>NW_024423675.1:64816874-65102963 GCF_017311325.1 Ursus maritimus | reverse complement strand
ATGGGAGGGGGGGGGGGGGGGGGGGGATCAATGTTGCCCCATTAGGTAATTTGCATTTGTTACATGCATAACACACAATGGCATTAATTAATAGAAAGTGGCGGTGCTGATCTATCTGTTAGTGATTAGTTTTTAGTGCAATTCATCAGATGGTTATCATTTACCTAAAAATGCAAGGAGAAGGAAGATGAAATTTCCATTCAGCCTTTCCCATAGGGCAGGAGGAGAGATCTTTGGTTGTGAATGAACCTAATTTAATTTCCTGACTTCTGATCCCACATCTTCTGTTGCATGGATGAAAACAGTCACAAATTACAGCTCCAAGATAAGATAGAATCATTTTTAGAGCTTTGGGTAACATAACTGTTTTTTTTTTTTTTAAATCTTTTAACCTTGGATAAACCAATTAAGCAATAACATTGTGGTTTCTGAGTCAGAATCCACGCTCACCTCCACCCTTTACCCCTTCTCCCACACGATTTATTCATAGGTGGACATGAACGTCAGAATCCTGATGAGGGCTGAGCTCCACCTTGGAATCAAGATCTGCAATGCTTTTCTCATTGCCCCAGTCTCTAGGTTTCTGTGCAGTGTCTAAGCTTGTACCCATCCACTTACTCTGCTTTCTGGCTCCTGCTGGTTGCGGAAGGCAACCCCTCACCTTACTCTCATTCAAGGGATATAAACATGCACCTTAACTCACATTACTCACCACACAGCCACCTAGACTCAACTTAATGGTGGCTTGTAGCTATTTCCCAGATCTGGCCACTTCTGGGTGGTGGCTCCCTGACTGCCTGGGCTCTCTAGCTGCTGGCTCGTCCCTCTTTGTGCCTTACTGGACAGCTCACCAGGCCCCGCTCCCATGTCATGTCAGGCTGAGAGCCACCTGAGGAAGCTGTCTGGAGCCTTGGCTACATTATCCCCATAAGGAAACAGCTAAATCACAGATGGACGTACATTGTACACACACACACACACACACACACACACACACACATTTTTTTTTTTTCGGCTAAAAGTTGGAATAATCATAAAGACTTTGTTTTGTTTTATATTCTAACCTATAATCTTTTCTGGTTTTCTTCATGTGAAAATCCAATAAAGGCTTCAGAAGATAAAGTGAGATTTTGTCAAAATATAACTGTCCAGTTGGATATTTTATTGATTTTCCCCAAATGAGAACATATAAATTTATATGAAACTTTTGCAATGTGTTGGTTCAATGTTAGCTGTCACCTTTTTCTTCTGGACTGAGTTAACGAAATTTACATGGTATATAAAACCTTTTGACTAGAAAACATGCTTAAAAATATCAAACATCAATTTGTTGTGTAATTTCCATTAAGAATTGAAGAAAGATTGGCATATAAATATATCAAAGACATTCTTAAGTTGGTTTTCCTAGGGAATTAGAAAACATTAAAAAAGTAATCCAACTTTTTCTTTTGTAAAATTTCAACTGGATGTCATGAGAGATCTTTCTGGAACATGAATACTTACATGCAAAAGGAATAAAAGAAGAAGATCCAGACTTATTGGCTGTGAAGAAAACCTGTTCTAGCAGTTTATTTAGGGGAAGTAAAATGCTCAGGTTACCCACTACCAGGGGCAGAGGTGGGATTTGGTTACAGGAATGTTGGTTGGCCCTTTCCTCTGCATTGTGTACCTTCCATATGGCACCACCCATCAGGAGTGTGCATAAATTGTTGGATACGTGAACGAAGAGCTCTAGGCTGTATGGTTTGTATATCTAAAGAAGACTGACCTTATAAGCGCCTACAAGCAAAGCTGGAGCAAAAATTAGAAAAAGAGGTGTTTAAGATTATTAATCTGATTTGAATTGAGAATATAGCACAAAGAAGGCAAGTTATGAGCAATATTACAGTGGGAGAGTCAGCCCCTAGTGGCTGGAAGGATGGTGTCAGAGGAGGGAGAGGAATCATAGATGATTCTGATAAGCATCTGGGCAGAGAAACAACAGATGTTGATAGGCAGCTGGATGTGTTTGACCTGGCCTCCTCCATCACCCCTGACCTCACCCTTCCTCACTATAGACCCCGAATTCAACATCAAAAACAAGCATTAAATATTTAATTATGGAATTTATGGAAAGCTTCACAAGGTGGGTAGTAGAGTGCTTGTAACTGGGACAGCCAAACTTTTCCTAAACTTAAAAAAAAAAAAAAATTCTGCCCCTATCTTAAATCTCCTCTCCCCATCACAGCTTCCTTTTCCCATAGGATTCTTCTGTAACACATTCCCACCTGCACCTCAATCTTCCCCAAACACTTCTTCCTGCAGATACCTCTGTCCAGTCTCCCCACCAGGGTCCCACTCCACAAACAAAAGCCTGGCAGAAGCCCTTGATTAAGCCCAGTTGGAACCACCTATGATTCACAAGCACAGTTCTAGTGCGGGAGAGTGCAGGAGTGTGTGGGTGTGGGTGTCAAAGGGAAGAGGGTGATGGCCCCTGGGCTGTTCATCTTGTAATAGCAAGAAGGATAAAGAGTTGATGGGACAGACATTTAATTTTAATGCCTAGAAGGAGTAAGGTGTCCAACTAGGGATTCCTGGTTGTAATTCCAACTCAGCTAATTCATACAGACATGAATCTGGGGAGAGGTTAGTGATCAAATACTATAAAGTGTAGATCTCGAAGGGTCTTCCTTTTAGAAAAGTAGTCCTTGAAACCAAGAGAGCAGGCAAGTGCCTTATGACTATTATAATACAAGAAGACTTACTCCAGCAGGCAGTAAGTATCTGCTGAGCACCAACAATGCACAAGAGTATACCAGTTGGACACTTAGAACGTCGTGACAGAATTTCTTCTACACGGGGGCCCCTGGGTGGCTCAGTCGTTAAGCGTCTGCCTTGCTTCATGTCATGATCCCAAGGTCCTGGGATCAAGCTCCACATTGGGCTCCCTGCTCAGCAGGAAGCCTGCTTCTCCCTCTCCCACTCCCCCTGCTTGTGTTCCCTCTCTCTCTGTCAAATAAATGAAAAAATCTTAGAAAAAAAAAAGAATTTCTTCTACATGAAGCTAGAAAAGTAACAACATTTTTCATCTCAACCATTATTTTATTTGGTTATCACAACTGAGAGAAAAGATCTCATTAGCCTCACTTTATAAATGAGGAAAATACTCAAAAAAAATAATTTCTTTGTTTCAAGTCATCATCTAGGGGATGAGACTTGGATCCGAAATTTGAAAAGCTTTCTTTCAGTTAATTTAATGAACATATTTACCACATACTATGTGCTGACCACTAGGCCAGTTGTTGGAGATATAGACAAACACTATCTTTTTGTTCATGAAACTCACTTCTATGGGTACAGAGCAAAAAAATCATCTCAATGATTACAAATCAAAAGTGGGTGTTGAAGTATTATGAGATGGGTTAACTGAAGCATGGCAGGCAAAGAAGAAAGAGGGATCCATAGAAATACAGAAGAGACAACATTTGGGAGAGCTTTTTTCCCATGAGAGGAATTTTCTGGGAAGTCTAAATATTCCATTCTATAATGTTGAGAAAATTTCAGATTAAAGTCAATAGAACTCAAAGAAGAGTTATTCAAAGTGAAAGAGTTGAGACTGTGGAAGTCCTTGATGATGGGTGTTAAAAGTGTTTCTTCTTTGTTCTGAGACCGCCAGCAGTCACCCAGCTCAAATGCCCCATGTGGCACACTAGGAAGAAAGGGTTCCTTCAGATCGGACTGAAAGCAGAAAGAATCTATGTCACATCACTTCTTCTTTCATTATATTAGCACTTTACAGAAAACGTCTTCTCATATAAACTAGATCCAAATTCTGTGCTGTCCTGGTGTTTAAATCCTTTCCCCCAATGTGATACTGTTGTAAGTGACAGATGCAATCCAACTTGCACCAATATTTGTACAGAAGAGGAGAGCTTTGAGCTCTGGACTTGACTGCATTTAATTGTTTACTGTTTTATAGGACTCACCTATTGAAATATTTTCCTAAATCAATACATATTTTCATGTGTAGTATAATGGAATAAAAGAGGGAGCAATGGACAGTCTTTGTTTCATTTAAAATATGACACATTCTTAAACAATAGGAATATGAAAATTTTGGTCATAAATTCAATTGTAGAGTAAAATTAATTCTGATGTTAGTCCATACCATCATCAAACATTTTCTTTTTCAGCTAACCTAAGTGGAAATATAACTGCAATCTTACTTAAAAGGTTTGGTAAAATTATCTTCCACAGCTGTTCCTTAAGGCATATCCTTCATTTAATGATCAATGAAAGGCCCCAAGGATTTTAGCAGCATATAAAATGCATATATCTTGTGCAAGGAATAAATAACACCAGGAAATATAAATAAAGCATCTTCCTATTGATGTCAAACAGGACAATGGTAGCTGGCAACTACAGCATTTCCTAATGACTTGGTTTAGAATACCGAGCAAAACATGCAGTAATCACCAATGAAATTGAATGGTATGAGGCATTCTGTGGCAGAATTTCTACAAAGAAAGAGTTTTCAAGAGAAAATAGGCTATAAAGTGATTAATTTGTGACCTTACACTAATGTAATTTATGGTGCTTCAATTTTTTTTCATAGGAACTATCTTATGAGAACAGAAATGTGGCTTTAGAGACAGTAACTGCAATGACAAAGAGACCTCTCCAACTTCCTTTGTCTTAAAAAAATTATTATTTAAAAAATAATGTTATTGTTGGCCTTACATTTATTCTCAACAAAAGTTGAGAATTTTTGTTTAGCTCAAGAAAAGAAAAAATAAAATAAATTTAGATTTTTCCCTATTTAATAACATCTCATCAAATTATCTACATTGGTAAAAAAAAGTTTATATAAAAAATATTCATCAAGTCACAAATCCACTTATGTAAGATTACATCTGTCAAGAAAATAAAACTACTGTAAGCCAGGATGTATACAATCCCAATATAATTTTATGAAACCATTACGTGACCAAAAATTACAGTCGGACTAAAGAGATGGAAGTTTATCACCACCACCACCCCCAGATCCACCAAACAACTAACCAAACACATATCACATATTTAAGGTGATTAAATTCATTATGTTAACTATTTAGAGGGAATGTCTACATTATTGTATTGTAAAACCTTCTTACTATAATCTACCAACCATTCAATACCCCGCAAAAAAGAGAGGGCAAATACTTGGCACAGGTTTGCATATTCCCCACCTCCTCTCACTCTTCCCAAAGTCTCTACAGTAGACAATTTGAACTAATCATGGCCATTTATTCTCCTGGGGGTGGGCAAATTCTCAAACTCTTGTGTACCATAGCCACACTACCAACAAATCTGAGTTAGAAAACGAGATGAATTTCATTTGCATCTATATAAGACTAAATCCTCAACTAGTCAGTAGACAAATATTAATGGAGTGCTCAAAGTATACCTATGCTTAGGAATACATAGAAGAGATACAGCTCAGTTTCTTCTGTCACAAAGTTTAATTCCCAAAAGGGGAAAGAAGCTAGAAAAGCATAAATATACATACATAAACCATAATTACAGATAACTGAAAGAGACATGGAAGGAGAAGGTGAGTTCAAGATGGCGCTAGAAGGAATGGAGAAGGGCAGTGTTGTTTAGGAAAGCCACTTGGAGTAAAACTTCACTATGTTTGAAGAAAAATGGATGTGCTTTGGCAGATGGAGGGTGACAGTGGTTCCACTTTTACATTATATTCCACATTACATTACATAAGCCCCGACATTTGTATAGTATCCTGTGTGGTTTAGCCCATCATGGTTCCAATGTATTTTGCAGTGATTACTGCCTTCATATAGGAAGAATTGTAGAAAGATGTTTGTAGATACACAAGTACGTGGAGATCAGTTCTGTAACAAGTAACCTTTAGGAAAGCAGAAAGTTTGTAGGTTTTCCTAAAGCCTTTCCCTTTTAAGCAGTATTTGACAATACTAAAACACCAAACAAACTGTAAATTGGCTTGCCAAGGGCAGAATTTTAAAAACGAAACTGTACACTTTAAGGATCCCTTTGGAGAATAGTACAGAAATTTTGAAAAATTAAAAACAAGTCTCTATAATATAGACATTAAAACTTCATGGAACTGAGAACATTTTCCAGAGAGAAGTATATAAGAGAAAGTGATATTTCTAATTATTTCTCTTTGGCTCCAGTAAGTTATTGTATTTTAAGAATGCTATTTCTTTGCAGGTTTGTGTATACTAACACAGATGATAAACAATGCAGGATGGCAACAAGGAAAACCCCTTCTCAAAGGAGGACAGTCTTGAGGAATTTGGAAGCAGATATTTCATGCTATGGAAATGAGAACCATACTATTGAGACATAAATTTTCTAGTCACAAAGACCACCTCCATTTGCTCAAACGATAGTTTATGACTATAAACTATCCTTATTGAAGGCAGCTATGTACAACAGAGAAATTGGGAGATTATTTTAATTAAGCCTCTGTCTCCAGAAGGTTATACCATGTTTAATTAATGGAGGTGGAATATAGTCATATACTTCAGGATTATCAGTAGAACATAACTGTGGAAGGGAAAATACATTACAGGTCTTGGGTATATTATAGAGCAGCAGGAAATATGGTACTTCTAAAATGTTCAGACCATGCCGGAACCATCCATTCTGCCCTCTTCTCTCCTGCTAAGATGGAAGAGGTGAGTTCCTTCTAATTTCAGGCAAATTCTTCCAATTACGTACTACCAGTCATATCTTTCCGCCTCATCCAATAGATTATTTCCTTTCTTTTTTGTATCTTTGGTTTCATGGAGCTTATATCTTCATTTTAACATGGCCATGCCTTTTTCATTTTAAAACAAACAACACATCTCTTCCAATACCCAAAACACTATCAAAATTTGGTCTTTATCCCCGTCACAACTGCGTTTCTTGAAGCAGTTAGCTACACTTGCTCCCTTTATCACATCTCATGTATCGTTTTGCTCTTTGTAATCTAGCTTCTGTTCTCCTTCTCTATGAACATTGCTCCCCCCAAGAATAAGAATTCGTGCCCAGTTCCATGGACATTTTTCAGTCTTTGTCTTATTTTGCCTCTAGAAGAAATCCTTGACTCTGTCCCCTTTCTTTAAACACATTCTTCGTTTGGTTTCCATGGAAGTAAACTCTCCTGGTTTCTCTCCTACATCTTTGGCTGCATCTTCCTGGTCTCCTTTGGGAGCTGCCTGTCCCTTAAATGTAGGTGTTTCTCAGGACTTCCCCTAGACTTCACTTGTCCCTTGCTCTGCACTACATTCCAGGGACCATCTCCATTAATGACTCCAGTTATCCTCTAAAACAGAGGACTCTTAAATCTATTATTTCTTAACAGACATTTTTTTAAATGGAGTTAACCATTAAAATGTCCAGAGATTTAGGGAACATTTCCAATTGGATGTCCCCTAGATGGGGAAATCTTAATGAATGAAAGTGCAACTTACTATTTCTCTCCTTCCTACAAACTTGTTTCTCTTTGCATGTTTCCTATTTCAGAATTTTGTTTTCATCTTATACTCATTGCTCTTGCTCACATCCAAGTCTCTATTATTAAGATCTTTCTTTCTATTTCCTAAATATTTCTCAAAGATTTCCACTTCTCTCTATCTCTTCTGACACTAACACATTGAAACCACCACCATTTCTTACTTGGAGTGTTGTGTCCAGTCCCCCCGCCCATCCAATGGTCTCTCTCACTATCTTTACTCCTCACCATCTCTACACCAACATTTTTCATTTTTTAAAAAACTCATAGTTAAACTCATAGTTTACACTGATATTTTCTCACACAATGAAATACAGGGTAGTTATTTTGGGGGGGTTAGCACATAAAAGTCATTTAACCTACTCAAAAATGATTTAAGAAAGTAACATATTTCTCTCTCTCTCTAAATGAATGTCTAGGAAAACTCTCAGGCCTTCCCCTCCTGGATTCCTTCTCTAATTCCCTCTTTTGACTGGCAAGCATCCTCTACTCATCAATAAGTCCGTCACTCCATCCATCCATCCATCCATCCATCCATCCATTGCTCCATCCATCCATCCATCCATCCATCCATCCATCCATTGCTCCATCCATCTCTAGCTTTGTCCTTAAATTCTAGAAGTCTCCTAAGAAATGTGTATAAAATACGAGCTGGTGAGAAGGACACCAAGGACAGTAAACAAGCTATTCCCATCATGACTCAGTTAAGATGAAAATTTGAGAGGACATACAATGATATTGTTGTGCAAAAAGGCTGAGGAGGCAAGTTGTACTGAGGAAGACTTTCATGGGAACCAAAAGCCTTGCTGATAGTACTATGTAGTATCACCATACATCATAACATTTTGGCGGGAAAATGCGTCTGAAGTCCCAGCTTTGTTGCTGAGACCATCTCCTCTCAGGAGGTGCCCTTTAATACACTACACTGGCCTGTCTGAGCAGGGACACTCAGCTGCAACCCCAGAGGGATGTGGCTCTGTTGCTGGGGGCAGGCGTCAGTGAAGAATAGCTCAGGAGAGGCTGAGGGGTGGTTTTGGGGGGAAGGTTCTGGAGGCCAGGTGCAGGGGCCAGTTGTGCAGGGTTCGGGGGCTCCAGCTCAGAATGAATCTCCCAGGAGGGAATCTTTGTTAACTTGGCATGCTCCCAGATCATATTGGCCTGTTTTCCTACTCTAGCACCTTCAGAGAATTGTCCGTTTCCTCCTACTGCCCACTACTCCTGACCCACAGGTAACCTTTAGCCCTTCATCCCTCTGCTGCTCCTTCACTCACCTTTGCTACTATCCTCATGTGTTCCTTCCTTTACTTTTCTTCCTCGAGTTCTCCTCCCTCCTTTAGTCCTCTTCCCTTCCCTTCTAGGTGCCTCGGTGAGGAGGTTTTCCTCTGAACCTCCACACTGGAACTAAGAGCCATCACATCAGAAGGATACACAGATGCAGATTTGGGGCACCTTGTCAGAGCAGCTGAGGACCCCCGAGAGCTGCTAGCCCCTGTGGACATCACACCTGAGGCAGGGAGCATTCTTTAATTATAAAAATGGGACTCTAATCTTCTTTCCTTATGCTTTCTCCTGGTCATAAATACTTTTAAAATGAATATAGCCATATTTGCCTGTCCTCAGTCACTCACTTTCATGCCGTTCCCCCCACAGTCTCTGTGGTTTGTGGGATGCTGTCTCAGTCAGTAGGGGTTGACTCTGAGAGCAGAGCAGGCAGGAAGGACTCTGGGCAAGTACGTAGGCTGCATCAAGTAATCTGCAGAGAAGACAGTTTATTTTATTTGTTCTAAATAATTATCTGTCCATTCCAACATATCCTGCAGTGGGATGTCTGCAAATGCAGTGTTATATAATACCAACATAATGCCAAGTCCAGCTGAGCGAAGCAAGAACTTGCTCTCATGCTGCCATGGAGTGCTCAGCATTCCTGGGCTGGGCTCTTGCATGCATAAGGTCCTAGCTCAGAGAGGGCATAAGGGCTTTATCTCGTGGCCAACTTTGACAATTGTCAACTGATTCTGAAATGACTCTCTCAGCTCATAGTAAGGGGCTATGGCTGTGGGTGGTATCTGCCAAGGGTAGAAGGAAGATGTGGCAGGTGCTGGAATAGAGGAGAGATGGGGGGCATCACATCCTTCTCTTTGGTCCAGGCACGTCTGAGCAGGAACCATGGCAAGGGAAGAAGGCTTGCCTCCTCTATCCAACTTCAGGGACAAATGTCTCCCAGGTCCTCTTGAGGACACGAGCAAGCATAGCTACGCAGTTGCTGGCTCTCCTCTTGGCCCTTCTCTCCTCAGCGCACTACTGGGGGCATCGAGGGAGCTCAGAAGAAGTAAACATGGCTAGTTTCAGGCAGAGAGGAGGGTGCAAAGGCTAAACTAAAAGACCAAGCAGAGAGCAGGGCAACTGAGTCCTGTAGTTGGGCGCTGGTCCTGTGGAAGGACTACTAACCTCTTCAAGACACACTTCGTGAAGTTACTTCTTACCGACTTGAACAGATTACATGAACTGGTCTCAAAGTTGTCATGACCTACAAAGTAGCTAATAAATCTGTATCAGATTGTGTCCATGCAGGTAGGGGCACCTGTAAAGGTGCAACCATCACAGCGGCACGACCCCACTGTGCTCTGTAACAGGTGCAGACTGTCCACCGCTTTGGGAGGGCATGGTTGGGAAACCGATCAGGATCTGGCAGGATGTGAAGAAAATGGCAGGGACGACTGTTCTCGTTCTGTGAGTACATTCACTGGCATGGCGGTGAGTGGTTAACAGGGGACAGAAAAGTTAGTGGCTGAGGAAGGAGATGAAAGCGGCAAGAAGAAATTCTGGAACACAGGCAGAGCTGCGGGCAGGAAGAGACCCTGCCCAGGGCGTTCTGTCCTGTGGCTGGTTGGCCCATGTTGTTGGCTTCCTCATGTCTATGCCACCTCCTTCGCCAGCAGCCACTGGGCCGGTCCTGGCAGCCCCCGTCTGGGGTCTTCATTTTCTGGGTTGGCTGGGAGGGAGTTGCCTCTCAGCCCTGCCGGCATCTTATAGCGTATTTACCTCTACTCCCCCTTTCTCCATCTTCCCTACTATATTCCTTACCGCATTCTAGACATCTCCCATGGTGCTGCCTTTCCGGACAAAGGGATGCTCTGCCTACCTCCTCTCTCCATATACTGCTGTTCAGAGTCCAGTTCAAGGTCCACATCTTCCAGAAAGCTTTTTCTGACAACTCAAAGCTCTGACAACTTTTGCACACACCCCCCCAACTCCTTTGGACTTATGGTAACTTAGCATTCCGTCACATACTGTCCTGTGCTCTTTACTTGTATGTTCAACTACGTTTTAGGGATTTTTAAGGGAGGATACCTAGTCTGGTGTTCCCACTAGCAACAAGCAGATACATAGACACGTAGCAAGTACTCCATGAATACTGGTGGCTGGTAACTTGGATAACTTGTATACATTCCTCCTATAAAGAACACAGCTGTTTGTGCTGCTAGGGAGAGATTAAAAGTTGGTACTGAAATGCTTGATCTTAAAGGGATGCTGTGTAATAAAGAAGGTTCACATTTGGAAAATTCTTTAAAAGATGTAACACACGACATAAATTTTCCGTCTATGGACATAAATTATTCTTTGCAAAGCGCGTTCAGAAAGGAGCACAAGATGCTGTGGAGGAGGATGGCCACTCAGAAGTAAACAGGGATTGAAGGAAGCCTTTCTGATGGCGCTCGGGAGGATGTTGACAATAGCAATATTAAATCTGTCATTTTAATCTTTCATTTTAATGCCCAGAAGCAAACTGTTTCAGGGTCGGAAGTGAATTAGGTTCTAAATTATAGGAGCTTGGTGGGACTCTTTGGACCCGAAATTGAAAATACCTCTACTGTCACCTGGAGAAAGTTTGGAGTCTTAGTGATACAGAACCTGAAGGAATTATGGAGTCTGTTGGTCCTTACGAAAGTCAGACTATTGTCCTCCATCTTCTCTTCTTTCTTAAGAGAAATTCTTCTTTGTTCCAACTTCCTTAGTGAAGGTTTCTCCTACAACTACTTGAGTCTTTCCCAATAGAATTTAACAGCTACAGGATTAGTATTTTTAAAAAGTCCTAAAATTGGTTAAAGGGGAAAATGATTGTATTTGACTATCAGTGTGGTGTTGGTGCTGAGGCTCTGGTAATTCAAGCCTAAACCGAATGTTTCTGGACTCATACTGGGGCAAAGCCCACTGATGATCCTTTGCTAAACCATAAAATGATTCTGGCAAGCAAACTGAGAGCTACAATCTCACTGCTCTGAGAAGCAGAAGCATTGGTGTTTGAAAATGATTTTGCAAACACTTTTAAATTGATATATGAAATTTATCACTTATTAGTGTAGATTTTTAAAAAAATTTTATTTATTTATTTGTCAGAGAGAGAGAGAGAGAGAAAGCGAGCACAGGCAGGGGGAACAGCAGTTAGAGGGAGAAGCAGACTCCCCACTGAGCAGGGAGCCTGATGCAGGACTTGATCCCATGACCGTGGGATCATGACCTGAGCCGAAGGCAGACCAACCGACTGAGCCACCCACCCAGTGTAGTTAGAGTTAATATTTTAATAAAACACCAAAGAGTCAGTTGTCTCAGAGTTAGATGTACCTTTCCCCCTTTTTATGTTTCAGGGAGAAAGTGAACTGGCAATTTGGAAAACTTATTTTAGATGGTGTTTTATAGTTTTAGACATTTGAATAGACATTAAATTGCAAGCCATCTAGAATGGAAAAAAAAAAAAATAACCGAACTCATTCCATGACCTATAAGACTTATTTGACATGTTCAAATGTAGGCCACTTTCCTAGAAAATTATTCCAGTCTGCATTTCATTTAATTTATAAATATTTCTTTTATTTTCACTTGAAATTTTTACTTTGGGGAATTTTATAAAAATTACCATGTCCTTTCACTGTGGTTCCTTTGTTTCCCCAGCATCACCAAAATTGTTTTAGAAAATAGGATTGTAATTTTTCCTTCCATAAAAGGAAATCTGAAGTATAAAAGAGTTTTACTAATCATATCACATTGTCAGAAAATAGAATCACTATCAATCCTTTTGCAGTAAAATGGTTTCCAACCTAATTTTGAATTAATTAATTCAACAAAGCTGAGCTTCCACTATGCACCAGATACTCTTAAGGTCTATTTCTCCCTTCCTTCCTTCCTTCCTTCCTTCCTTCCTTCCTTCCTTCCTTCTTTCCTCCCTCCCTCCCTCCTTTTTCTTCCTTCCCTCCCTCTCTCTTTCATTTAACTTTAAAGACTGGTCTGCTTAGAAAATGCTTCCAAAACTTATCTGCCACCACAAGGTTCATCTAGTTCAATACTTTTCAGACATAGATTAAAAACACCCTCTGGGCTCAAGGACTTGGCTTACATTTCCTGATTCTGTAAGCCTTTCCACTAGCTCTCACTTGAAGAAGTCCTTGCTTGGAGAACTAGTCAAATTCCTGGGTGGGCATGGATTTTTTGTGAAACTCAGTAGAAGATTGAAAAAACCCTCCACTTCTTTTTTACCTAATATCAACATTAGAAATAGTGAACAATTCAATTTGTCCATATATATTTAAAAAAAAATTGTTTTGGTCACATTTCCAAACTGAACTCATACTCATTTTTTTTATAATAATATTTTTATTATATTATGTTAGTCATACTCATACTCATTTTAATGTGTTTTTCACGATCCCACACACAATCACAGACTTTCTGTTCAATCCTTAATCAATATATTAATTTTAATAATCTTCATCAACGTGCTATTCTTTCTAAGCTAAAATTAGTTTTTCCAATGTAGATCTATCTTATTAGCTGAGCTGCATCTGCCTTATTTCTCTTTGTTGTAGTCTCCGGTGGGTCGTGTCAGTCTGGTAGGAGAAATGTGCTGACGATGCAGGGTTCTAGGCTGGGCCTTCCTGTAGGGTGGGCAGTTCATCTCTGTGGCACTAGGCCAGTCTTCTTGCAAACGCATATGAGAGTAGGGGTGTAAAAGTGAATGTTTTTGAGAAGCCAGGCATTAAAGCATTGTGGTTTTGGTCAGTATAAAGCTATTTCCGCGATGCCAACACAGACCAAGGCACAGCTAGTGATGAGGCAGGCTGATGGCACCTGCTCGTTCAGGAGGGAGGCTAATGGCTCATCGTTCTCTCGTTAGCCTCACTTTCTGTATATTTGGCACACCTTCAATTTCTAACTTATTAGAACAGCAGGAAATCATGTTTTTTGGTATGCCATATGCAAATTAGTATGAAATCATGCATGGTTTTCATGATTTTTAATCGGTTGGCTACTTAAGTAGGAGTCAAGGTAAGGGATGCACACACTTTTCCGTTCATTGATCAGGTCACTGTTCCATGCGCGGTGGAGGCTGCTCCCTAGGGCTGCCCGGGTCCTCTTCAGAACTGAAGGTCTTACTCACAGTGCTGGAACATATGGTGCGTCCCGGGCCTTTGCCCTCCTTTGGGACGGGAGCTCTTTGTTCAAAGTTACCCCATCTCTTGGGCAGCACACACTCCATGACTTGCGGCTGCCATTTGGACACAAAGACCCAGCCCCCTAACTCAGTGGATCACCGGGGACTCTGGTTCCACTCCCGCTGCAGTCTAGCCTCCCCTCTGGCCATTCCTCTGTTGCTCTCTTACAGGTAGGGGTTCTGCATGACAATCTCCATCTCAGAGCCTATTTCCAGGAAACCTGACTGAGACAGTATATTGCACCTCTATTTCATTTTCCATCCACTGTTTAGAAAAACAACACAATTCGAAAGGCACTCCCCTTACGACTGAGGCCTCCCTGCCTATTTTCAGGCATCTCTCTCTCCCTAGACAGGTTTCTCTCAGTGGGAACCACCACAAGCCAACACCAGCAAAAACACATCCCTCCCCATGCCTCGCCTCTTCTGATGGCCTTCCTTCCCTTTCCCTCATTCAAAATTACCTGCTCCTACAGCCCTTGGCTCCAAGCTCCCCACTTAGAGCACAGACTTCTCCCTGGCACTCTGCACATGGAGTCATCTACCTCCCTCCCCAGACTGTAGGCCCCCTGAAGGCAGGGACCCTGTTTCATTCTTGCTTAGACTTGCCCTTGCCCCACTCAGGCCTGGCACGCTGCCCGGATGGAGCCCAGTTGGCACCCAGCCAATGCTTTCTCAGTGGAAGACACATTTTTCTTCTTGATATTTTAATTTATTCTTAATATTCTTTTATTTTACATCTTTTTTTTCTCATGTATGGTATACACATACCATACTTCTAAATTTTTTAATAAAAGTTAATCGGTAATTATTTAGGGTGATATGTCTATACGTCAGGTCAAATAATCCCAATAATATTATAGTCTCATTTATTTCCCTTTCTGAGCTCAATAATCGTTAACTTTCTCTAAGGCATTCTGATATTACTTCAACTCTAAACGATTTTTCAAAAGTAACATTTTAAGTTTTATAGTCAATTCTCTGAATTACTTGCAATGCATGCAGTCTAGACCTAGTAATTTTATAGATGTTAACATTTATAAATGTTTCCTTATTTATCTGATGTGTGCAGAGCCTACATTATTTCTTAGTGGTTCAAATTTCTTAATTTTTCTTTTTAGGACAGACGGGGCAAATGTCTCAGCTCTTTTAGGATTGCTACCAGTTTTACTCCTTCCTCATTATTTATGAGCTTGCATGAAATGGTGCTTATGAAAGTGGTTTTCTGTGCCATACTCTTGTTCACACATTCTTCATACCAACACACACTCCTGTCTCCCACACCCTCACAGCACACTCAGTAAGGCAGCTGGTGGTGATGGACCTGGGGATCTTCCATTTCCAGAAGGCCAGTCCTGAGAATTCCAACCTGTTTCTTTTATAACCACATTACATACTGAAATAGTCTTTGTGATGTGTCAGCTTTCTTGATTTTTCAAGTAATTCTGTATTCTACAGTAAAAGTTCTAAAAATTACTTAGCAGCTTATTGTTATAATTTGAGCACGTCAATTAATTGATTTATTTAGGGAAAATGTTCCATTAGGCTTCCGGATTCGGCATCATCTGTCCTGAACTTGACTATCACTGGGGCACCAGGATGCAGCCTGTCTATATACTCCCGCCCTCAAGCAGATCTAAAGATCCCAGAGGCTGTGAGGAGAAAATATTTGTCCATCCCTTATCAGCCCGGCTGTGCAAGTTCCCAGGGCCTGGGGTCCTCGGCTCTTCTTTCCAATGCACTGAGCCTGGAGGTGGGACCATGAACCGGCAGCATCTTCCCTGTCATCAGCATCCAAATGACACTGAGCGTTGGGTCTTCCCCAGACCCACTGAAATGAAGTGCTTCTGCCTACACAGCACACGCTGGCCAGGGTGCCATGCAGCTTTGCCTTCCTTTGGAATCTTATTTCTTTATTTGCTTATCCTTGTTTACTTAAAACTGCTATTATTTTTAAATAGTTCCCTCAAGTACAAATAACCTTCCCTTCCTGGTCATCAGACTGGCTTCTATGTCAGACACACTGCGCACCCATGAAACGTCAACGATACACGATGATACTAATAAAAGGATGATGTCTACTCAGGGCAGGGCTCATGTGCCCCGGCCATCCTTCCCAGAAGGGACACGGCATCACTCCTTCAACTCCCAGATTTAGACTCTGCGGGTGGAGCCATTTTCTGAGGATCCAGATCTTCAGGTTCCATTTTATTTGGGGAACACAAGAACAAGTAAACAAAAGTCCAAAGAACTAGGGAAATGCAACTCTGAATAAGATGTGGGGAGGAAGAATATTTATTTTATTATGTAATATTTACTTACAAGAAAATGAAATGCTTTCTAGACTGCTGAGGCAGACCAGATTCATCATTTTCGTACAGATTTTGCCTTCAAAATGCCGGCTTGTCATTAGGACTTTTTCAATAGCAATCTGCACATAGTAGGGCTTGTTTTATTCTTGAACTATATCATTTCCTCTTATTTTGTCTTGCTTCTAATGAAGTTGTCAGAACAACAGAGCAAGTGGCTCAAAACCCCCACCCTGTTGTCAGCCCAGCTCTGCCCTTCACTTGCGTGACCTGCTCCAAGGCCATCAGCCACCTCTACGCCTAAATTTTTCACTCTCAAAAATGGGGATAATAATGAATCTTATGTCTTAGGGGTATTGTGAAGATCAACTAAAATAATCCAGATAAGCTCTTAGGATGATAGCTGGCACTTGGTAAACACTCAGTATATTTTAACCGTTATTAGTAACGATGATAATATTATCTGTAACATTTATATGCGATCATCAACATTTAACTTCTCCAGATATTCTATTAAGAAATGTAATGAAAGAAAAGCTATGCAAATGTGTATCTCCAAATCACACATATGTTTGGAACTTTCGGAAACTGATATCCCTGATGAATATGGACACCAAAATTCTCAACAAGATCCTGACTAATAGGATCCAACAGTACATTAAAAGGATTATCCATCATGACCAAGTGGGATTCACCCCTGGGATGCAAGGGTGGTTCAACATTCACGAATCAATCAGTGTGATAGATATCAACAAGAAAAGAGTCAAGAACCATATGATCCTCTCAGTTGATGCAGAAAAAGCATTTGACAAAATACAGCATTCTTTCCTGATTAAAACCCTTCAGAGTGTAGGGATAGAGGGTACATTCCTCAATTTCATAAAAACCATCTATGAAAAGCCTACAGCGAATATCAGTCTCAATGGGGAAAAGCTGAAGGCCTTTCCCTTAAGATCAGGAACACGACAAGGATGCCCTATGGTTTTAAGTACCGGACTGCAATTTCCATATTTAATTCGTGTGTGATAGATGATGGAGAATCTATGGTGCTCTTTTCCTGCATTATTTCTGCTACCTTAAAGCTGGGCACTCCAGCTTACATTTCTCTCCTGTTCTGGAGTCTACTATGGGGGTGGCAACATGAATCTCCACCTTGGCCCCACCTGTGCCAACTTAGCTGCCTGTCCTTCTGTCCTTCAGCATGCACTGTGCCAGGGCTGCGCACTGGAGACCACAATCCCTGGGTGAAGGAGGTAATGTCTGTGAAAGCCCACAGAAAGTGCTCTGTGGAAATGGGAGCTGTCATTACAAAGACAGAGCTGTTCCTCTCCCACCCCAGGCCCCACCCTGGCTCCATCTGTGGCAGAAATACGGAATTCACTCTGTGTATATTTTGAGTTCCCTCTGTTTCCATCGCTCATCAAAATTTCACTACAGTGAAAAGATAGAATCCTTTACCAGAATGGGGCTCACCTTCTAGAATGGGAGAGAGGTAATCAGTTCATAGTCGACAATGAGTTTCAAATAGTTATGCGTTTTGTGAAGGAGAATAAAGCAGGGAAGGGAATAGCGTCCCCGGGGAGAAAGAAATGCTGCCTTTCCACTGGGTGGTCCGCGAAGGCCTCCTGGGGACCACCATTTGGACAGAGATCTGAACAATGGTGTGTACCTTGTGAAGGGGTGGGGGAAGGAGGGTCCAGGCAGACAGTGTGAATCATAATGAGCATAATGAGCTTGAGTTGGAAATTGCCTGGGTGTTTCTGAGGAACAGAGAAAAGGCCAGTGTGCATGGGTTGTAGGGAGTGAGGTAGGGAGCAGGTGGGCGAGGCTACACTGGCAGTCAGGGCTGGAGGCACCTATCAGGAGTGCATGTTTTATCTAAGAGCATGAGAAGCCATTGGGAAGTACTCAAGCAAGGGACTGGTGTGACGGGACTTATGTGTTAAAAAGGTAACCCTGGACATTACGAGGAGAATAGACTTTTTGGCATTAAGAGTGGGAGCAAGGAGAGACACTTGAAGGCTACTGCAGAAGCCTCATCAAGACCGCGGAGGCTTGGGAAGGTATGTTGTGAGGGGAGTGGGAAGTGACTGGCTCCAGGGTAGATTCTGAAGATAGAGCCAACAAGTCTCGCTGATGGTCAGCGGTGCCACTGAAGGATAAGAGAAGAGTGAAGGTTGACATGTAGGGTTATGGCCTAACTGGTGTCATTGACCAAGATGGAAATGACCAAACAAGAGTGGATTTCGGGGAGAAATAAAGAGTTGTGTGTCAGAGGTTATGTCTGAATCACCTATTTAGGTACCCAAACAGTTGTAATGAGTAGGCAGATGTTTCTGCAAATTAGAAAGATGGCGAAGGCTGAGCATACACAATCATGAACACTGTCGTCTGGATGTAAAATGGTTTATAACTGTGAACTAGAACAGGGCTGCACAACAGAGCAGGCACTATTTTGTACTGGGTAAGTCTCCGTTGTGAAGTGCTATCCTGTGCACTGTGGAATGTTTGTAGCAGCATCCCTGGCCTGACACTCTAGGTGCCCATAGCCTTCCCTCAAGCTGTGACAAAAATGTCTCCAGACATTGCCAAGTGACCCCTGCAGGGAGAGTCGTTGAAAGAGTGCAACCGCAGAAGAGAGATGGCCTGAGCCTGGAGTCTGGTGGCCTGTGGGGCAAAGGAGCCAGTGCCGGGTAGTGGGGGGTGACCAATGAGCTGGGAGGGGCACTGGGAGCCAGCATCATGGCAGCTGGACTGGTTACAGTCGTTAAGAATGTGAGTAAGATGAAGACAAAGCACTGACCACTGGGTTTGGCAAAATAGAGGCTCTTGGGGACTTAACAGGATGTATCTTAATATGGTGAAGGGGATAAAAGAGCTATTGACTGGGTGACGAGGAAGTGGGGTGGGTGTGGAGAAAGAATACAGGAAGGATGGACAACCTTTTGGAGGAGGTTTGTTGAAAAGAATAATGGAGACATGGTGTGATGAACATAAAAGAGTATGGGGGTAAGAAGGAATTTTTTAAACATGACAAATGCACTGGAGAGTGGGATCGTTACAGAAATGAAGACCTTGGGTAGGTGTGAGAGGATGGGTTTCAGGACTCGAGGGGCTGACTTTAGATAATTCCACAGAGGGTACTGTGTCTGTAGTAAGAGGAGGGAACAGTATATAAATGCACACAGGTGTAGGTAAGTTGGTATATATTTTACGGGGAAGGTATGTTAATTCTTATGTGATGCTTGTTTTCTTAGACAAATAGGAAGCTAATTTATTAACAAAGAAGGAGGAAGGAAACAGTTGCCAAAGAGAAAGCGAATATGAATTCCCTAGGAGTATGCAGGCAGCTTGTTGCCTATTTGAGCTGTATGGTTGTGGGCTTTGGATCACAGGTTTGCTCTATGGTTGGGCTTCTTCCTGCACCCAGACCTTCCTGTTTGGACTCTGATATCCACCTAGACCTGCCCACGCCCTTCCACTCCCATCTCCTCTCTTTTAGGGCTGAACTCCTGGTGCAGGGGGGTGGATTTCCTGGGTCTGAGCTGCCACCTGGGGCCTGGTCTTTACCCTTTCAGGCATTTTACGTAGGACCCTAGGGCTGCACCTCTGACCTCCGCAGGGAGGATTAGACCTCACTTAGCTCGCCCTCCACCAACCCAGGCCTGAGTTTGCCCCGTTGCACTGGTGCCCTCACCCTAGTCCTATTAGGACTCAAAGGGAGCTTTGAATGAAAATTGGGAAGTTTCAGATTTGCAAAGGCATGTTAGTAGAAAACTAGTGGGTATTTTAAAGCTCCTCATGGGGAACAAAATTCTGTAGATACAGCAAATATAAATGATCATTGTTTTTATATGGATTATTGAAGGATTTAATTAGATGAGGAGAGTCAAAAGCAAGCACATAAAATATTGTAAGGTTTTAGTGCTGGTTTATAGCAGCAGAGCCTTAAAGAATAGGTTGTTTTGTTCTTGGAAGGTGGTGCCCTGTGTAAAAATAATTACGATAAGATGGAATGCAGATGCAGGGAAAGTACAGCAACCTTGCCAGTCGTGAGCTTCACGTTACTGTGAAGTTGTCCTGCTGCATAGTGTACGCTTGTGTGTACATGTGTGGATACGCGCTGGGGACAGTGGAGCGTGGGTGGCTGGGTGGGTGGAGTTTGTGG
The DNA here is from genome assembly GCF_017311325.1 of Ursus maritimus. Classification (NCBI taxonomy): domain Eukaryota; kingdom Metazoa; phylum Chordata; class Mammalia; order Carnivora; family Ursidae; genus Ursus; species Ursus maritimus. The sequence continues at coordinate 65,082,498 of NW_024423675.1, read as the reverse complement.
AGGGATCTCTGAAGCAGTAAGACTCAACTTTGATTTTCTTAAACCATCAAGCTCTGATTTGTGTTTCAATTTCTTTTTGTATTTCTCATCTAGCCCAACTCTACATTAATGATACAGTTTCTGAGCATTTATAAATACCCCTTATAAATCCTGCCTTGAGTTTTGTTCCTTTTAATTTTCTTCCCCTTTTTTCTTGATGGCAGTGCTGTTAATCCAATGGCGCTGGGGGGTGGATTTCTCAATTGCCCTGTCCTCCATCAGGCTTTGGTCCAAGTTCTGCTGCAGGTTCCTCAATAATGTGAAAGTCCTTCAGTTTCCAGCTCTCACCCATATTCTCTCCCCTTGGGAAAGAGATACCTATCTGCTGCTCCAAATGTTGGGTCTCCACATAGTCTCCAGTGTCCTCTTTCTTTAATGAAAGTGGTCAGGACACTGGCTCTGTATACTTTTTACAGGAGGCAGCACTCTCCTACCCCGTTAAATGTTGGGGTCTCCAGGATTCCATTGGTGACCATTTTTCTTAATTTCTCTGTGATCTAATTACTAACACAGCCATGCAGGTGGCTGTCTTTCCAGTCCAGGTCTCTCATAAATATCTTTAAGACATATATTCTGTTTTACTTGTTCACTGTGTCCACCTTGAGATACCGTAAGTATCATAAACTCAATATACCTAAAACTAAGATCATCATACTTCCTCAAACATTCTTTCTGAATTTAGCACTTGGTTAATGGCATCAGTATCTGCCTACTCAAGGAAAGTGGATCTACTAAAATTGATTCCAGAAGACACAGAAAACGAACTAATAGCAATAGATGATGTTACCAAAGCTATTAATAAATTACCTTTAAAAACACACCATGCCTAGATGGCTTTAGAAATGAATTAATTCAACTTTCCATGGAATTGTTATTTCCCTTAAACTCTATTAAAAGGAAGAAGCCTCCACAGTCCTTTTTTTTTTTAAACAATCAGAGCATACTGCTGACACCAAAGCTTGATAGAACAGCTTTAAATTAGATAATCACTCTGACTGTTACACAGTTTTAGTAGTTGTTAGAGAGATTTGACACTATATTAAAAGAAAAATACACCACAACTAAGTGGCATTTATTTCCTGAAAATATAGGTGGGCCCATAAAAAATTTATAAAGGGGTCAAATCAATATATAGTGGTAGAAATAAAAGGAGGCAAATTAGATAAGTCATATAGGAGATATCAAAAGAGGCATTTTGAAATATCGACATTCATTTCTGATGTTAAAACCTTTTGTAAGGTAAGAATTTGACAGATACTCTTCTTGAGTCAGCATTAGGCTTAATGATAAAACACTAAAAATATTCCCAGTAAAACCTGGAACAAGAAAAGAATGTTGACCATTGCTACAACCAATTAAAACTGTTATTGAAATTGTAGGCAATGATGTTAAACAAGAGAAATAAATAAACTACAAAAATATTGGAAGGAAGAGTTATGCTACCTTTTGTAGATTTTATAACTAATAACTAGAAAATACAAAGTGAAACACCCAAAAAACTATTATGAATAAGAGAATTCAATAAGATTGTAAGTATACATACCACAGTTGCACTATGTGTAAATAATAATCTATGGGAAAATACAGTAACAAAAAAATGGAAGGAAGCAAGTCAGTTACTATAGAAAAACAAAGAAAATAAAACAGAAAATGACAAAATATCTCTGAATGAACTTAAAAGGAGATGTATAAAGTTATATAAAGAAAACTTTACAAATCTACTGAAGGATTTAAAAGAAGGCTTGAAGACATAACACTCGAAGTGTAACAAGTCCACTTGAAGTGTCCTAAAAATTCAATGTGGCTTTTCTGGCAATCAGAAAATCTAGTTTTCTTAAGAAGAAAATAAGGAAACATAAACATGTGAGAATAGCCCGGCAGATTCTGGAAAAGAAGGTAAGTGAATAGAGACTAACCCCACAAAATATTAAAACTCTGCTGTCCAATTTGATAGCCACAAGCCACATGTGGATCTTTGAAGTATAAATTAATTACAAATAAATAAAATAAAAAATTCTGCTCCTCAGTCAAACTAACAGCATTTCAAGGACTCTGTGACTAGTGGCTTACTATACTGGATGGAGAAACAGAAAACATTTCTTTCATTGCAGAACATTGTATTGGACACTGTTCTATTAATACATTAACTTTAATAATGGAAATAGTTTGGTACTGGAGAGGAAACAGTTAAGAACAGAATTGAGTCTAGAATGCAATCCAAATAATGTGGGAATTTATAGATTGTGATAAAGGCTGCTTTTCAAAGGTAAAGAAGAGAGAGGCTATTTTTTATAGGATGTTGGGACAACTGACTAACCATTTGAAAAAATATACACCTCGATCTTTATCTCTTTATATACAGCAATATAAATTCCAGATAGAACAGAGATTTAAAATGTACAAACAGAACAAACAAAAACCTTTAATGTTCTAGAACAAAAGATCAGTGCATTTATTTATACACTTGAAGTGAAGATATTTGCAATGCATATAATTGACAAAGGGCTAATTTCTTTAATTTAGAAAAAGCTCCTACAAGGCAAAACAATAGAAAAAATAATGTAAATAGGGACTCTGTAAGAAAATTAATACACATGTCCAATAATCATATGAAAAGATACTCTACCTCGGTCACTGAGAAAGAAACACCCCTAAATATTTTAGTGTACATTCCCTGCCAACAAGGATGTTCTCCTACATAGCCACAATATAGGCACTGCAATCAAGATACTACTCCATTCATATTTTGCCAGTTTTCCCACTGTCATTCTTTACAGCAACAGGCTCCCCAATCCAGAATCACATGTCCTATTTAGTTGTGATGTCTCTTCATTCTCCTGTCTGGCACAGATCTTCAGATTTTTCCCCCTTGACTTTCATGCCCTTGATAGTTTTAAAGATTATAGGCCAGTTATTTTGCCGATTGTTCCTCAGGTTGAGTTTGTCTGATATTTCCTAAAGAGTAGATTCAGGTAATATATTTTGGCAGGGATATCACACTGCATTCTATCAGGCGGCATATGATTTTGATCTGTCCCTTTATTGGTCATGTAAACATTGATGTTTTGATTTAGGTTATGCCTGCCAATCATCTCCATAGTAAAGTTGCTCTTCTTCCCTTATAATTAATAAGTGTCTTATGAGGAGATGCTGTAAAACTATGTAAATATCCAGTTCTCTGTCAAATTTTTATTCATCTATTTATTTATATTAGTGTGGATTCATCCAATCCCTCATCTAGTCAATGGTCTATACTCCATTTTAATACCATTATTTATTATGATCTTCAAATTGTTCCTGAGTTGGCAATAGGGGGACCCTTTAGGCTGGCATCTGTGTCCCTTGCAGAAGTCCCATTTTTCGTTAAGCCCTTCCTTATTTTCCTTCCTTCCTTCCGTCCTTCCTTCCACAACTATTTCAGGCTCATCTTGTACTTTCCCTGCCTTAGTCCTGGAATCCACCATTTCTCCAAGGAGGATTGGTTCTTTTTTGGGAGGAATGGTATTTAGAAACCAAAATCTAAGTACTAGTTGTGCTCACTGCTTTTGGGGTCCCACTATCCCCAGCCTTTCAGTGGACAGAGCTATACCTATAACAGATAGCTACAACCATATTTATTTTGACATCTATCTTTATATACATTGAAAATCACAAATTTACACCAATATCTCTAATTCTAATTCTACACTACAGGGTATGTTCTAATTTTCTATCTTTCCAGATTCGTAGCTCCCTTGGCTCCTTTTTATATTTAGTTTTTTGATTTACCTCTACATGTAACCAATCTCCCACTGCCACCACTGCCCTACACCCCTCTCCCACTTTGGTGCAGATGTCCTTCTTGTCACTCCGTATTCCAGTTCCCTTTGTGGGCCCACTGGGGCTGCTTCCTACCATGTGGATGTCCTCTTCACTATTCAGGCTCTGACACCCCTCTCTGGGCCCATGGCTCCCCCACTGCTGGTGAACACTGATTGTGCTGGACACCACCTAGTGGTTTGGACAAACCTTTGGAAGAAGAAGAACTCCCTACCCTGCATTCCCTGTTTGTTTATGTCTCTAGTTTCCAAACAAGCGTGAGAGGACTGCAAAACCAAGAGGCTCAAACATTTCAACTGCTTACACACAGCAACTCGTTCTGAGGGAAAGAAATCAGGAAGCCACCTTTTACTGTGGTAGATCTCCATATTAAGCAAAACGTTTTCATGAGTCATTTTATTATGTGCAATTGATATAAATACTGAGAATCACAGTATTTGTTTTTGTCCAAAGAGTTATTTTTTTAAAAGTTCCATTATATACACCTATGCCTAGACTTAAGTTACAAAAATACTCAATCAAACATGGTAAAGTTCTAAATTCTCATGAAAAAAGCTACCTGTGAATGCAGCTTTACATTTCTCTGGTACTGGTGGACAGGATAAGAAAGAACATTTTGTTCACCATGGTAAGTTTTAAAACGATTATTTAGATTGATCTCAAGTGTCTGCTCCTTTAATCTATAAAACAGCAACTTTATTACATGGAAAATATTACTGGAACCCAGCATTAGTATTTTCATTAAGCTGAGGAAGGGGTGGTACACAGGTTTATGAAATGTCCTTGTGCGATGTGAGGTATTTGCATAATTTGCACATACGCATTTAAGAATCACCACATTGCCTGGGGAAGAATTTCTAACTCTGTCAAAAAAAAAGGTCAGCTTTAAGTGTTGCTGTCATAATGACAGTGTGAAGAGTCAAAGGGATTTTTTTTTTAAAGGAAAGTTTCTGTGATTAGAACCTATCATACAAGCCTAAGAGAAAAAAGTTAGTATCATCAAATAAGGCTTCAATGAAGTAATAAAGACTTTTATTAAGTTGATATTACTTGAAGGGAGGCATTTTTGCATTTTAAGAAACTTTAGGTCTGTTTATATTCTGATTAAATAGGGCATGGGACTGCTCAAGATGAGGAGAGTTGACCAGGTCAGCACTTGGATTCCTGAAACAAAAAGCCTTCTGTTCCCCCTAAACTTGGCTCTTCAATGACTTACAAGCTTGTAGTTTCTTATTTAATATGTCCCATATTTGGCATTGTTCTAAGGGGGAAATTCATCTTTAAAAACTCAGCGTTGCCACTCAGTACAAACCGGGTGCACTATGAATGGATATTATCTCATTTCAGCCTGAGTAAGGAGAACAGGTACATAAATTTAATTGAGAGTCTACTCCTAGCTTGAATCCAGACATTTAATGGCCACTTTAATAGGCATTAATTCAATCTCCTCAACACACCTCTGCAGTAGATATTCATCCATGTGTTGCGGAAGAGAGAACTAAGGCTCAAAGTTTATCGTTGACACCAGCGGAACTGCACTCACGTTAGGGGGCCCAGACCTTCTAGGCCATGTCTAGCCTACTGTCTACTCTGGTGGTCTCTGCTTTATTCCTGATGGAGATTTTTTTTTAAAGATTTATTTATTTGAGAGAGAGAGAGAGCGAGCAGAGGGAGAGGGAGACAAGAAGACTTCCCACTGAGTGTTGAGCCTCACACGAGGCTCAATCCCAGGACCCTGAGACCACAACCCAGGCCCAAATCAAGAGTCAGATGCCTAACTGATTGAGCCACCCAGGCGCCCCGACGGGGATCTTTTTTAATGAGAACTCTCCAGTGGATATATTTTTTCCCCCTTACATTCAACAGTTACTATAGATCACGGAGTACTTGGCACTGTATTCCATTCAAGAAGGATATTGTGCCTTACGGAAGGGACGGAAACTTGGTATATCTAAACTTCCTTGATAGTTTTTCTATGAATACTTGAGAAGGAATATATATGGATCACAGATACGGTCCATTAAAGAGCAGCAAGTTAATACATTGTGCAGGCCTTCCTTTTATACACCAATTTAATTGTCTGTTTACTCCTCTGATTGCTGTGTTATCTTTCATAGAATTTAAAAGATAAACGGAAGAATAAGCTCTGACTTTCCTGGACATCACCAGCACATTTCACAGTGATAATGGTCCTTGTGGAGATGTTTACCAACAGTTAAATTAACAAAGCATTCGGTTGAGAACTGAAGTCCCTCAACAGGCACGGTTTGAAGTTCTTACAGAATTTTAGGTGGCATGGCTCAAGGACTGCATACATTGACTGTGGAATGGAGTGTTTATTTGATAAACTGTCTTAGTCACAATGCTTTTTTAGTGCTGAGTCACAATGGCTTTTTCAAGAAAAAATATACATGTATTAGAGATATATGGTATGACCTCTAACAATTTTCAGTTGTTAATTTACAATATACTATTTCCTTTGTGTCACATGCCTCATATCAAATTATGGTTTGAATGTGTTGGGGCCTTGTTCAGGTATTAACTAGGTTGATGTATGTTTATTTCATGCATTCTGAAAAAATCAATATGAAGGAAATTAAAAATCTCAGTAAAGTCATAATATTCCTCTAGAATAAACATTATGTAGAAGTTGTCTCATTTTGTGTTATCCTCATCTGTGAAATTAGGTAATCCCTGTACCATAACCTGTCAATATTCACAAGTACTTGTTGTTGGTACCATTCAATCTCTACTTTATACCCAACCATTCACTATAGTTTTTGTGTTGTTTTTAAATCATAGACTTAGGAATTGATTAATGAAATATAAAATGCTAGACTAACTTACAACTACTTTTAACCTTACCCGCCAAAATCTATCTTCTGGTTCCTTCTCAAAGTTCCACCTTCATAGTGAGATGGGTTATCACATTAATACTGTTTAGATCTACTCCAGCTATGCTTTATTAAGGCGACTGAGAAATTTGGATGATAAGATGCTCTATTTCAGGGCCACTCATCACATTTGCTGATAAACGCTAACAATAGTTCACTGTGTACTTCCTTTACTAAATTCACCCAACTCCTTGTCAACAGGGAAAGGTGTCAGAAAAATGTACTAATATTGCTCACGACCTTATTTAGTAAATGCAGTTGAGTGCTCGGCTATAGATTACTTTGACTCGTGCTTCTATTTGTAGTTACCCAGATACAGCTTGTCTATTCACCCCTATTAGATCTTTTAAAGAAAGTCTAACACAAAAGGGACAATTGAAATAAATTAGGAGAAAAATATCGTCTCATATATGCTGATGCATTTTTCTGCTTAATAATCTCACATTAGACATTAGACAAATATTTTTGGTAGAAAAGTGCTTCATTTCTTTTTCTCTTACTAGCATTGTAATATCAATTCTAAGAGATGTTAATTCAAACAGTGTGAGATGGATATTTATATTAATGAAATACATGTCTAGAACTGTTACTTTCTCCAAATTAGTACATATTTCATTCCACAGAAAGAAGAGATATATATTTTTTTGAATTGTAAGTAATATTTTAGCATTCTTTTTGGGAGCCACTGCACTGAAATCCTAGAGGCTATGCCAGAAAGACGAAATTCTAAGGTATGATTGGCCAAGGCCACTCAAAGCCAAGACCAGGCCAAAACCAGTTAGATAAAATACATATTTATTTTTTATTTTATTTCTGTACTTTTCTTGACACAACTTGATTAATATAGAGAAGATTCTAATTTAAACATAGCCGTCTAACAATTTTTTTAAAACAGCATTTAGCTTCAAAGTTGATCTCTGCTCTTTTCTTTTTTCTAATTTGTATATTGTTAAAAACCACCACTCTCACCATTATCTTTATCCTCGATGGCATGGAGCATATTATGTCTTAGGAACAGAAAAGTAAGTAGGAAAAAAAAAAGAAACAGCTCGGTAAGGGTCTCTGAATAGAAGTTATTTCAAGTCTTTACAGAGTATTTGCTTTATTTAGCAAATAAAGCAAAACTAAACTTTGGACCTAAGTGTGCAATGTCAGCTAGCTTACTAACAGGGCAACCCCAGTTTAACTACAACGGAATTCAAATTGGCTATTAAGTTATGCTCGCGTAGACAGTGGCAATATGTTAGACAACTGTGAAGAGAAAAAGCAGCAGCACCGACGGTCCGTGGCCCCAAAGAGGCCACCTCCATATGCTCCCCATCGCCTGACAGCTTTGCTGCCCCATCCCAACTCCTTCTCGGCGACATCCAGATGGTGGCCACAGATTGAGAGCTTGCCTCTTCTAAGACAGTCAGGTCTCACTTGGTATTCTCATGCGCTCAATACTGATGAACAGTGATTCATAATGTCATTACAAAAATAAGATTATGAATACTAGCTTCTTCTCCTTTCTTCGAAAGGACTGTTATGGATCCTGACAGCCTTATCTTTTAATTGTAATAGAAAGAAATTAGTTGCACGCATGTTAATCTCATCCCGCAATGAATCAGGTTACCATCCCTGCATCATGCAGTGAGGAGCCGGTAAAGAAGAAACACGTACAGAGCTGGGCTTGCACATTCTTCTTTCAAGGTGCTGGTCTCACGTGTAAACAGAGGGAGGTGAACTTAGAAGAAGTGGCAGGTATGAATTGGAGTGAAAACGTGAACAAAGATTTTTCTGAGAATGACAGTTAATTTTGGTATTTTTTGAGGTTTATTTCTGTGGAAAATTTTAGGCCTTACACATTCATTTCTTTGTTCACTGAACATGTGTTGTGTTCAGACTCTTGAAACCCTGGCATCACCTGTCCCATGTGGTGAAGACTACTGGGGGCAGTGGTCACTAATTTTCTGTCAGCAGAGAGACTAGCCACAGCCTGAATTATAAAGAACAGAATAAAATCATAGGAGACTTTCTAAGAAGGATGGCCTGATCTCTTAGTAGGAGATAAACACTGCTTGGACAATAGATCACAGAGGAGTATGTGTTCTTATGTTATTAATTTTTTTTTTCATTTAAAGAAATGTCTCACTTTCTATGAAGCTTTTTAAAAACCAGAAAGGACATTGACAAAGATTTACAAGTTGTGAAAGAAAAAAATGTAAAATCCTAGAGAAATATTCCACATAAACCCAGTTGACATGATAGTACACTCAAATGCATAACATTTATTTATTTATTTTTTTAAGGAGTATGGCATTTCACAAACGGAAAATAACAAAAACAGATATTGGCACCTTCTCTCAAGGTAACTTCCTAAGTTAGAAATGTATTCATTTCTTTCTTCCTACAGCAATTCCTCCAGATTTGGATTTGAGGTTCCTTGTAACTTAGCCTCCCTTTGGGAAGCCTAAGAGGCCAGCAGAAACATCACTTTTCCCTCAGTTCATCCCCACTTGGGGGACCTCTCCAGGAGTCAAAAAACACTGTTTTCTCGAACATTCCTCCATTCCCCCCACTCGGCAGGGCTTTCCTAGCTCCCGCAAACCTGCTATGGCCTTCGGCTGTAGGACCATCAGGTTGGGTATCTCCCAGCGTCTGGATCTTCTGTGCATTACAACCCCAGATTCCCAGTGTCCCACATGGATTGGTAGGGGTAAGAGAGGAGAGGGGGAGCGGGAAACAAAGAGGGTGTTTCATCCCGGTCAATGTTTCCAGCTATGCTGTACATATAAAATCATGCACATGCAGAAAAATATGAACCCACGGAGCAAGGGTGGGAACTTTTGTATGACAAATCATCTTAGAGAAAACGGAACACCATGGATAAGACGAAGGTGGAGTAGAATTTATAATGAAAGAATGTGGAACCTCAGTGGTCTCTCACTTATCTATAACAAGGTGCCAATACTTCTAGAGGAGAAATAGTTTGAGGCCAACCTAATGCTCACAGCCCTTTCTCACACCTTTTTCCCAGATACATGCAAACACAGTCTTGTCTGCGCTCCGGTGCTTGTGGCTCTAACGACCAAGAAGAAACTGCCCTTTAGGGATGAGAAACTCCCGCGCCTGCCACCGAAGGCAAATTGGGCCTCACTCCATAATGTCAGTTCCTTGAAACTTCCTCAGGATTTCCTTAGAAATCACTGTTTACCATGAAAAGGGACGCCTGGTTCTATCTGCACGCAGTCTGTTTTCTCTTTACAGGGGACTAATTAACACACGATCACACCCCACACAGGTATGAACGCTGCAGACCACTGCACCCCAACACGATCTGTGAGAGTTTGCATAAGATGTGGCCTGAATCATTGCGGGCACCCGCAGGAGCCAGGAAGAGTTCGTGCGAGCAGCACCTCAATTGACAGGTAACTTCTCTTCGTTTTATTTTTAAAGTAATTAGACTTATGAGGCAACACGACCACAGCAGTGCGGGTGTACTGCTCACGGCCTTTTCTGATGAGTTGGCGACACCACGTTCATTCACAAGCCCAGAGTTTGCTTCGATTGTCCTGGGGACCCAGAAGGAGCGGAGTTCTCTTTTCCTCCAGGGCACTCGAAGTGAGAGGCACCAAGACGGCTATTACAGGAGCTAATGAACTGAAGGAGGAAAAGCATCAACCCCCAACTTGAGGCAAACCAAGTTTCTTAGCAAAGGAAATCTTCAGATATGGTGCATTTGATCCACAGAGAAAGTGAGTCCTTCATCTCAAATTGTTTAAGTAAATCAGTTTGAACGAGTGACAATTGTGGGGGAGGGACACACGGTGAGGGGGAGTGACAATGGTCTCCCCGCTTTGTGGCCATCAGCTGTATCCAGCAGGCACCTCAACACTCTGTGGTTCCCCAGACTCTCACTTTTGGAGAGTCACTCCATGCCCATCAAACAGACTGGAGATGAAAAGGTGCCCCCACATTGAACTCTCAGGCTGACGTGGGAGCCTGGCCTCCTACGCACCCCTTTGGGATTCTTTATTTATAACCCTATACAGAAGTGCTTACTGCGGCCCAGATCATCTGGCTTTTCCTCAATTATTCATGAGATTTAGGCAAAATTGCATATTTTTTAATTTCTTTTTTCTTTTTCCCTTTTTTTTTGGTATAAATTACTGAAATCTCAGGCAGGGAATCAATCCAGGATCTATTTGCTAGCAGCCTCTCTAGGTTAGCCTGGCTTACTATTTCTTATTTCAATGTGAAAACCATCATTACAACTACTTCTCTTTGAACTCTGAGAATGGAGAATCCTGAAAATTTGACAGTTGGTGGCAATTTATGTAACTTGTTCTATTACTGTTGGCAGAATGTAGGAAAACATAGGAATGAAAATCTGAATCTATAATACACACACGCACACACACACACACATGCGCGCGCGCGCACACACACACACACACACACACGCACATCCATATTTATATAATGCCTTAGCAGCAGCAGCAAAAGACAGGCACGGTGGTGCTGGGACCAGAGTGGGATCAGAGGTCGTTCGCTGGATGGGGCTTACCACTCAGGCCGACTTTGTTTTTACTCCTTAGCTACTGATTAGTTTCTAACTATCCACCGGCAAATACGTGAAGCCCTGGCCCGCCTCCCTCCTTCCTCTGTGCCTTGTCCCCTACTGCCCTGGGCAGGTGTCAGTGGGGACGGCTCCTGTCACCAGCGCCCGCGCACACACCTGTCTGCACACACCTGTCTCCTGAGCTGCAGGAGCTACAGACCCCTCGTTCCCGCTGCGTCCCCTCCCCTCCCCTCCCCTCCCCGAGGCCTGCTGAAATCCCTGTGGGTTCTCACTCTTTGTCCCCTCTGCTGGCTACTCTAATGCTTGCCCTTCAAAGTCCAGCTCCAGCCCTACCTCGGGGAAGGCTCCACCACAACCGCCCTGCCTCGTAACTCCCCTGCCTCTGACATCACAGCCCGGCCTCTGAGATCGCTCTGTAGGCACCTCAGTCTCCCTCACTAAACCAGTGCCCCTTAATCATCAAGGAGTGGAAATAGCAACTACATTTGTAACGATCCCTGGGGACAAGGGGATGCATACATTCGACCCCTCAGAGACCCCTCCAGGTAGGTTAATATGCCATCTTCCACATGAAAACAGAACAGTGCAAGTTGCTGCTCCCCAGCGACACAGGTGATGTGGCAGGACGGAGGCTCCGTGGGTCGGCTGTACAGGCTCAGGCACTTGGGGGGCACGGCGGTCCTCCCTTGAGTGTGGGGTTTTGGCTTGTTCCCCTCTTTCCCCCAAGCACCTGTGGCTGTTAGTTAATATTTGTTGAGTAGAATTGGGTGGGAGGTAGGTTAAGAAAGGGGTCGGTGAGCGGGGTGATTTCATCCCACCCCATGCCTGAAGGTTACAAGGAGGCTGTTTTTCCACAGCTGGATCTCCTACGAGGCTCCCGAAGAGGGGCTGTTGTTCCTTGTGCCACAGGAAGCACCTGTATCCCTCTGTGGCTCCATTTCTAAAGAAACCAGGACGTAAATATATGCCAGCAAGAGAGACCCAGTTGTGAAACTACTGAGAGTTAAGACTTCTTGGTCCTTTAAAAAATTCTATGTACTAATAAGAATTAATAAAACATATGCACTACAATGAAGTGTAAAAATGGGTTTATGATGAATCCTCCCTTTAAAGTTTTCAATAATTCTGTTAAAGTATGCATTTTTTTTCATAATGCTGCTTTAAAAGTGTTTTCCCATATGTTTCTGTCGCTTTAATTTTCCTTATCATTGTTTTATGGATTATACGGTAAGAAATAATTAATGTCATTTATGGAAACTCATAGTCTACAGAATGCATGAATGCTTTGTCATGGGAGGATTAGCAACATTAAGACAGAACTCAAAGGACATGAAACTGCTGACCAGAAGGGTGCCCAAGCTCTGCAGACCCAGCCCAGACCCCGGCTTCTGGTTGCTGGGAACAGCCCAATGCCTGGGTGTCAGGCCGCTCAGGAATGCCGGTGAAGCAGCACATTCTCCATCGTCCCAGTGCAAGGACACATAACAGGTCCACCACCCATCCCAGATCTAGCACTGAAAGCCCTGTGTCCGGGCCAACTTCTCAGTCTGGAACAAACCAGGATGGTTGGCCACCCCATCAGTGCTATCCAAAACAAGGATCAGCAAGGAATGCTGAAGCTATTGAGGATTTTTAGTATTCATTGGCTTACCAATTATTATGATCAGGTGTTCTCACTTTGAGCAATAAAAGGTTAACGTTTGACCTAACTTAGGAAAAGGACTCTTGCCGCTGTTCTATCAATACATCTGGAATGCCGCTCGTGCAATTCAATCCCTTTTCCTCTCCTACTCATGGCTATGTGCTGTTCGGAAAGTATGCATGAACTTAGAAGTATGTGACACGTGCCCACGTCCATACCCTTGGTGCTTAAAGTCCAAGGTTAATACTATTTGCCTCAGAGTGAGGTCATGCAAATGTCACAGATCATGGAATCAGACATGTAGACATTAGGACAGGTGTGTGTGTGTGCAGGCATGCAGGCGTGCACACCCTGGGGGGGTGCGTGTAAGGAGGCTCTCATCCTGATGTGATGCCTATGTCCCAGTTTCTGCCGGCTCGAAGAGAAAATCTCCCTCTTCAGGGGCTGCAACAGGCTCTGGGAACTAGCAGGCTTAGGACTTCCCATTTTCAGATTAGAAGAAAGTCAATCACATTACTTTATTCCATTTTTAAAAATAAGAACTATATGTAGACTCAGTAGAAGATTCCTCTGGTTCTGTCTTTAGCAAAGGAAATTTCTTCCCTTTCTGCCCTTCCAAGTATAACATTTCTGACACCATTTTAAAATAAAAAAATACACATTGTCATTTTCTATTCTTTAATGACCAAATGTTTTGTAGCCTTAGGCAAGTTTCACACACAAAAATATATATACGACATGCCACTTAATAATGTTTAAAATGTCTGAAACGTTACCTATACAGTAACATATACTACCTATAATATATGTTTATGTCTCACTGTATGTATGTGTGTGTATGGATATGTACATATCCGTGCATATGTCTGTGCATATGTATAAGCATGTTGTGTGTACACACACGCACACATACACAACAAGCTTAAGAGCTACAGAGCATAGCTGATACCTCTTGGGAGGAGGAGGAAGCGAGCTCTGGAAGGGTTCGAGGAATTTGAGGAAGACACCTTACCCTCACACACCCTTCCTCGATGACATTTCAGTCTGGCCACATGGTTATCCCCCTCCACTGTTCACTCCTCTTCTCCAAGAAGCTATTGGGTGCTCAAGAGGCACCCAGCTTGTTGAGTAAAGGTTAGGCCTTTGGGGTACACTGCTTGGGTTTGAATCTTGCATGTGTCATTTCTGCCCGTGTAACCATGACCTAGATCCTTAATCGCTCCAAGCCTCAGTTTCCTAAAACTAAAAATCTGAAAATCCTTTTAATGAATAAATAACTCCACTCATTTGGTGAAGACATGTGCTACACCGAAGGGCCGCACTAAAATTGTTATTCCCATAAAGAAAGTATTACTGGATACAAAGTTTTATATTAATTCCAATTTCCCTGAAGACATTGGTGCACATTATCAGGAATTGGGAGAGTCACACAGATAAATGCATATCTAGAAACCTCTTCCTCTGTAATGTTAAAAACACTAGTACCCTTGCTCAGTGCCTCACATGTTTCAAAATGCTTTATATGACGTCACAACTTCACACTTTTTGCTTTGTGCATTTGACACGGACTAGAGAGCTATTCTTTTTAATTCCCATTTGGATGTAGTTAATTCTATGTTCCTCTGAAAGATAAGATAGCCTTTGCTCTGAATCGTTCCCTTGTCAATTCCCTTAAAATGGAAGGTAATGAGAGAAAATTTAAAATAAGAATAGAAAATCACCACCAGTTTCATAACGACAGTGGGTGAGTGGGACTTTATTTTGATGGTCTACCCAGACAAAAGCATTTCCAGACGGTATTTTTTCCTTTATAGCTAAAGGTGATTTCAAAATAGACTTGTACTCTGGAAACAGCTGAAAGCACCGAAAATGTCCATAGATGTGAGAAACGATTAGCACCACAGGAAAGCCAGATACCACCGTATTTGAAAGGAAAACTTTTACTGTGAAACAATTAAATAACCATTAATAAGATACGCACTTCTTTCCTTGGGAAAAAAAACTATTTCGAAAATTTTAGGCTCAAGTTTTTAAATGAAAAAATAAAAATACCCCAGTAATACAACCGTAAAGTCAACATATTTTTCCTCCTTTAGTTTTCTCCCTCTTCCGCCATCTTTCTCATTTACGCTTTGTGTCATTCCGTCTTCCTAGTGTATCTATCCACCTGCCTGTCTATCATTTGCTCACCTGTTTATCTATCTCTTGACCATCTTCCCATCCCAGGTCCTGTGTTCTATAGAGATATATTTGCTGATACCTTATTTCTTGGCTTTTCTTCCTTCTTGACAGCAGAAACTATCATTGGAGTTTCACACAGATAACATGTCAACAGTTATAACAATAAGAGGTGACATTTATCTATTAGCAAGTGTCAGGCGTGATTGTGCTACTGTTTACAGATGCTGTTTTGCCTAATGCCTCCCCAAGTCCTGCTAAGGTAGATTTCGTTATTTCTATTTTGTTCTGCAAAGGTGTAGAGTAGTCCAGCAGCTTGTTTAATATCACACAGTAAGGTGAGGCTACAGAACTCTGGAACACGAAGGGCCTCGGGGTAGAGGGGATGTGGGGAAAGGGGAGGAAGGAGCCAAGGATCACTGTAAGATGCAGAGGCTGGTTGAGCAGAGGAAGGGCAGTGTCATTAATGGAGACAAACAAGCTCTCGGGGGCTGTTGGGAAGCGATCATAGTAACAACTTTCACGTTGGAGGTGGCGTATGTCATGGTGGTGGCAGGCACCGCCCTGCACTTGTAACCGATAAGTGAACATCATCATTTAATTCTCCCAGTGACTCTATGAGGAACACGATGGCTCGATTTTGGACATGTTGCTCTGGATGTGGCCCTGAGATGAGCCAAGGAAAACATTGGGTGGGTAACTGAAGAGGCACAGGCTGAGTAAGAACTAAACACTGGAGTGATCGGCACAGAAGCCACGGAGACCATCTCACAGATTCGTGACTGCAGAGTGCCGGTGCCAGGCAGGAAGCAGGAGAATGAAGGACAGAAGGATAAGAGGAAGGCTTGCCACACTGTGAGGTGAAGTCTCAGAAGCCGAGCCAAGATAGAAGGAGGTCTCCGTCGTCAGCCAAAGGAGAGGCTACGAGGAGAGAAAGTTTAGATCTGATAATATCAAGGTCATGGCTCCCCAAGAGAGCAACTATAGAATTGTGGTGGGTCCTCTCTGCCTCTTGGACATATGGTCTCACTCATTTATGGAACATAAGAAAGAGCAGGGAGATCAGTAGGAGAAGGAAGGGAAGAATGAAGGGGGGGTAAACAGAAGGGGGAATGAACCACGAGAGACTATGGACTCTGGGAAACAAACTGAAGGCTTCAGAGGGGAAGGGGGCAGGGGGTTGGGATAGGCCGGTGATGGGTAGTAAGGAGGGCACGGATTGGAGCACTGAGTGTTACATGCAAACAATGAATCATGGAACGTTACATCAAAAACTGAGGATATACTGTATGGTGACTAACGTAACATAATAAAAAATTTAAAAAAAAAGAATTGTGCTGGGGACTGAAACTTCAGGAGAACAATGTGATCGCATGGAGAGGAAATGGCATTTTTAGGCGTAGAAGCTCCCTTTCTAGGCAAGGAAAGGAAAGAAAAAAGTACGATAAGGTTCAAATGCAGGTAAGGGGAGAGCAGAATGGAGGCAGGCGAGGTGTTTAATTGTCCTTATCTGTCGGGGCTCCAGGTAGCGCTGGTACAAGTGAGGTCCCTTTCTGCCTATTTTCCCTGACTGTAAACAGTCTCTAAAGTTTGCTTCCAGGATACGGGGATCGGATGGGGTGGAGTGGGGAATCCGTGGTGGCTAGCAAAGGGAGGATGCATGGAACTGAAAACACGGAGTTATCAGGACACACGGAAAGGAAAGAGGAGGGCGGCTCAAGGCTCTTCATTGTATACACGTCTTAATGGATTTCACGGTCAAATTTCTTATGTGAGGAGAACTGAACTCAAGAGACAGTCTCAGAAATGCGGTCAGGGTGGCAGGTACAGTTAACAGCTTTCTTAGCAGCACCCTCTTTGGATTTAATGGCTTTAAGATAAGACTGAAATTTAAGTAATTATAAAGGAAATCAACAACTAGCTAATGTAATTTGTAGAACATTAAAATGAAATATGTAAACAATCAAATGTCATTCATCCGCAGGTGGTTGAGAGGACAAACACATCCCTAAATACCATCTTTCTTGTGCATGGACAAAGAGACTCCTTCAACTGTTACCTTTGAAAAACTGCCTCATTCTGAACATACTGAGAGCTGAGGGTCCGTGGAAGTGGCTTCTCTCTGGAGGACAACTCCACGTCAAGATGAAAGTTGAAGAGGACCAGTCTCAGGAGAGAAGGCAAGACATAAATTTAGGGGAGGAACCACCTGGAATATCCCTAAATGTCCGATGCCTACAACACGCATTGATGACATGGAAGGGGCAGATACAAGGGAGGAGAGAGAGAGAAGGAGGTAGAAAGAGAGGAGAGAAGTTGAGTATGTTTGATTCTGGGGAGGTGGCCTAATTCCCAGTGGCCAAGCAGGTCTGCACATCCTAATTTCTATGACTAATTTTAGTAACTTCAAAATACTTAGGACATTCATGTCTTTACAATAAGATTATTGGGATGAGTGAAACAATACATGGCCTAAAAAAATGGCAGCCTCTTCAGTATAGGTGTGCCAGCAGGACTCCAACTGCAGCACGACCGCAGCTGCGGTCCATCCAGGGCAAAGGACCAGGGGCAGAATGGCCTGGTAAGCCTGTCCTATGTGTGATGGGCAGGCAGCACGTGGCTGTGAGCGTCCACCAGCTGGGGGGTTCTCAGGGGCCCCACCGTGAGAAAGAAAGACCAAAATGAAGACAGGCAGAAAGCTCTGAAGGTGGGGGAATGGAGAATAAAAGGTGGAAAGAGAGAGACTAGAAGAAATAATTAAAACTAAGTTCTGGGGCATCCTAAGTAAACACAGCCACTAAGGGACACTGGCTCTGGGATCTCCGGAAAGTGGAGCTGGGTGCCGTCTCCAGCACAGATGCTTTCCTTGTTGTCCAATATGACCAGTCTTAAGAGATTGACTTCTAATACAACATGAGTTTGAAGATGTCTCTGCTTCTGTACGTCTTCCAACATGTCTAAAATATGCACAACATTGAAAATACATTTTTTATTTGAAATACTTGAAGGAATAACGTTCAAAGCATGACGTGCTGGTACAATTTTTAACGTTGAATATGAAAACTTACAAAATTATCTTGAGGAAAAGTTATCCAATTAAATATGCAAAGATTTAAGAAAATACAGCTCCCTGACTGAAAGCTGATGCAGCCATGTCTTAGAGTTTTCCTTCCTGTTCTCAAGCAGACTTTCTATGGCCCACGTTTGGTATACAATATCTAGATTCTTAAAAATTGCCTGCCTCATAATCCCTGGGAAGAACTGTCTTGTTAGTAGTGTTTCATACTTTGTAAGAGAAGTTAGAGCAATTCTAGTTGAGTAACGGTGAAGGTACCCACTCTGACCTTGCCTCTTCGCACATTGTCTTTAAAAAGTTCAAATCAGCCCTTCAAAACAAATTGAAAATAAAACTAGAGGGTTTTCCTCTAGGCCTTTAAAAGACTGACGATCATTTTTTATCCCTTCAATCTAAGTGAAGTCTCATGGAAATGGTTAGAGCAGCAAAATATGTTCTATAATTTGATATTCATAAAAATATAAAGTGGCACATTAAGACTTTTTGTAGACTCCACCGCCAACTTAAAAAATGGATACTTTAAAATTGCCCTGAAGTTACATGCCAAATGTGCTTGAAATTTATTTTATTTGTCATAAATATTCATTTGAATTAAAGCCTTCAAATGTCACATCAAGGAACATATTATAATTTTTTAAACCAGGAAAAACAAGGAGTTACTATTTATGATGTTTAAAAAAGGTTGGTTTTTTCCCCTCCCCCCAAAGGCTTTGGTCTCAGGTTTATGAATTACAGAAGAGTAAGAAATCTTGGGCATTTGGAAAAATGGAAATCCCAGGAGTGGAGAAGTGTGTCAGATCCTTTCTGCAGCAGGAAATCCAGTGACAGCCGCATGCTGCACAAAGTTACAGATGTGCGCCTGTCTAACATTTGACAAATGCTCTCAACACACCTGACCTAGGAACCAACAGGCATAACCACCCTCCCAAAAAGGTACAAACACATACTAAAATAAAATGTATTTTCATCAAGTCTAAATATAGTTCTCTATAAGCCATCCGTGTTGGAGAAATCTAGCTTTATACACCGTAATAAAAAATGTATTTAAAATGAAATAAACACCTTAATTCATGCTCATCTTGAGACATACATACCAAAGTTTAAATGTTTAAAAACAAGGCAATAAAGACATTTTTATGGTTGATAACAAACTACAAATTTGTCTGGGGAAAAAAATCATTAAATGTTTGACAAAAGAGCTGTGATAAGACATAAAGAACACAGTATTCACTGTCTAAAGAATCAGAGGGGGAAATACAGCTTGTCCCCGATCCCACATTTTCAACTATGTGTGCTATGATTACAGTTATAAACAATGGCTACTGTGTCAGCACAGAGAAAAACAAACAATAGGTCTTTTTCCAAAAGTATCTGTAGGAAGAACATACAAACGAGTCAACAAGGGAACTGAAATAATCCCTGCATTCTTTGTAAAAATAATACTTAAAGGTTCATTTGCAAGAATGTTGGTATTCTTTTCCACTGCGCATCTTATTTCCTTCATTCACTATAGAATTTTTCCCAACTTGCACCTGGTTTGACCAGCAGTCAGCTGGCTTCTGAGGATTCTCCCTGTGTTGTTTCCTCCAACCCCCAGAGACTCTGTCGACAGCTGCAGAACTGTGCTCTCTTTAGTTATAAAAGCAAGCTTGTGACATCCTTTACTTGATTCAGTTAAAAACTGAATTAATTGAAATCAATTCAACAAATACTCCCTCCGTGCTTGCTGCGTGGAAGGCTCTGCTGGTTTGGGAGGGGTGGAGAGAGAGGAGCGGGCCAAAGTCTTCAAGAAGCTTACAGTCTACTTTGGGGCATAAGACAAGCGTAACGAGGTGAAGTGTACATTTCATAAGAGACAATGAAGTGTTGTGTTAGTTTAGAGAAAAAGAGATGGATGGAAATGTTGTCAGATGAGAGGTTCCCTGAGAACAGTCTTGAAGCACAAAGGGTTTTAGAGTTGGAGGGTGGGAATGGGGAGAAGGTGGCATTCCGTTGATGGGCAGAGAGAGAAAGAACAAAGTGTGAGGTGCGGTCCACAAACGAGGCATTGAGATGGATGGAGCCTGAAGTGGCTGGCTAAGGATAGTGGGGGATATGAGTGAAGACAGAATCACAGGGTCTCACAGCTGAAGGATGGACGCATGCGATCCTAGAGCTAAGGGTAACCTCCTGAAGGACCTAAGTGGGTGCCTTCACTCAAGAGAGGCGACGGCTCAGGCCAGAGAGGGGCACTGACCTCGCACGGATGATGGCCGGGCGGGGGGGATTAGTGCAGTCCAGACTAGGAGACAGGGATCTGAGCAGGACACTAGAATTGGGCAAGGCGATGAGGAGTGGGTGGGGGCACCTCACAGAGGGCGATGAGGCAGAACTGAGAGATGTGGAGGTCAGAGAGAGGCGGAGAGTCAGATGACATGAGATTTGACACCTAGGTGAAGCTGGGTAGCGTCTTTTACAGAAACGTGGTGCCTAGGATGGAGGGAATTTGATTTGGAGGGTTCAAAGGGATAATGAGGAGTTTGTTTACTGCGGTGTTTGTGGTGTGAGTGACCGACCATCCAGGGGGAAGGACTGAGAAAAAGACGCTCATATTTGATGTTGTTCTCCTGAACTAAGAGTTAGTTAATGGTGCCTTTTCTAGCTTGAGTTCAGGTAACATTTTTCCCAAGGCATTGAAATAATAATCATATGTAAATAATATTTTAATTTCAATATTCTGATACATGCTATAAAAGGGATTTCCGATTTGGGCCGCTTCAGGAGCACAGAAAGCATCTCTAAGAGGGCCTTTGGGCGAAAGCCTTCACAAGGGAGAGCAGCAGAGGAGTGCTGGCTGAGCGAACTTGCTGTTGCCTTTGTGGGCGTCAGCAGCGGAAGACAAAATGAGACGGGAATCATCAGGGAAAGGAGAGTAAATTGGTTTTGACTTTGTCTTTTGGGCGCGCTAACACAACAGATGAGTGCATTTAATACAAGAGAAAGATCCTTCAGCTTCTGCCTGACTCCAGGCTGGGCCTTGCCTCAGTTCGGCGCAGGGTCTGCTCTGAGGGTTAGTTTGTTCTCGTTAACCTTTTGTTCTTGTTAATGTTTTTGACCTTTGAAGTCTGATCAGAAGAAAAGTAGAAAATAGATCATTTTTACCTTCTCTAAGGAAAGAAATTCAGATTTCATAAGAAAGCACATTCTTTCCAGGTCCCCTGTGCTGCTGTGCAGGCCTTTAGACAATTTTCAGACATATTTAACCTTCAGAATTACTTCAGTGCATTGGGCTCTTTGCTTAAGAGCCTAAGTCCCTTCCTGTGGGGCCTGTCGGAGTACTGGAGTCTAATGCAACTCTTTGCATCAACCGGATTGTTCCTTAATCTGTATTTTAGTTTTAGAAAATTTAGATTCAAACATTTGGCTCAAGGCAGACGTTTGCTGATGGGCCCCATCTTTATGACTGTGCTTTTGAGGAACAAACATACATGCAGATATTTGGGGAATTTGAGTTTTATTGAAGGATACTTACACCTTTCATTTGAAATTCTATTTGTATTATATTTAGGCAAGTTTTCTGGCTCCTAATAGGCTACTAATGAGTCATTGCTGGTAAAGTTTGCAGATTAAAAACTTTCTGTGAGGATAGCAATGAGCTGTTTTTCCTCATTTGCCTATTATTGAGAAGGGGAAACCCATTGAATGCAATCTGGACAGAGTTACATTATTAAGACCTGCATTTGAAGCCTACTTTCCTCTGCGGATGCTTGGGCTTCCTACTTCAAGTAATCATTCTACTTTTTGGATTTTGTCACTTCTACTTTTATCTATGAATTCTACTGCTTTTGTGCCGTTACCCGATATAAGTCACAAAAGGAAGCGACAGGCCCCCTGGGAGTATGACCATGCAAGCATGAACCGAGCATGTCCTAGGGGACCAGTGTGTCAGCATTTACATAAGCTGGGGGCCGTGAATGCAAGCCCTTGTCCGTCACTGGCATCGGGTGAGCGGTACTGGGAGCAGCTGACTCTGTTGATGCCGATGGTTTGGTGGCTGCATTTAAATACATTTTCACAAAACTCATTTGTGTCTCTTTCCCAAGAAACCAACATGGAGTTAGCCTGCAGGCGGACTACCACGCCCAACTTTCTGATAGAAAATGAAATGGAGCGTGCTTTGTTTTGTGTGAAAGGGACCATGGGAGAGACCAGCGGTCTGTAAGCTAAGGGTTGACTGAAGCACTTGCTACAGTAAAGGAGCCCCAAGGTCATTCAGCCTTTAAAGGTAGCAGATAATAAACGTGCCACCTAGTTCGTTTCTGTTCTTCTCGAATATAGTATGTTATAAATGCCCAGGCTGCGATAGGTACTTTTCTTTTTCCATGAATCTATAAAGGGATTCTTAAAACACTTGTGTTAACAAACTGGCTAACAGTTCACCCATAGAACTGCATTGCCTAAAACGAGTAGTCGTCATCACAGCTGTTACATGTCTTATCAGTTCATTTCGTGCTTGATTCCTCTTCAACAAAATTATGTTAGACATAGAACTTAGTGGTACAGATGATGCCTTCTTTGATCGTACAAAGGGGGTTTTATACATGAATTGTAAATCTCCACTTTTGTTTCTTTTGGCAGAAGGTTTTCTGCAGTATCATTCTACTTCACATTTTGACATTTTTAAAAATTATCCCCCTCATATTTTGTTAGGCTGAAAGGGAATGGTCTCTACTCTTTTCCAAGGAAAGTATGTTGATTGCTTACAAGAAGAGTACAAATGTAGAAGATGTTTTTCAAGTTCTAGCATACATTTCTCATTTGTTCTTAGTAAATATCTACAAGTGACTAGCATTTGGAAAGGTCCCAAGCCTCGAGCTTACTATATATAAAGAAATTCTTTCACTACTACCAAATGGTATCTGGACGGACAGCAACAACTGTGTTTTGGGTTCTCAGACACAACAAAGGAACAACATATAAGGGCTTGCAACTACTGAGGACATTTTGGTGCAGAATGTATCATAAAAATTAAACTAGACAAAAGCAGGGCAAGGCCCACCTGTAGAAAATGGGGAGGCTGCCCTTTAGAACCACAGAATCAAAGACCCTTCCCATTTCCAAGCCAGAGAGAGGACCTCTGGATTCCCGGGCCAACCCCTTGATGAGCCCTGTTTCTGAGGAACAGTCTTTCAGACCAGAATATTAGTTCCCAGACTCATAAAAGAGGGGTTAGACCTGAAAGTGGCATCAAGTTAGAATTTTTTAAAAGACTTATTTACTTATTTTAGAAAGCGAGGGAGAGAGAGAGAGAGAGAGAGGAGTTAGGGGAAGGGCACAGAAGGAGGAGAATCCTGAAGCAGACGCTCTGCTGAGCGCAGAGCCCACCATCCCCAGATCATGACCTGAGCCGAAATCAAGAGTCAGACGCTTAACCAACTAAGCCACCCAGACGCCTGGCATCAGGTTATAATTTTATCAAGATCACATCTAGGGGCACCTGGGGGGCTCAGTCGTTAAGTATCTGCCTTTGGCTCAGGGTGCGATACCGGCGTTCTGGGATTGAGCCCCGCATCAGGCTCCTCCACTGGGAGCCTGCTTCTTCCTCTTCCACTCCCCCTGCTTGTGTTCCCTCTCTCACTGGCTGTCTCTATCTCTGTCAAATAAATAAATAGAATCTTTAAAAAAAATCACATCTAAGATTTAACAGATCTAACAGATTTTCTCCAGCATCTTTGGGGGCTGAAATATGTATTCCTGCATTCAGAGCTATTATCCAGGCATTTTGATTGGGCCCAGGTTTAGCATCAGCCGTCCTCAAAACAACCAATGCAGGACCAAGTCAATTCAACACTGACTAAACATTTGGTAAATGCCTACTGTGTACAAGTCAAAGACGGTAATTATTTGGGAGAAACTTTCCTACACCAAGAATGATTGATACGGGGCTTATCCCTTTGAGTTAGGAAGCAAGCCAGGACTGTGCTTGGGGACTTGGCGCAGATCACACAACCCCAAACTAGTGGCAAAATGACAGTTGGGAGTTTTGTCTTCACCCAAGGAGCCCCAGGATGCGGCATTGTGCTTAGAAAGGCAGCTCCTGTGGCAGCGTACAGGTGTGCCGACAAAGGTAGGAATGTGGAATCTCTGTCAGGAGACTTACGGCCAGTCCAGAAGTGAGCTGGGGAGAGTCTGAACTCGGGCAGAGGCCATGGAAGGAGAGTGTGAGGAAGCCTTTCCCACTTGGATCCCCAAGACTGAGTGAACTGACTGGATGTGGGTGGTGATAAGAGGGTGGCACTCAGGATGGCCCTGGGGTTCCAGCAGGGGTGGCTAAATGTATTAATAAATATTGGGCATGCAAAAAATAGGAGGAAATGGACAATGAATTCAGTTTTGGTCATACTGAGTTTCGGGTGGCTAAAAGGCAGTTGAAAACATCAGTTCGTACTCAGGAGAGAGCAGGCTTTAAAAAAAATAGACCCAGGGTCCGCGGACCTGGAAGTGAGGTGGATGAAACAGCCCCAGAGAATGCGGAGCATCGGCCACCCCAGCGGGTGAGGGGACGAGTCAGAGAAGGCGAGTGAAGACAGAAGGATCAAGGAGGAGAATGTCGAGATTTCATGCCCACTAGTCACCATCAAAGTCAGCACTCCGGGGGTACGGTGGGTGGGTAGGGGACCGAGGCTGATTAAATGCTTGCTGTCTGTGCCAATCAGGAGTTGGACAGAATGGTGCTTCCAGGGGTGGGGTGCTGGGGGGGGGGCAGAGTGGTGGTTAGTAAATATTTGCTGCAGAGAAGTGAATTCTATCAAACTAAATTGGAACAAGGCAATGTCCTTTTTGAGTCCATGAGATGGGGCTGGGGTACAGAGGGGAGTCGTCCTGAGCAGTTGTCTGAGATGTGCACCTGCTTCCACTGGGCCAGGAGGCACAACAGTTTCCAAGTGAGGGGTGCTAGAACTGGACCAATGGAATCAAGAACCCAAATTCTTAGCAAGAATCTAAGGCAAAAAGGATTTGATTGGCGTACAAGTAGGGAAAAGAGGTCTCTGAACTGGCACTGGCTCCAGGAAGGAGAAATTTGAGGGAAATCTGAGAGGGGAAACAATGGAATATTGCTTTCTCATTGTGGCTCTAGAGCCGTGTGTAGCCTGTGTGCCTGGGCTGTGGGGGCTGTGGGGACATGGAGGGCAGGTGGGCTATGTTGGCTCACGGTGCTGGAGTCAACCCCTGGGGCTCCATTCTGAGCAGAAGAGAGTAGATTCAAAAGCTTTCCAGAGAAGCGGATACAGCACAAAAACTGTGGGCTAGCTAGCCCATTATGAGGGTTCTAGAGGGTTTTCGGTCATGCATGCTCAGAAGTGCCAGGGCTAGAAGCCGAGGTGGAGTGAGTGTTAGCAGAATGGCCCCGTCACCATTTGAGAAAGACTTGCTACTGTCTACTCTGAGTTGAAGCAGAGAAAGGTGGGGAGTGGGCCCTCTCCCCCTGCCTGGGGGAGGCAGGGTCACTTCCTGGGCCTTAGAATAAAGGCAGGTGAGCTAAGAAGTAAGATAGAACAAACCAGGGCAGTAGCTTAAACCTAATTATAGCAAAATTATCCCCCTGGAGTGAGTGGAAGTACCCTGAGTGGACCTGGTTGGGCAGTGTGGGAACTCAGAATCAGAAATTGATCGAGATACATAAAAATAAAAAACATTTCAGTTTGTCTTCCTGCCTTGTGACTGTGAGCCTCATTTCCATTATGGTCACCCCTAAGCTAAGGTGGTTGCTTGGAATTTAATGGAATAGCTGAGGTGGGATTAGGCGGATGATCTGGTTATTTCCTTCAGCGTCTTATCGGGTAGTGATGGAAAGATGATGAACCTGTAACTGGATCACCAGTTTACACAGTGGGCATTCCGTTTGTTCTTTTGCTTATGAATTTTTTTTAATCACCTAGTATTTTCCTAAAAACTGGTTCATTTCTTTTTTTTTTTTTTTTACTAAAGCAACAGCATTTAACATCATTAAACCCAGTTCATTTGAAAAATCTAGATTTCCGAGGACGACCGGGAACTATCCTGAGGCTTTACTCAGGCTGAACTGAAGACCTGAGCTTCATGTATCCTATTAAGATGTCCCTGTGCTATAGGAGTTGGGTGGGTTGTTTTATAACAAGGTCCCTCTGATCTTTCTTTTTCAGTTTCATTTTCTACTACAATCCAGGCTTATTCTGGCCAGTTGTTCCTACCTACATTTTCAGTAAAAAGTGGAGTGTGACAACCCCAAGTAAACCCCATCACTCCTTTTTCTTCCTCTCTCCATGCCCCGCAGGGCTGCTGGATGGGACGGGAGGGCCTCTCCCACCGTCCCCGGCTGTCGATAGCAGTGTTTGGGCCGCCTTTGGACCACGCATGCTAGGTTCACCCTTTTTTCTGGCTTTTGCTGATTGCACTGCCTTTCTGGCTTCAGCTCTCCCAGCCTTTCAGGTATCAGGCCAGGAAACAAATCTTCAGTGATCTGGCCTAATTTGCACTGTTCGTCCCATTTCCATGGGCCCACCAGGTCTCCGATGGAGCCACATCGTTCCCTTCTTATCTTTCCCATACACTGGTGCACTTGTTTGCGGAGCCTGTGGCACTGTCTTTTCCAAGGACGGCCAGCTTTCTCTCCCTCCTCGCACCGCGGGGTGCCTCTACATGTTTCTTCATAGCAGCGCCCTAAGTCAGGCGACGTTGTGTTTCCTATCTTGCTGACCTCTCTTGTCCAGCACTGGAGGAGAGCGGGACAGGTGAGGCTCTGAATTAACTAGTCTAGGTCTGATGGCTGTTTTAAGGAATTCAAAAGTTTTTTCCCCCTAAGAGTTGTTTTAGAACTCATTGCATCTGGACCACTTAGAGCAACTGGAGACATCAGACCTGGTGTGGTCAATGGGAATTAGCCGTGCACACACGTGTGCGTGCACACGCACACACACGCACATTTCTTTTTCCTGTTTACGTACCCTAAGCTCTTTGCAATTATTAATGAAATATAATATTAAACAGATTGTAGCATTATTTAGGCACTACTCTTTTCTAACCGTTTTCATTAGAGCTTGATACTCTGCGTTTCACCATCATTTGTCAGGGCACAGGGAACGTACCAGGTTTTTTTGAGTTAGCACTGAGGCATACGTAGAGACTCGTTACAACCTGTAGCATTAACGAAACAATTTATGTACAGGACTTACTGGACACTTAAATGGACCTAAATTGAATAAGAAATGTTACTTTAAAATTTCCAATTACTCGATGTTCTATTATCTATGAGAGCTGCATATTAGCACCAGGGTAAATTTCTTAAGAAACTGAATGCAAGGAGCTAAATTTGCACATTGATTTTTGTCTTTTGTCTGCAGTTTAAGGCTAATTTAAAAGGATGGTGAGGAGATTCTATTTTCAACTGGCTGAAGTTCAATAAGAATATAATAAAACACTGTTATAGCAAACTCTTTCACAGGGAAATTTTGGCAAAGCTAAATCTAATTCCTTTCAATGTGCTCCAACACAGCCAAAATACTGTTCTAGTGAGCAAGACACCCATTAGAGTGACAAGCTTCCTATAGTACAAGGATTTTTCCATATTTTATTTCGAAGCAAAGCAGCATTTCATTGTGCATTAAGAAGGCAAAAAGGAAATATTTTATAATAAAATCAGTAAAGCCATACAGTTTCATTACAGCTATATTTTTATGATAAGCCTGCATTTTCCTAATTTCAGAAGCATATTTGATCACTTTAGACATAGGAAATTACTTCATTTAATTATTTCTGCAGTGAAAGCTTTGTAATTCTTTATAAAGCCTACTGAGTAGCTTAAAAATCCTAATGAAAAGAGTGACCATATAACAGATCTCTTTGGACCAGTCAAGAATGGGAAGTTTGAGGGGCGCCTGGGTGGCTCAGTCATTAAGCATCTGCCTTCGGCTCAGGGTGTGATCCCAGGGTCCTGGGATCGAGCCCCACATCGGGCTCCCTGTTCTGCTGGGAAGCCTGCTTCTTCCTCTCCCACTCCCCTTGCTTGTGTTCCCTCTCTCTCTCTGTCAAATAAATAAATAAAATCTTAAAAAAAAAAAAGAAGAAGAATGGGAAGTTTGAAAGGTGTTTATTTTTCTTTGTTTTCTTTAAACCTTACCGCCCCGCCCGGCCTCCCCCCCCCCGCCCCGCCCCCGCCAGGTTGACCTTTAAGTCCTCGGCTTCCCACTGATGGAAGAGCTGACAAGAGGCTTTTGAGGGGCACAGAGGGAGGCTCTTAAAATCAGGGGCATCAGTTGTTTCTGTATGTTTTGTGTTTCAGTCCCTGCTCATCTTCACAAAATACTGGGCTTTGTCACATCACATCCCTGCAGGTGGCTATTGGCTTCCCATTGTTTTCAGGATAAAGTTCCTCAGTCAGAAGCGGTGCCGTTCTGCCCTTATTGGCCTGGCACTGGATCCCTGCATGACTGCAGAGCGCTTCCCCGCTCCTGTCCTCTTCTCCTCAAGATGGAACCCCTCCCAGAGCCACTGTCCTCTTGTGTCCCCTGAGCACACCAGGGGGATTTTTGCCTTCTTACCCTCTTAGATCCTCTTCCTGATCTCAGTTGCCCTCCATCCTCATTTACTCATTCTTCCCTCCTTCAACTAGTGCTTACTGGTCATGCAGTACAGACCAGCCCCATGGTTTCATGGCTGTACCTTCTGGACTATTCAACTCCCACCCATTCCTCAAGCTGTGTTTCTTCCACAAGCTTCCTTAACTGAGAAAGGCTGCCAGAATCTCTCCCTCCTCCAGACTCACAGCACCAAGCTTACCGAGCACTCTCCTCACGCTTAGCAAAGCGGAGGCCCTGTTCGGACTTGAGTCAAGCCATCCAACGACACTGTGCTGGGCAAATGACTGTGGCCTCCAACAGGTCAATGAATACCTACAGGTTTCTGTTTCCTTGTCAATAAAGTAGGAGAATGCTTACGTCACCATTTTACTTGGGAAGATGAAATGAGGTCATATAGGTGGAAGTTCACTTTTATGTAAGGAGTTATCATTTCACATCCATATCACTGTTTAAATGTGCGTTTTCTTAATTTTGTTAATTAAATACCTGGAGATGCTTCTTTCCAACAAAGCCTGCTGGATGCAAAACAGACCCATATTGAGATTAGGCACCACATTAAACAGCAAGAGTCTCTTTTTGAATATATCATGACTCTGGAGATTGTTTCAGCAGCACAGAAATTAGTGGGGATTGTTATCGTAAGCCTCATCAGCAGTCTTATTTGGATTGGTTCTGTAGATGAGAACATTCCAAAGACCATTCTTGCATTGCATTTTAACTGAGAACCAGAATAAAGTAAAACCAGCTATTAATTTAAGCAAAGCCTAAAGTATTGGGATTTCTTTAGTAACTTTCATCCATCAGCTGATTTTCTGAATGTGAATTTTCAGAAATAGGTGAAAGCCACGATTTCACTCGTGGGTGGGAAGCAAGGGGCTCTCTAAAGAAGCCTAAGGGGACTCTAAAGCTACTTCACCGGCCAGCAGGGGAATACAAAGGGCCTAGAAAAGTCTATCACTTTCAATTGAAACTACTAGGGGAATTAGGTTAAGCCCTTAGAAGCTTCCTTGGTAACTTACTGGAGTTGAAATGTGACCAAGAATCCTTAGACCTCACCTAAGAGGAGTAAAGCTGTAAGGATCGGAAGTGATTAGGGGCTTTAAGACTCCATCCAAGAGCGAGACGTGTCAACAACAATGTTGCTCTGAGCAGCTGGGCCCCCACTCAGTGCTATCTCCCAAATCAGCGACGTGGTACAGGCAGCACTTCCCCGGGCCTCGCTAGGCCTCGCGGTCAGTGCCGACCAGGTAGAACTCAGGGGACTGTGGTGTGCACGGTACTTTTCTTCATGAGTTTAAAACACGTTTATAGGAACTGAGTGGTTAGTGGTGAGAACACAAATGGACACTGTAGGTTCCCGACTCTGGAAACACTGACATCCAGTTGGCAAAGCAGAGACCCTATAACAGCAAGGGTGGGCTGCAGATGTATGTCCATTTTTTTGCCACCTCAGGCAAATCATCTGCAGTTTTCTGTCCCCACACATGTGGATGCACTCGCAGAGCCAGGTCCTTGGGTGGCAGCTAAGGAAGGGCCGGGGCGGGGGGGGGTTGGGAGGAGGACAGCTGGCATGAGACGCAGAGGCCGGGAACAAGTTCACAGTGTTCGTCTCCAGGCACCCACAGAATAATTGAGAATTGGTTCTTTCATCCTCGTCCTCTGCTCAGCTTTTCATTGCCCCCGAACCTCTGCTGTCCCCAAGTGGCCACCCGGATCACCGAGGTGGCCGTGGAGATGCTGCGTGGGGAGGTAAATGTTTGCTAAGGCTTCCTGGTTAACAAGGTTGTATCACATACTCTTTGTCTCACCCTTAGTTTACCAACTAGCCTGCGGTGTGGTGTTACCCACGTGGCTAGACGCGGTCAGTCTGACTCGATTTCAGATCTCTGCGTGGGCATCTGCTAGCAACCCCTGGGCAGGATCCCTCAGCCCAGAGCCCATGAGCTCAGCATCCCTGAGTCCCAGTCTCTCCTGCGCGGGTGCCCGCCCAGATGACTAAACTGTTTAGTACTGCTTTGACTTTTGGGGAAGGCTGCAAAGCGGAGCAGAGACACAGACTTTGAGCTGACATGTCTGGGCCACACCCTGGCTCTGTCATTTGCAATCTGAGTGCCGTTGGGTAAATGTTGTGACTGCCTGAGCCCTAACTTTCCAATATGTAAAATGGGAATTAGGTGGGGATTAAGGAGTGCACCTGGTGATGGAGGGAATTGCCGAATCACTGTACTGCACACCTGAGAGTAATATAACACTGTATATTAACTAACTGGGATTAAACTGAAACAAGAAAAACAGATAAAAAATGGGAATTCAGATATCATCAGGCAAGGCACACACAGCCTTTGGCATGTGATCATGAGGTGATCAGTTCATGAGGGGCAGCGGGTGTTGTTAATAATTGGTGGATAATCTTTGAGAAAAGAAAAGTAAAATCTGATTTCCTGCATGATACCAACCTAAGAAACAGCTTTTTGGCCTCTGTGTATGCTTGAACAACCAAAAAGGTTCCTTAGTAGAGTATATGGGATTAAACTGCTTCATGGTGACTGTGCAGAAACCCTCCCACAAACTCACTGCAACTCTTTAGCAGGTGTCTCACGGCCTATTTATCCTGTCCACGTGATAACTGGTGTGAATTCATTACTCCGCATGGGAGTATAAAAGTAAATAATGTTACTGCGGGTAGTACTAGTTAGTAGGAAATCTTGTAAAGGATTCATGATACTTTCATGAATATTCTTGTCGATACACCTAAGCATCACGCTCCCCCAATGGAAACAAGTGTTTACCTTTATGAGCTTCTCGGTTTTCAGAAAGTACCAATCGGGCGAGTGACTCACTTACAGCTTTCCATCACGGAAGTGAATATGCCCAGGAAATGGGCAGCAAAACTTAATCTTGAGCAAAAAGCTCAATCCCTTAATAAGAGATGCAGGCCCAATGGAAGAACAGGTGAAGAACAAGGGTGAACGGAATGAAAACAAGAATTATGTATGGCTTGGAAAGGAGTGCAATGATTGGAGCCGAAAGCCAGGTAATACAAGGGCTATCAGAGTCAATGTCATCTGCAGACAGACCTCCTGAAGCAAGTATAGCCACTGGATGACTTGAGCCAGTAATTCAGCTCGCCAAGCATGTGTTCAATGTTCATGAGCATTTCACGAGGGCTGTGATCCGTGCCAGGTCACACCCCTGTCTGTGTGGCCTCAGGCAAGCAGCTCACTTGTCCAGGCTTCAGAATTTCATCTGTACATGGATGGGCTAGAACTAGACGGCATTTCATGGCTTACACTTTGGATATTGCTAAGATAGTTACAGAGAACTTTTCAGAGGTGGTCCTACACCTCCAGGGAGCTGGCCACAAGCACAGGGCATGCAAGGGCAGCTAACCATGTAACACTGTCCTAAAAGGAGCATTCAATGTCCAAAGTGGCACCCAGGTCACTTGCGGGGCTCTGTGCCTTATTTCCTTCGGAAGGGCTCAGCAAGGGGTCGGTGTTAAAGAGGAGAAAGATGGAGTTGCCACTGTGCCTGTTTCTTTCCTTTTTGTCTCAGTTCCCCAGCAGGGGTCCTGTGGCTCCTCCTCACCTCCGAGATGAAGCGTATAAGCTGAGAATAACAAGCTATCGGTGCAATGCAAGCTGCAAAGCTTTTTACCGTAAAACGTCTTTCCATTTCTAAAAAAGAAACCTACAGTTTAAAACTTGAGCTATTTTATTGAGTCCCAAGTGGTCTCTGTGACTTATTTCATCAAACTGAAAATTTAACTTTTAACAAACGAAAAGTAAAAACTTTAATTCTATAAGAACAGAAGGAATTAGGCCTTTTTAAAGAAAAAGCTCTATCAACCCAAGTAGGAATTGTTACATGTAATTTTATCAAAATTTGCTTGTAATACATTAGTGTTTTATCTTTGGCAATTTGAAGCAATGAGTTCCAAAAAACTATCAATGATAGAGAAAGCTGAAACTATTGTGCCTGATTCTTCCTTTTTCTCTATTGTGTCTGTGGACTGGATGTGGGGAAGATGGAGAAGCTGGGCATTTGGTCATTATGGCACCGATCCAGGGAGCCTGGAGATGCAGCCCATCCTATCAATGCACAAACTTTTGTTAATATGTCTAGCAGTAAAGTTTAGGTTTGCTTGCACGTGATGGAAAACCCTACATAATACTGGCTCAGGCAAGACAGACATTTTTTCTTTCTTGTGTCAATAAAAGTCTGGAAGGAAGCAATCTGGCTATTAGGAAGCTTAAGAGCTCCACAAGGTCATAGGAGAACTGGACTTCTACTTTTGCATTTAAAGGTCTTGCATGTGTCTTCTGTCTCAAGATTGCTTCATAGACAGAAATGGCTGCTGGATCTTCAGCCTTCTCATCTGAGTTCCAGGCTCAGGAAGGACAAGAGATCTGCCCTCCCCAGCTGAAGGCCACACAACACTTGCCCTCTGTCACCTGCCACAAATTAGTCAACATGCCCAACTTTAGGATTAGTTATGAATCTTGTTTTGCTGTGAAGGCAGTGGTCTGAACAAAACAGCAGTTTGGTTATTAAGGAATAGCGGGAGAATGGATGTTTCCAGCATCTGGCAGCCCCTGCCTCAGTGTGTACTTAAACATGGGAGACGGCTTGACGTTGCACAGGACGCTCCTCACCTTCTCTCTGTCTTCCTTTTCATTCTTGTTCCTCCTGGCCAGGCCTCTTCTGCTCTCGATCTGTTTTTTCCCTATTCCAGAACCTTCTCATGTAAATGCTCCCTGCTGTGTCTTGAATCTGCTGTTGGCCATCTTCGAAGTGCTGGGTGGAGAACAAGGTGGAGCAGACTGGAGCCTCTGCTGAACACATGCTCGAGTGGGGAAGACACGCACCTACCGAACCGTGCTGAGTGGGGAAGAGCTGCGGAGAAGCCCATGAGGCCATAGAAGTGCCTGAGAGGAACCTGAGCCAGCTTGAGGGTATTCACAAGACCCTTCTGATTGGGAAAACATGGTTCCACCTACCCCTCCCAAAAAAACCCTCCCTTTTCTCATTCTTTCTCAATGCTCTTTTACTCCCACTGTCCATTATTGCAGTTTCTCAGAAGAGGGCTTTCCCAGTCCTTAGCCATCTGTGGACTGGCCTCTGTGCCCACTGCTCTGCTGTGACCTCTCTCAGAGGCCACACATTCTCCAAGATGCCATAGCCTGGAGCCCTTCCTCAGGCTTGGTCTTTATCTCCTTCCCTCTCTGTGGCTTCCACATAGTGTCCAGACCCTGGTTTTGGCAACTCTCTGACATGGGGCTCTTCTGCTCTCCAAGCTCTGGCCTTCTAGGTCACCCTCCGGCTTATCTTCTCCACCCCCCCCCCCTTCAGATGCTCTTCAACAGAACTGTTCTCGGCTTACTTTGCTTCTTCACCACAAGATTTGGGTTGGTAAGTTTTTCAGCTTAACATTTTCGGTTGCTGGCTTCACATGGATGCTCCCAAATCTCTCTCTCTCCCCGCCCCCGACCATCCATGAAACAAAATGCTCAGTTATGTGTGATGCCTGGCGGGGGGGGGGGGGGGGGGTTTCCACTGGCCACCTGGGTTTAGCCCCCTGCTCTTTGTCCTGGCAGCACGGCTGCCTCCAGGCCTGCTCCCCTGACTGCGGCCTCAACTCCCAGGGGAGCTGCCACTCTCTCTGGCCCCAAGCACAGTGCGAATTATGTCGCTCACCTATTTGCAAATATTCAACGGCAGCTTACAGCAACTTATTGCCTGTGGCATCAAGCCAGACCTCTGGGCGTGTCCTCAAACACCCTCTACTACTCCTCAGCCCCCTCCTCTCGCCGGTCTCTCCTGGGCCACGACTCCTGCAAACTTGTTCCTTCTGTTCAAAGCCTTGACTCATGCTATTCCTCAGCCTAGATTGTGCTTTTCCCATCTGCCTGGCTTTTGAAGTCCAGGTGAAATATTTGATGAAAACTTTCCTCATCTCTAAAACCAAGCTCCGAAGGCATTTCATTGGCATCTGCCCTTGTACAGCTTATTTCCTGAACTTGACTGCGGTCTCCTTAAAGACAGGAATTTGGCCTGAGTTTCTGTCCCTCTCCCTACCTCCTTCCCTTCTTTCTTCCTTCCCTTTCCTTCCTTTCTTCTTTCCTTTTTTCCTTCCTCTTTCTTTCCTCTTTCCATTTCCAGCACTTAACAGAGCCTTTTACTGGACAGGTGTTCAAGAAACACTTACTAAATGAATAAACAAATGATAATCAAAAGAAAGGGAGTCAAGGACATGAACAGGCTGCTGTATTACCTGGTCAGGTGAACACAGAGAATCTTCCTTTGTTTTCCATTCATGGAGAAACGTGTTTATCAAGGAATAGGACAGTTTTACCTCTTGTAATTTAGCCTGGATAGTGCACAACTTCTCCTGATGCAACGGTAACGACAGGAGGATCAGGACATGTGTGTGCTTTTCCTGCCCATTCTCTGTGGCCAGTTACAGTCCTGGCCACCTGAAGAAACGAAGGCACTAAGTGTGAGGAGTGAAGACGAATCTGCATGCAGACAGACTGGAGAAGTCCCCACAGGGAGGGGAAAACGAGATGGAGCAACTAACATTTTGTAATCACTCAACTCATCTACTTGTATTTCGCTATTTCTCTGAGTAAGGTTATTTGGACTTGGAAGTCAAAATCCCTACATTAGGCAAGCACCCAGAAATAACAGAAAAGACTTTTTACCTGGGCTTTGCATAGGAGAACTGAAACATTAAATCAGGAAGGATTCTAGTCTCTGAGATTGGAAATCCAAAATTGAAAAAGCCAATTTATCTTCTGATCCGTTCGACCCAGAAGCAAAATGATGGCTTATAATTGAAAAGTGCTGAGATCCTTTGATAGAAATGCTGCCTGAGGAAGCAGAGCTATTCCTCCTCTTCTGATGGATGTCACTCGCATCCCATCTGGCTTTGCACTCCGTTATGTTGTGCTCACGTGCTCTGTGACACCTAACCTCTCCCAGGCCCCATCGCATGCCCCAGAAGGTGTATTTCCAACAGGAGTGCTTTCATACACTCTTTGGGCTTCCAGAGAAATCCACTGAAGTATTCCACCTAAAATAATTGTTGCCCACAATTCCTCAGGAGTGGTAGCATCAAAAGTGGCTGGGTGGGGGTACTCTTAAATCACTTTGTGTCCTTCTTAGGTGTCTCCCCACCAAACCAATGCAGAGAAGTGTGTATGATCTAAATAAGAATTCTGTGCTTGCTCTGCAAACACAATTTCAAGAGAATCTCCTTAGCCCCTTTCAACCAGATCGCGTCCCCTGAGAGATTTGGGAGCTGACATTGTTACCCTGGTTTTATTTATTTATTTATTTATTTATTTATTTATTTATTTATTTTAAAGATTTTATTTATTTGACAGAGAGAGACACAGCGAGAGAGGGAACACAAGCAGGGGGAGTGGGAGAGGGAGAAGTAGACTTCCCGCTGAGCAGGGAGCCTGATGAGGGGCTTAATCCCAGGACCCTGGGATCATGACCTGAACTGAAGGCAGACGCTTAACGACTGAGCCACCCAGGCACCCTGTTACCCTGGTTTTTAAAATTAACTCTTCTTCCCCCAACCCCTCAGACCAAACCCAAAAGGCAGGTCTTAAAAGAGTACTTTTCAGAGAAAATACTAGTGCCCTTTCTTCCCAACAAAGAGATATCAGCAACACATTTAGAGGAATAGAGTTCTGGGTTAGGAAATAGGATGAGAGATTGGGACAATTCACCTAATGAAGATAAAGAAAGGGGGAAATGAACAGCTTTCGATTATACAAGTAAGTGACGTGGGAGACCTGGGTTGAGTTTTAGCCCTGCTACTAACTAGCTACACTTTGGACAAATGTTTTCATCGCTCTGAGGTTTCATTTGCCTATGTATAAAAAGGGTAAACACAAGACCTCCGACTTATGTTTGCTGTGAGGATTAAAGGAGGTGACTGAGGTAAAGGTAGGCACCCCAAGTGGCAGCCGCACCCTTAGTCACAGTGACTGTCATGGCAATAATGGTCATGGAGATAGTGCCCAGCTATTTTCCACCTTGAGTGAGAATTGAATAAGAAACTGACATACTTATAACAGGTATA
The DNA here is from genome assembly GCF_017311325.1 of Ursus maritimus. Classification (NCBI taxonomy): domain Eukaryota; kingdom Metazoa; phylum Chordata; class Mammalia; order Carnivora; family Ursidae; genus Ursus; species Ursus maritimus. The sequence goes on along the minus strand of NW_024423675.1, from coordinate 65,045,593 downwards.
AGTTGAATACATGAAATAATTTCCTAATAATGACAACTGACAAACTTGGAGTCTGCGATTCTCCTGAATGGTCCCTAAAATAGAATTCTTTCCATGAGTTAGCCATGGCTTTGATTTGGCTGAACAGGAAGGCAATGAGATAGACTGGTTGGTATGCAGCAGAATAGTGTCTACGATCCTATGACTAGGCACTGGGAGCTGGAAATTGTATGAGTCAAATTTTCGCTTCTCTGTTCTATGTTCAGACTGGATGGCAAAATGCCCTCTAAGCAAGCAGGAAAGGAAATTTCACGTAAGAAATCACTTCCAGGTCAACAGCATTATTTGGGAGAAGCACTGTGGATGGCTGTGCATTCCTGAGTCATGCATTTTCTTACAAAGGGTAGTGAAAGAATTGCTTGGTTACTTTGGATTTTTTTTTTTTTTGTCTTGTCATAAATGTTCAGTTAGCAGCTGCTCAAGGGAATGCATGCCAGCCTTTCTGCATTTAAGTATCTTTACCATTGGGAGCCCAGAGTAATGCCTGAAGATCTGGGAGGAACTAGACACCACCACTCTACAATTTTAAACTAGGAACTCACGAAGTGCTGGTCAAGTGTGGGTGGGAACTGCTGCTTTGGGAACTTCCAGACACCCACTAAGGTACTTTTCTGCTTTTTAGTGTAGAAAGAGTGACCTTAAAAGCATTTTGTATAAAAAGGGAAGCAGTGACTTGAATCACTATCCCATGTTCTGGAGGTCTGGAGGCAAAAATCATTTGAAATGTGTGGGGAGATAGAAGAGCAAAGTGATGATTCTTACATAAGTTAGGATGCTCCCACCTTATTGCAGGATTCAAAAGTCTAAAGATAGAGTCCAGAGGAGGAAACCTATGTCATGATGGAGAACAGTCATGCTGTGGGTCCTAAAAGGGGTTATGGGATCTTTATGGCTCTAGCACGCACCTCTTCTACAGTCTTGCCCTGGATGAGATGGGACCACGGCACAAAATGTTTCTGTCCTGAGGACTGACTGTTTTTGGGAATCCCAAATCCTATGTGTTACTTTTGAATTTTTTTTTTGTTATGGAATAAATGTTTAGAATTGTAAAGAAATTTGAGAGAATCTAGCTCAATCCAATATTTTAATTTTTAAGGTAACTATTTTTTTTCTGATTATACTGTTCATTGTGAAAGAGGTGGTAACAGAAAAGGATGAAGAGAACAGTCATTTTTCCTCTCCCTACCAAGAAATAGCCATCACTGCCATTACCTGCGTTTCCTTCTTAATGTGTGTGCATGTGTGTGTACTTCGATCACACACATTAATGCACAAGAGTCTATCACATATGTTCTATACGTTGATTTTTAACTTGATTTATATTTTAATAATTTTATCATGTCCTTAAAATGCTCTCATTCATTTAAACGGTAACATAATATTCCATTATAGGAATAAAACATAATTTATTTGACCATTTTTATATTGGTGGACATTTAACTCACTTCTGTCTCTCCATAACTATTAAAAACACATTTAAAATATCTAGCTATTTATGTTTCTTCCTGTCTTTAAAAACCTTCTTAGGTTTAATCCCTGGTATAAAAACCTTCTTAGGTTTAATCCCTGGTATTAAAATGATTAGGTCAAGTTTGTGAATATTTTAAAATCAAGTTGGCATACTGATGTCTATGTTAAAGAATAGGAATAGATGTCTAGAACATTCTGGAGATCACACAGTTCCTCAGTGCCAGAAGCATGCCCTGAACCCAGGTCTCCTGACTTCCCAGCAAAGCTCTCTCACCTTGGCTTCAGGCTCTAGTAAAAGAGAAGGAAGCAAGAAATTGTGTTAAATCAATGCATGCTGCATTCTTTTTCCCAGGAAAAAGTCCAGCTGATGTGTTTATGTATTCCGATTGTTTGTGTGTGTGTGTGTGTGTGTACACGTGTGTGTGTGTGCGCGCACTAATAAAAATAAGTCAATGACTTGGGTCAAAAAGGTTTTCTCTGGGGCAAACTGCTATTTACCCTGCCCTGATGCCTAAGCAAAATATAGTTTCAGGCAATTAAAATAACTGAAGTAGAAAAAAATTCAGTTATCTGTGTTGTATTTTTGGTAACTTCCATTTAGAGAATTGCATGTGAAGTTAAGGCTGGCATATTTAGGTTGAGGGAGTAAAACCTTCTGAGTTGACCAAGGTAGGGTAACTGCAAATTTCCAATGCTGGCTGCAAATTTAAGACATTAAAAAGCGATTTGCAAGTTTTAAGTATATACCAAGAAGGCACAAGAACTTGTTCTAAAATAATAACTGTGGTTTTAATAAAATGGAGAAGCTGAGAGCTTCCTGGGATTATAATGAAAGATATTTCTATGTTTGGAAGACACTTTTGTAATTTGCATATTTATTGGGGCTCTTGCTGAGGAGAAGACCAAGGACAAATGGGGTCCTATCTCGGCACAGGTCTGTTAACTTTGTGTGCCAAGTCCAAGGTCTTCTTATGATTTTGGCATAATAATAATTCCATGGTAGTGTCTGTGGTGCAAAATGCCCCCTCCTCACCCACGTGTTCTCACAGAGGAGAGCTGGCTCTTCCAGATTCCCAGGAGAGGTGTCCTCAGGGCACTGCTAACCATCTGGGCCAACTGAGGTCAGCTTTCCACAAGGAGCTCATAACCCATAGGCTCACGTTACACCAAGGAAGGAAATTTTTTTTTTCAACTTTTAAGTTTTCCTGTCTCCTCTTTTCACCCTTTCATCTACTTCCATTGCCTTATCACTGCCTCGCTATTCCAGCTGACCAGTATAGACTCAGAAATTGTGAGAAATTGGGGGGAAAGGTTATTTTATTTCTGGATTAGTAGTGAATTCTTTTGCAATTGAAAAGAACTGTAGTTGTCATGCTGTTATTGATACATCATTGGGAATGGATAGGATCCTTTGCTTTAGAGAAGCCAGGCTGAGGGAGTCCTACTTCCAATACTATGCAATCATAGGGAAATGGTATAACTTTTCTGGGCCTCAGTTCCCTCATCTGGAAATTAGGAATAACAATACTTGCCTCATTGGTAGGTGAAGATAAAATGAGATAAAGCCGATAAATTGCTTAACACACAGCCGGGAACTCAGTAAATACCCTGCCAATGCTATTACTAGCTATAGGCATTGTGCTTCTCCTCCCTGGGGAGTTCCTTCTTCCCAGTCAATATCACATTATAATGACCATTTCTTCAAAATACTACTTGTCACTGAATGATTCTTAATGTAGCCACCAACATGTTTTGCTTTTATTTATTTTTAAATATTTTATTTATTTATTTGACAGAGAGAGACAGCCAGCGAGAGAGGGAACACAAGCAGGGGAAGTGGGAGAGGAAGAAACAGGCTCCCAGTGGAAGAGCCTGCCATGGGGCTCGATCCCAGAACGCTGGGATCACGCCTTGAGCCGAAGGCAGACGCTTGACGACTGCGCCACCCAGGCGCCCCCATGTTTCGCTTTTAAAAACATGGTTGGACGTGCATTTTTTTTTGTCTTTTGAAATATCAAGACCAAAATAAATGAGCTACATCACTAGCAGTTGATGCAAAAGTCTTTGTGCTCATGTTTCATAGAAAAGCAAACCTAACAGTTTCTGAGAATTTTGCTATCATCGCAGGTGAAGTCCTTTCACTTCTGTAGTTCATTTGATAAACTGACATTTAGGAGCTGTGGTATAAGATAATATGAAGATTTCCAGGTAAGTTTAGGCTCTAGATGAAGGTGAATAGGAGAATAAGAGGAAGAACAAAAAGAGCTAAGTTGTAGAAGGAAGGGGAGCTGGAAACCCTACCGAAGAGCCAAGAAGAGGCTCAGCTCTGGTTTTGGAAAGGTAGAAGTGATCGCCAGCGGGTGGGATGTTTGTGACAAACAGTAGATGGAGATTGGCCATTCAAGGCAAGGTGGGGCTCAAAGGCACATGCATGGAGGAGACTATGACTTTTAAGATGTATGTTTATCTGATGCAAGACTCTTCTCAGCTATCAGGCCCAAGAAGCATAATGAAAATAAAAGATTAGTTAACTCTATGGCAGTGGATTACGTCACAAGAGGATAAGGCTTCTCCTTGAAAGATGTGTGAGGTTGGTCCTGGTACCAACCAGAGAGGCCATTACCAAAAATGGAAGATTACCCTCTAGAGGCACTTGGAGAAAACTGCAGGCACATGACCCTTAATGTAAAGACATTTAACGGAGATGTGAGGGGACTTGTCTCTCCTTCCCAAAGGTGGCCGTCTGCTGCCACCATCACCTCGTCTTCTCTAGGCTGAAGAATGGTGCTTCCTTTCCTTCTCTAAACCAGATTCCTGAACATCAAATGGGAAGCCATGTCCTGTAGTTAATTTTATCATAAGTTTGCTCAGTGTAGTGTATCCTGAAATAAAAGTGAGAACTTGAAATGGATTCATTTGCTCTTTTCGTAAAGGTGGTCCTCCCTGGACCCGAGGAAAAGCTTGGCTCCGTCTAAGAGGTAAATTAAAAGGAATTATAGCTGGCCCAAAGGAAAGTCATATTTTCACTAAAAAAAAGACTCAAAGTCTTTTTCCGGGTGCACTTTTTGTTTCTGTTTGTTTGTTTAAATTAGAATAGGGACACAAGCAGAATCCATTCAGGGCTTTGATAGATGTTTTTTGGACTGCCTCTAATGATTCCTATAGGGTACTTCGACATCTGTGATTTGGACCCTGCCCTGCAGTTACATGGAGGAATAAGCCATGGACAGAAGACACTGAATGCCAATGTCAAAGGCAAGGTACAGAAGAATGCTCAAAATAAAGACAATCAGTTGATAAAATTAATATCACAGAGAAAAGTACTGTGTTCATGTGGGAATGTGTGGGACCAACTCTGGAAAGAGTAATTGCCACAATTATCATGATAATAATATTATTGGTGGTAACAACTTTTTGTCTCATCTAACAGTTCATAAATACCTTTGCACATGCTATCATTGTCAAAAGTGGCTTAAGGGACACTCTGGAAAACGGTATGGAGGTTCCTCAAAAAGTTGAAAATAGAGCTACCCTACAACCCAGCAATTGCACTACTGGGTATTTACCCCAAAGATACAAATGTATTGATCCAAAGGGGCACTTGCACCCCAGTGTTTATAGCAGCAGTGTCCACAATAGCTAAACTGTGGAAAGAGCCCAGATGTCCATTGACAGATGACTGGATAAAGAAGATGTGGTATACACACACACACACACTGGAATATTACACAGCCATCAAAAAATGAAATATTGCCATTTGCAACAACATGGATGGAACTAGAGGGTATTATGCTAACTGAAATAAGTCAATCTGAGAAAGACAATTATCATATGATCCCACTGATATGTGGAATTTAAGAAACAAGGCATAGGACCATAGGGGAAGAGAGAAAAAAATGAAATAAGACGAAATCAGAGAGGGAGACAAACCATAAGAGACTCTTAATCTTAGGAACAAACAGAATTGCTGGAAGGGAGGTGGGTGGGGGATGGGTATTTGGTGATGGACATTGGGGAGGGTATGTGTAGTAATGAGCACTGGGTATTATATAAGACTGATAAATCACAGACCTGTACCCCTGAAATAAATAATACATTATATGTTAATTAATTGAATTTAAATTTTTTTAAAAAGTGGCTTAAGGGAGATGGTGGGGTTGGTCTTAAAGGAAATGGGACTTCCAAAACCCCATGGAACTTTAAATCTTTTCAGAGTTTTGGGTAGGCTCAAGATAGGCAAATCCAGCCCTTGATTTTTATGACAAACTATATAACTGATAATTTTAGAAAAACTGTAGCTTTTCTAACATGATTAAAATGGACAATTTTAAATTATTTTCAAGTAAATCCTATCTTCTTAATCTAGCTACATTTGAAGGTTTTAGCATAAATATTATCGGGAAGATTTATAACTAGAAAGAGCTCAACACAGTTATAAAGTACTTTCCAGGGTGCCTGGGTGGCTCAGTCGCTTAAGTGTCTGCCTTTAGCTCAGGTCATGATCTCAGGGTCCTGGGATCGAGCCCCTCACTGAGTCTGTCGTTGGGTTCCCCGCTCAGCAGGGAGTCTGCTCCTCCCTCTCCTTCTGTCCTCATGCCCTGCACCCCCTGCTTGTGCTCTCTCTTGCTCGTTCTCTTTCTCTCAAATAAATAAATAAAATCTTTTTTAAAAAGTACTTTTCATTTGTAAAGAAGGTTACATTTTATTATTCACACGTGTTTCTAAACAATGCCGTGATGTATGGCATCAGGGAGACAAACTTGTTAGGATCACAGAGACTACACTAAGAGTCGTGTTGAGGCTGGAACTCTGGTGTTTCTCTGAGTCGCTCAAGGAGCCCTGTGATAAGTTTATGGGATTTTCACATCTCATAAACAAACTGTGAGAGGGCCTCACTGAGTATAGGAGATAAAATTTTCTACAAGTATTCATAAAATTTAGTCATAATAACAGCAAAGTAAAGCCTTAGGTTTATTCTGTGGGAAAGGCAGAAGTTTTAATGGATATAACTTTATGCCTCATAAGCTAACTGAAACAACAGCTTTTTTGATTGTACAGACGTGTTAGCTCTCCTTCTGCAACTGGGGAATATCAGCCCCAAATAATGTCATTATCTAAGTTGTCGCAGTGATCCATAGTCTGCTTATAAGAAGCTATAGTTTCAATTGTTAGAAAATACTGTCAGGACTTTATTCAGATGAAGAAGCATGGAGATTTCAACACAAATACGATAATACATTGATGACTCCTCTCTTTTGGGTCTCTTGAAATCCAATAATAGACATTATGGTGGACTAGTTTTGCTAAAAAATAGCATATAAGAAAATAAGAATATTGTATCAGATATGGAATTTTGTCCAACATGGTACTCATTCAGTCAGATACTATATAGTAATAAGTAGACTATGCTTAATTCAAAATGGAATATTTTACAGTGACGTGCTTGGTAAACGTATCCCCTACCAGCACAGATGGCATAAAAATGCTTAGTGATTCTTTTTTTCAGACTTCATGTCATGCTGTGGGAAGATATGGCTGAAATAAATACATTTTATTTTGTTTTGTGACATTTTTCCATATGATTTAATTATAGAGAGAAGGGCACACAGAGAGCGTCACTATTAAGTGGGATCCATTATACGCTTAGGAGCAAATTCAAATCTTTTGTTGAGCACATTTTTGGGAAATAAATTGTGCACGCCATGTAAATAATATGACATTTGGTTGCAGTCAATTTAGTTTATGTATTTTGCCCAAAGGAACAGGTGATTCAAAGTTTAATCTGCCCCTTGTCTACTTATTCTTAATAACTTGGCACAGTAAGCAGTTCTTGGGATATCAATATACCAATTAACGAAATAATTCTTTTGCTGCTGTTGAAATAAAGAGTTGATTCTCATCTCCATTCTTGTTGTGGTGGTGCAGGGCAAACGGAACGGGCAACAGTCATGGAGAAAAGCGTGGCAGGAAGGCACATTCAGTAGCGCTCTAGCAGATAGTGAGGAAATGGGTTCAGACCTGTTTGCGTGCATTGGCCGAGGACCGGCACTGCCCAGGACCCCCCAGGCCAGCTTGCAGGGGCTCCAGCCCACCGGGGCCAAGGAATTTGGGCTTCTGTATTACTCTTCACAATGCATCTGTCTCATATTAAATTTGCATTTGGAAGGATTAAGGGAGCTTGCTGGCAGAACCAATGAAAACTTCAAATAAGAGAAACGGTTTTCTGTTTGAGTGATAAAGTTTTTTTCAACACGTTCGGCATTTCATGAAGTTTGTAAAAAATGGCTGATGGGCTTGCTGCCCATGCAACGATGCCTTTCGTTCTTTCCTTATCTGCCCCACTGTCCTAAATGAGCTTCCCTGACCCCTCACCTGGACCACCACAGCTGTCTCGGAAATGCTGTTTCTCTTTCCATTGTCCCTGATCTGTTGCACTCTCTCCCTCCAGGGACCTCTCTGCAGCCTGGTGGGCAAGTCTTGAATTTGGAACTCCCTCTCTGTTTGCCTCCAGCCTGGGTCAGCCATCTCTCCTCTGCGTGCCCTGGCACTCCGTGCGCACCCCCATCACAGCATTTATCATGAGGATGGAGGTTTCTGGTACATTTGCCCATTTTTCTCCCTGACGTAGAAGTCTCCTTGAGGTCATGGCTGTGTCCTCTTCATCAGTGTATCTCATGAATTTGGTACCTCTAGGTACCTCTAGATAAATAAGTGGTGGATGACTGAATGAATGACGTCACTCGCCGTCAATTCCTCCTCATTGAATTTGGTGTGAAATCAAATGCCTCAGCTCGGTATTCGGTGGATTCCAGTGAAGCCTCTGTCCCAGGGCATCCTCACAGCCGTCACTCCCTCTGCTCCTCAGTTCCATTCCTTGTCCACACTCTTGGCCAACTACACTGTTGACTGTTTTCTGGATAGGTGCCACATCCTCTCTGCTTTTGTCCTTTGCTATGCAGTTCTTTCTGCCTAGAATGAATGCATTTAATGTTCATCTGGAGAAACTGTAAGCCCTCTTTAGGGCTATTCTTCATCAGACCTTTTCAAGACTTCCATTTGGAATTAATCTGGCCATCCTCCCTTGCGTTTTGTTTCTCACTATGTAGCACTTGTCACACATGTCAGTCCCTGGGGACAGGAACTAGATCTTTGTACTTAACTCTTATAGAACCTAGCATACATACAAGGGACTAGGGAGATGTTGAATACATGCTTTTGGCATCAAACTTCTGTGAAGACCACAACAGCAAATCCTTGTGTAGCACATCACAGTTTCCATCCATCATCCCTCTCTCTGTCCGTCCATCCAACCATCCATTCATCCATTCATCCACCCATCCCCTGAGCTTACGTTATCTTGTCATATCACCATAGCTGCTCCACAGGATAGGGTCAACATTTAAGGTCAACTCCATGGGCCTCAGAATGGCTCACTGACTTGTCTGAGGTCACTCAGTTAACATGAATACCTGGATTTAAATCTAGGTTTCTGTCTTTAAGCCAGGTGGCCTGCCTAGTTAAGCAAGGTTTTAAAATCAAGTGTGATAGGGGCCCCAGCTTAAGTCTAAGGTCCAAAACCTATTTACCACTGGATGGAAGATGGAACAGATTTGAATACTGCAATAGTTATTAATCTGACAGTTTTGCAATCCAGCTCCAAGACTCCTGCTTTAATGAAAGGTTTCACAAGATTATAAGGTAGCCTTGCTTGCTTTCCTGGTCACCCCTGCAAGGGATAAGCACAAAGTCCCTTGCCATCACCCCCCGCCAGAGCCCATGGAGTACGGATTGGATGTGGAGGGTAGACCAAACTCATGCCAGAGTCTTGTCCTAACCTGGGAGGAAACTTCCACTGGGTAAGGTGGGTCCTAGGTTCCCAAATGGGGCCCTAATTCAGTAGCACAGTGTGAGGGCAGGGTCTGGGATGGCTACATGGGCTAATTCCAAGGATTAAGTGACTGAGCAGGAGAGGAAGAGTGGCAGAGATCAAACAGAAGCTGAAAAAATTGTGTCATGAACACAAATGACTCAGATATTTGGAAGAATTTGAGGAGGATTAGGTTTATCGCAGAATGAGGGGAATAGAAACAAACACACACTATTTTGTTTCATATTGTGACCCAAATACCTTCCCTCAATATGCCCTTCCTCCTTAGATTTTTCAAAATATTTTATGTCTTTTTCTTGTCAGACATTTTTAAAATGTGGAACTTTGTAGAATTGTACAATTACGCATGAGAACAGAATAGCAAGAAATGAAAATTTGAAATAGTGTCTATTTAAGCAATTTCTTATTATCTGAGATTGTTCTTCATACATGACAACTTGAAAAATAAATTACATATGTATTTACGTCTAAAATATAGTAGCCATAGGTTTAAAATAATCCAGATCAAAAATTCTGTTTCGCTTTGAAAATTCATCTTTGCAATTATTTGCTGAGCTTTGTACTGTACAATAAAAGTTATTATTCACACCAAAAGGAATTTAGGCTGAGGGTCTAAATCTAATTTGCTATAAACTCTCTTAATAGATTTTAATTTCTAATATGTTACTAAAAACTTTTTAAACTACTCATAGACAATTTCTAAATTTACAAAATTCAATTACAATGTTAGATACAAGAATAAAATCATGTAAGAATATGGACAATAGTATGTTTAATACTATTAAAATCCTTAGCGTTTAAATATAGCTCAAAACTAGAGTTGATAAAAAAAGTAGTTGAATTGACGAGGAGGTGTGGAAACAGTCGAAAATCCCCACGTGGGAGCTGCTAACCATGTTTTAGACTGTGGACACAGGAAGTATCCAATTATTTCAAAAGAAAGAGGTCAGGTCCTGATTTCCTCTAGTCCCTCCCTGCTGGGGTTACTGATGCCCTCCTCTTGTAGGCAGAGCTGTACTTGCTTCCTGGCGAAACTTGGTCAGAACAGAATTACATTAGCAGCCTGAGCTGATAAGATCCGAGTTAGTCTTGCTGTGTGGTCTCTAGTGGGTCTTAAGGCAGCCCAGTTACTCAGCCCTGTGTAGCCCTTTCTGGCCCTGCTGCGTTGGCGGAGTCTCCTGAGTGGCTTTCTACCTCTATCATTTTGCTGTTACTTCAATTTCACAGTAGGGACAGGAGACCACCATGCTCTGCTTCACTGGGGCCTGAATCCTCGACTTAGCTCTTGCCAGTTCTGGGAGCCGCGGTCCCCCTGTAGTTTTCTTCGTCTTGGCTGCCTATCAGTACCAGCTGGGAAGTTTTAAAAATGCTCAAGCCCAGGCTGAGCCCCAGGCCTGACTCTCTGTGGGACCAGGATGTTGGAGAAAATCTCCCAGGCATTTACTGTGGTAATCTGCAGGGGCCAATTCAAAGGATATTCTCTTGTTGGAGCGGATAGAGCAGGAGAGGAAGAAATTGGCAGAAATGAAATGAAAGCTGCAAAGCCTGTGTCATGAACACATGTGACTCAGATTATTTAGAGGCATTTGAGGGGGATTGGGGTTGTTGGAACAAGTGGGAATAGCAATCCGCATCAGGGCTTTTAAAACTTCCCATGTGATTTTAGTGTCTAGCCAAGACTGAGAACAACGGCTTCCAGGACCTAAGTAAACGAGGAGCCATGTTGATGATGATTATCGGTTTCTAAGACCACTTACTGCTTCTCCCTGGCTATATCCCACCCAGCAGAATGGTCCTCTTTGCAGACCACCACCTGCTCAGCCCTTGCTCTCCTGGTTCTCTTGGACGGGAGAAGTCTCAGTAGCTGCCTGGTTACTCTCAGCTTTTCCTTCTGGCAGATTCCATGAGCTGGAGGCTCCAGCAAGTCCTGGATCCGAGGCTGCTCCAGAGATGTTTATTGCCAATGGAGTTACACATCTCTCCTAGTGATTTGCATTTGGCCCTTTGGGCGGCCAAGTGCTTTGTGGCTGGTACACATCAAGTCTGTTCCACTCAAAAGATCTAGATTTACAACTTCACGTAAATCCATTTGAGAAGGTACTACTCTTGTGGCTAAACCAAATAATTGTAATAAATGTCTATAATTTTAATCCTTTTCTAAAACCTAAACAAGTAGTCCCTGGATTTTGGGAGGTCCATGATCCCTAGGATCATGAGCTGAGCCGAAGGCAGACGCTTAATGACTGAGCCACTCAGGCGCCCCCAGAAGATGTGAATCTTGACAAACAACCTCTTAGACTTCTAGAAGATGGAAGGGGTCAAGATGAAACATGCAAATCTTATTAAGAATGTGTTTTTCCAATGTGTTCATACAAGTGCACAAAATAGATGTATACACACAAAATAGAATTTATAATTTGCTTTCAGTAGCAAGATCCCAGGATTAACTTTAATATCCATCAAAAAAGAACTGGTTATATACAGAGCCATGCAAAGGAATCCATTCAGTCTTTGAATAAATGAGTAGATCTAAATGTCCTGCAAGATACTGCATTAAATGGAAAGGAACATGAGAAACAAGAAACAGTGCAACCACTTCCTGAAAATTTGAAACGTGAATATTCTAAATAAGACTTTTATCGTGAATCATGCTAACACGGCATGTCCTGGGCAATAAAAAATTAGCCTTGCTGATGGAGAAGATTTAAACTCAAGGGTAATGACGAATAAAATAGGCTTAGTAAAGTAAGAACAAAATTCTGGAAGACCCAAAACTGCAGACTATGAGATTTAACAAGATGCAAAATGCAACATGGGCCAAGGACACGCAGTGCTGGTGACCCATCAGGGAGCTACTGGGTGCAGTGCCTTATCCAACGGGGCAGGTGCGACTATGGACTTCCCAGCAGGGCAATATTCTGGAAATGCTACTTCCTCACTGTGCCCCTGGGCATGTATGAGCCCTAGGCTTCAGTTGCTTTGTCCCCACAGATGATGGTTGTGAGTAAATAAGATAGTATTCAGAATGAACCTAGCAGAATGACCAAGACATTAAATGCTTAATATGATAGCTGTGGAAGGAAGAAAAAACCTAGGAGTGCAGTGGGAATTCCTCCAAGAAGAGAGGGTTTTGTTCCCTTAAGCATATTAAAGGGGGAAATTACGCTGAGTACATATATTCTTCTCAGCAAGTTTCAGGTTCAGTAGTTCTGAATTGGGGTTGGAAAATTGGAAAGAAAATTGAGTTGTGGGGGCAAAATAAATGCTTAACTTAATTACTAAAATGCCTCACTTCCCTATCATGATGTCAATACTGTGCATGCTGCAATTCAGCTTCTGTAAAACAGCTATTTTGTTAAAATTTAGGACAAAAGGTATGCCATTTATTAATGCATCAATATATTTTAGTGAGCACAATACATGAAAAGGAAAAAAGTAATTATTCACCCACAGGTTAGACCTCCATTATTTTAAGTCTTGGAGACCTGCAAAGCCCTGCATGAAAAGTAATACAAATATACCTGAGTTAACTCTGTGGTAAATTAAATATCCTGGATATTAAATACACTTGACAAGACATCTTGAGGTAGAGAAAGGATGCTGAATAGGGCACATTATTATTTAGTCTGGTGACAGACTCTGAAGTAGATGGATTTTTGCTACTCACAGATATATTTTCACTATCGTTTCCTGATTATTAAAATGGCTGTAGAATCTTTATTAAGTTTCCTGGAAGCATTAACTCTGTTAAAATTAAGAAATCTCATCCAACTAAGGTGTCTACAAAATATAAGGAATGACAGTAACTCCATCCCTTGGACTTGGTAGAGAACAGATAATACAGAATAATTTCTTTGGTTTCGGTCTCTTAATCCAATAGTGGTTCTTAGACACGGAGCAAAAAGAATAAAACTAAAAATAATTAAACTATGGAAGTAGGTAAGCAACACTCTGCAGGAGAAAGCCAGGCTGTATGGGAAAAGGGCTAGTAAGGAGATAGTAGCGCTGAGTGAAGGTGGTTGATCTTCTGGGAGGAAGGAAGAGGAAGTCACAGTAATGGAAACAGAATGAAGACAGATGGGACCACCAGAAAGGAAGGGAAGAGTGTCTGACTCTGTCATGAAAAGTCTAGGACTGTCAGCCCTGGAATTCTAACAGAATGAGAAAACACTTTGTTGAAGGCCTTCCTTTAGGATACTATTACCGAGGTGACTTGAGAGGGTATTCAAAACTCTTATTTGTAGAAGAATCTAGAAAGAAAATGTAACTTAATCAAGGTTATGCATGACGTTGCATGAGTAAAAAAAAGTAATATAGAGAAAAAATTGAGCAGAATGCCGTTATATTAAATACCTAATATGATGGCTAAGGAAGGAAGACAAAACTAGCTAGGGAGTATAGAGCCAGGATTAAATCCATATTTTGGGACGCGGTCCAGTACTCTTTCTACTAGACATTTAACAGCAGTTTTTTTTTTTTTAATATATGGCATAAATGCAAGTAAAAGGCTGGAATAACCCTGCCTTTAGAGCATATTGATTTCCTTTGTTTTAGTTAAAAATAACAATGGCATTTTAAAACACTACCAAATGCCAGACAGATGTAATACTTAAATCCCTTACAATATTATGTCATGTGACCCTTGGAACAACCATATGCAGTGACCAAGGAGCTCAGAGAAGTTACTAAACTGTCTGAGGTCACATAGCTGGCAAGTAGATCATCTGTGAGTGGACCAGCTCTCTATTCTTCAAAGTCCATGCTCTTGACGTTGAAAGCGGCTTATTTTCAATGGAATGTTTTGCCTCCAAGCAACATGGTCTGCTCAGGAAGGATGTGGCTATAAAGGTAGACTCATAGTGAATATGGCAGCACGATGAATAATGGGATTATTCAGCTATGGTTACGAAACAAGTTTCCAAAACTGTACAAGGCATGTTTCATTTGAGAATGGTACTGAAGCTGGATTCCAGTGGCTTTCAGTACCACACACCTGCTTCGGGGTGAAGAGGTGCCTCGCAATCGGAGTTTACCATATTATTTCCTAATAATATGTAATTCAAAATTGCATACTTAAGTCATCTTAAGATTGTGATGTATTATAGAAGCAATGAAATTCAGAGTTGTATTTTACCATTATCTCTTCTCATTTAAAAAATAATTTAAAACACAAATTTAAAAAGTTGTCATTTCCACGAGTTTAATTCTGAGGAACAACCTAGCTTCCCATATCTTACAGTGATACACATGCTACCGTCATTTATATTCCCGACTTCTCTTTCCCAGGTTTATTGCTCTTGGCTATTTGCATAAAAATGGAATCTTTGATCTTTAAGGGTTCATCAGCTCAAATAGCTCATTCCCCATCCTAAGACACAACTAATGAGGGGTGAAAGAGGTTTAGTGGTTCACTTCAACCAGGCATGCACAAGCGGGTTACTAACCCACCTCTCTCTCCTCCATCTCACAGTGGCTGCTTTTACTGTAATCCTGCACTCAAGCCAGTCTCCATATCTCCCCAGCTCGAACATGAATTAAGGTGGCCACTCCCTGCAGGTAAAGGTCTTAACACAGTGAGCAGCCTCATTTTACTAGAGGCCGAAAAACACCAGTTATGGTCCAATAGGGGCTCCTGCACTTACCAGAGGGCTTGGGTGAATTTCTCAGACTCTCAGGGCTGCAGTTTGCCCCTCCATGAAATGGAGGGTGTTAAAATGACTACCTCACATGGTTATGGTGGGGCATAAAAGAAATATAATCCATTAGGCTTTGTAGGTGAATCCACAAATGTTTTTTTCCCCATTTTTTCTAAGAACTATAGGCTTCTTGGATCTGAATAGAAATGTCAAAAATAAAGTGCATCAGTTTGCCAACAGTCATTTATTGTCACTTGATGAGTAAATTATACCCCATTTGTTTCTTATCTAATGACAATTTTTATAGTTATTCAACACTCAGGAAGGGTTGGTTTGAATAAAACACTAAGGGACCACAACCATGGGGGACAGAACACAAGGGATGATAGCATTCTCAAAGGCAGTGCTAATGATTTGGTTTAATTTACTAATGGTGTAGTAAAGTGAACAATTAGTTTGCTTCCCTTTTTTTATTCTGAGATGTAACTATTTATATTCTCGACCCACTAGATAACTACCCTCACGTTAAGCTGGGAATACACACGAATACCATCAGCAGGATATGTGCTATGCATTCTTCAGCACAACCACTCACTCCTTCAACTGTTGTTTATAATGCACTGTGTGAAGTCCTGGGGATATGATCATAAGTCAGACCACCTTCTCACCCGCCAGAGGCTTGCCTTGAAGTGGTGGAGGGGGCTCCACAGGTAAACGGTGAAGTGGGAGAGGCGACGCAGAAGCAGGTAAAGGTAGGGCAAGTGCCTAAACGAGGGAGTGTGCTTTTCTACTTCTAATGGTACATCTGGGAAGGCTTTGAGGACGTTCACGGAAGCCGGGAGAAGGGAAGAACACTCTCGGTTGTGAGAGCAGCATTAGCAAAGATACAGAGGCATACAACATCATGATATAGTTTCTTAGATATCACGTGCTAATTGACATGAGACAGAGGTGGAGAGGAAAGTAGAAAGCTTAGATTTTATGTTACATGTAGTAGTTAGTAATGTGAGAGATATGTTTTAGAAAGTTCACTCCAGTGATGGTGTGGGAGGCAATGTAATGCTTCCCCCCAAGGATGTCCATATCCTGATTCCTGGAACCTGTGAACGTTATATTACATGGCAAAAGGAACTTTGCAGGTATGGAACTTGAGATGGGGAGATTATCCTGGATAAGGTGGATGTGTCTAATGTAATCAATGTCATAATGGTCCATAAAAAAGGAGCATTAAAGATGCCAAAGGAAGAAAAGTTAGAAAGATGTGATGCTGTTGGCTTTGTAGATGGAGGAGGGGTCCGTGTGCCCAGAAATAGAAGCTGGAGCAGGAAAAGAAACATTTTCTCCTAGAGCATCTAGAAAGAAACACAGCTTTGCAGAAACCTTGGTTTTAGCCCAGTAGACTGTGTTGGACCCCTGAACTAGAGCCATAAGACAATAAGCTGGTGCGGTTTTGGACTACTAACTCTGTCAACTTGTTACAACAGCGATAGGAAACGAGCCCAGATGGCTTGGAGGAGGACTGCAGGAGACAGAGCCTCAGTCTGAAGCAAGGCGGTAGCAATGGAAAGGAAGAGATTTGCTGGATGCAGTAGGTAGTAAGGAGACAGCACAGAGAGGGGTTTGTGACTAATAGGACTAGAGGTGATGCTTTAGGAAAAGAGAAAGAGTCTAAAATGGTTCTCAGATTCATCTGCGAACTGGGTCGATGGAGAAGGTAATGTAGGGGGGAAGAGTAAGTTTGGGGGAAGATGAGAGGTTAGCTTTAGACCAGTTGGGTTTGGAATACCCTTGAGACTTTGGGAAGAGACAGGTAGTTTGACACATAGGTCTGTGGTTTAGGGGAAGACCTGGAACTGAAATTTTGGAGTCATGAGCTTGTGGGTGATGATTGCATTCAGAAGAATGGTTGACACCCCTGAGGGAGAGAGACTGCATGAGCCAAGATCCAAAGACAAAACCAGGGCATCTCACAGATGGATGGGCGGGTTTGTGCAGCATGAGGAGCAAGTGCATGAGAGAACCCTGGAAAAGAACAGCCCGGCTCAGGATGGAGGTCCTAAAAGAAGTGAAAAGAGGGGAGAGGACATTCCAGAGAGAGGGTGTTGAATAAGAAAGGTAGAAAGAAATAGCAGAAGACAAGCCACAGAATGGCAGAGTGTGTACAAAGAACTAGCAACGGCTTGGCTGAGCTAGAAGGTGAAATGAGAGAATGCGCTTGGACAAAAAGGGGGATTGGAATATAATCTTTGCTTGGAATGGGGATAGGACAGAGCAGAAAACCAGAAAGGATTTTTGAATTGGGCACAGGATTTAGAGTCAGTTGAGTGGATTTATAGTGATATTGAAAATGAATTTTTAAAGTCACAGATCAGAGATATTTTTAATTAACTTCCTAGTTTCTGATGCTTAAAATAGCTGGCAGATAAAATTTCCTATTGTATGGCTCTCATTATGCCACAGTACTCAACGAGTTTCTATAGGCTACAGAAAGGTCAATATCTCCTTGAATCTGGGCATTGTCTTACAGTCAGCTGATCAGGACCTCTCATCGTTCTAAGACACAAAAGATGCGTCCCCATCTCCGGGCCTGGCTTCTTAGCCTGTCCTGCTTTTCCTTCCCCATCTTCCTGTACCCAGATTTGACTCATTCTTCAAAGCACAGTTTGATTGCCATCTCCCCCACAGGGTACTTCCCAGCTCCTCGAGGTGGAATTGCCCACTATCTTTATTGGATGCCTCTCTTGTCCTTCTAATGTTTGTTTGTTACACTAGTCATGCCTTTTCATCACTAGCCAAATCTATCACTTTCTAGTACAGGGCATGAGTCAGGGGCAAAGGAAGCAGAAACGTGTTTGGGAAGGGGGGTCAGAAAGAGTCTTTTATGCCAATTTGGACTGTCACTGAAGTTTTTAAAGCAGGGAAGTCACATTAAGAAAACAGGTTCTCCACCAGTTGATTTGGGAGCTTCATGTAAAATAGAGGTGAGGGGGTAAAGCAGGGGGTACTAGTTAATTCAGTAATCTAGGGGTGTGAGCTTTGGAGGCCAGGGTAAATCATTTTGTGTTATCGATAATGATATATATAAAATCATATTAATTTCACATTAATTTTTTTAAGTTATCCTGGCTAGGGTAGTAATTACATCTAGTAACTTTCAGTTCCAAAGACAGGATTTAGATTTGATTTATTGATGTGATAGTCTTGGCATGTAGCACACAGGACATAGGACATAGACCATGTATGCACGAGACAGGTGGTTATACTGTGACTGCCAGACAAAACACAGGATGCCGGGTGAACGTCACATTTCAAATAATAAAAAATGTTTTAGTATAGGTATGTCCTAAATATTGCATGACATATACTAAAAAAAGTCATTTGTTTTTCATCTGAAATTCAGATTAATAAGACATCCCATATTTTAATTTGCTAAATCTAGCAAGCCTAGAAGCAATATCCAGGCCCAGAGTGAAGTGATTTCCAGCAAACCAGGTGGCTTTTTAAATTCCTTTTCTCCCCTATGGTTTATGATCCTTTGGTCGGCCTCCTCCAGAAGTCCACCTCGCGTAGTAGTACATGCTACAAATGAGGAAGAGTCCATAACCTTTTAAGATGAACTGTCAGAGTATTTCCCTGAGCTGTCAAAATGGTCTTTCTCATGTTTAACCTAAATATCTAGGTTGCTGACCATTTTTCTCATGTTCCCTGCAGAACAAATGAGCACAGAGGACCTACAAGAGCATTTTATAACAGCACTGGGGGTGCTTATCCTGTTTTCTCTCTGACCTTTCTGTTTGGCCAGGAAGCCCCGGCTCATGCAGCTGCTGCGTCTGTGACGGGCTGTGCGTGGCTGACTGCTCAGGGCACCACCATTCACGGAGCCCTGACCCCACTGCTCTCCCAGAGCCAGCGCTGGCAAATTGGCTCTGCCCACTTTCCAGGGCTCTCAGGACATCCCCGAGGGGAAGAGGAGACGTTAAAATGCTCTTCTCTTGAGCTCCTATTAAATGCCCGCCCTCCCTTAGTTCCTCTACCTAGAGGCTGGCATCGTTCAGTTTCTGCGCATTGTTGGTAATCATTTCTTTCCTCCTTCCCAACTTCATCCTCTGGAGTCTGATACTGCAGCTGAAAGATTTCTGTTTTGAGGAAAAATTAACTCCATGCATCTCTCACACTCAACAGTTGGCTATTTTCCCAATTGTACTCAGTTTCCATTTATAAATACCTCCTCATCTCCCCTTACACTAGATCTACTTGTTTCTCTTTCTTCTTCTGTATTTAAAGGATGATTACTGTTGTCTTTATTGGCTTCCATTGCACTTCATTGAGCCATCCATCCAGTTTGCCTGTACCTTTTTTTAAAGATTTTATTTATTTATTTATTTATTTATTTATTTATTTATTTAGAGAGCACGCGAGCTGGGGGAGGGACCGAGGGAGAGGGAGCATCTCAAGCAGACTCCCTGCTGAGCACGGAGCCCAACAGGGGACTCTATCCCCTGACCCTGACTTCATGACCTGAGCCATAACCAAGAGTCTGATGCTTAACTGACTGAGCCACCCAGGCGCCCTGGGTTTGCCTGTATCATACTAGATACATCAAACTGTCGAGTGACATAGGCTTTAGACTGACGTAAAAAATTTCCCTTTTAGAAACTCCAAGAATTTATATGATTATGCTCTAAATAATGATAAAATTATTTCTGTGTTTTAAAATATATTACCTAAAATTCCATGTTGAATACATTGGAAAACAAAATGAGAGCAGTCTTTTATTTTTTATTTAAATTTTTTTTCTAGAATTTATTTACTTATTTGCCAGAGAGAGGGAGAGAGGGAGAGAGTGCACACAAGCAGGGCAAGCAGCAGGCAAAGGGAGAAGCAGGCTCCCCGCTGAGCATAGGCACCTGACATGGGACTCAATCCCAGGACCCCAGAATCATGACCCAAGCCCAAGGCAGATGCTTAACCGACGGAGCCACCCACACGTCCCAAGAATAGTATTTTAATAAAAATACATGTAAAGTATAAATCTGCTAACTTAATTGTTTCCAGCGTCAGGTGGGTGGGTGAAACAAGCACACTGAAAATGCAGAGGTGGGAATGCAAGGTTTCTTCTCCCCTTTTTCTTTGTGGGGGCGCCCCACTATTATCAGATCGGAAATGCAAATGCTCAGTATCACCTAAGTTGGTCAGAAAGAACAAAAATTCCTGACTATACTTTTGTGGTTAGAGGATAAGTTTCAATCTGAAGATAATAAACAAACAGACAACCTTTCCTCAGGATAGAAAGTTTCTACCCAACACTGAAATACAAACAAAAATTATTCTATATGGAAATTTGTCCACACATATTGCAAATTGTTTCCATTTTCCTTTATTGTCCTCTAATGATCTCATCAAGAGTGCATAATTAGCTCGCTAGACTGCAGAATGCTGCCTGTGCCCTGAAGCAGCCACGCAGGGTTCTTGACCAGCCCTTTTCCCCTCTGGAGCTCACCACTGTCTCCCCGCACAGGGTAGGAAGACAGCTGCGGGTGTGCTCCCTGCCTCGACCCAACAGTTTCGGGGGGTCCTAGTCTGATCTAAAATACAAAAGAAAGTTTTTTCGCATGCCAGTTAGTTGCCAATGTCAGTTAGTAGTGGCTTTTGATGTCTTCCAACATTGTGATAAGCTGCTGGGCAGATGGGTTTGGGAGCCAATTTTCCTTGGTCTGCACACTGCCCTTAATATATTCTCATCCTGAGTAAAATGTGTGCCCAGCGGTAAGTCAGGGATTGAAATTCCAAAACCAAACCACGGAGCCCGTCATATCCAGTGTGATGATCAAGGTTTTTCCTAAATTCTAGACTTTGTTCTTGTCTGCTGAGTGTGAAATGGAAATAGGTTCTTTTAAATGTGGGGGAATCTACATAGGTGTAAACAGGCAGGGGAGAAAACCCCCTCAAAATCTTCCACATTTTGGCTCTAATGAATATACACGTTTTGTTAGAACAAATGATCAGCTAAGGATATACTCCAGCAAAGATGCTCTATGTGGTGGGTTTTCACGAAGAGTTTGTACTTCTTTCCTCAAATGAAGGCATTGGAAGCAAAGAAGCGTTTTCTTCTATAAATAGCCACTTACTGTCACCGAATATTATTTCCTCTTTCTTTCACTAATTACTTAGAGATGAAATAATAGTTGAGCATTTCATAATCTTAAATTCACAATATTTTACTTAATTAAAATAGGCAATTTAGGAAAATAATTGGCAATTGCTAAAACCTCTAATGCTGATGACAATTGAGCTGGAAGCATTCTTTCCTCACAAATTGGTACTTAAATATAAAGTTCTGCACACAGCTGGAAAGTGCCATCGTAAAGGGCATTTATGTTCAGTAGCTATCATTAAACCAAACAAACTGAAATTAAAGACAGAAGAAAAGCAGCTAATTTTAGAAGAAATATTTGGGCATAGATGTTAAGGGCTCAAAAGTATAAATGACTCTCTGAGCATTTATAAGGAAGAATATTGTTATACGACATAGCTGTAGATTTCTAACACATCGATTTCATCTCATACTTCATCCTGGAGTTAGAGTTTTGAATATTAACGTGCAGTTAAAAAAATTAAGGCTATGTGTGCCATTTTTCTCAGACCAAAGGGTGAGGTTTCGTGGGCAGACACAAATTATATTCATGATTTTCCAAGTCAAGTCATTTGTCGACCTGAATCCGTGCCCACTGATGCTGATTTAACTAGAGGTGAAAGAATTGCATCTGGGATGAGCAAACCATACCTTCTGTACCTTTTCCTATTTAGACAAATAATAAAATGCTTCTCTGAAATACCATACAACACAGCACAGATATGTGCTAATTTGCAGGAACGCCAAAGAAAAACACATCCTTTGGAGGGCTGATTTGCTCAGTGGGAGGCTGTCTTTTTCAGGCTTGGAACAAAAACCAGTGGATACGGATCAGAACATACTCAGACATCATTATGTGTGTGTTGGTGGGGAGGGAGGAGGGGAGGGCATACCATTCTACAGTATGGAATTTGCTATCACATTTTCTCCTTGGTAACACATTAAAAAAAAAAAAAGATTTAAACAACAGTCTAAAGAGAAAGGAATTAAAAAAAAAACCCACAAAAAAACACCCAGTACAACAAATGTTTCATTCTAGCGGAGTACAATGGTGATATTTCAGCTCCACCAAACAAGTCTTTAAAATAAAGATTCTTTATGTTCTTTTGCAAATAAACATCCAAAATATTTATCAAATTTCAGTTATATTAAAGCCAATTGAGCATTTTTCAGTTTTCATGTCTTTTTTGGGATGCTGAAATTTTTTAAAAATCCAAATATTATTTACTGAAGCTTTCTCATAGAAAGTAAAACAATGTGATACATCCAAATCTTATATAAGATAGTTTACTTTTAAAATCATTATTTTAAGAAAAGATCTGAAACTGGTTTTAAAGTTTCAGGGCAGAACAGACATCCCCAACCAATACTGATATAATCCAAACCCATCACAAAACATCACCCTTGGTCTTAATTTTCACTAAATTTACAATTAAAAAAATTAACTCATCCAATATTTATTTATGACCTACTGCATACCATTTGCTGGGCTAGGCAATTTAAAGGACTATGGAATTTTAAGACAGAAGAGTCTAAATTCCAACAGCCAGGGAGGTCACTACCAAGCAGACAGAATGATAATACATTAGTATAAGTGCTGGATTAAAATCATGACCAAAGTGCTAATAGGAACACAGAGGGAGCAAATAATTCTGCTAGTTTCTTGCTTGCTGGGGGTGAGAGAAGGGTGATGTGAGCCTGGGATACTTCTTGAAGAAGGTGATACTGAGTTGCCCTTAAGTATGCCTGTTGGAGTCCAAGGGAAAGGACAGTCTTGGCAGAGAAGGCAAGGAGATGGAAGCAAGAGGGCAAAGGGCAGAGAGACAACAGGCTGGTAAGGAAGATGGGAGCTGAACAGTGACGTGCACTGAATGTCTTCCTAAGTCTTGGCCACAGTGGTGAGCCAGACTCTGGTCTAGCGCTGACTCAGCTCCCGGGCCATGTCCTCAGACAGAGCTGAGGTTAATTTATTTAATCCTCCCAACAACCCTGTGAGGTAGTTACTATTACTGTTCCCATTGTATAGGTGGTAAACTGAGGCATGGAGAGATTGAGCAATGTGTCCAATGTTACAAAAAGGTGTTGGGCCTGCAGTGCCTACAAGAGAGTGGGCTAGTCTGGAATCCCAAATGGTTTGAAAGACATCGTCCGTGTGTGGGGCCAGGGAGCTGGAGGCCAGGGAGGTGAAGGCCCGTAGCAGGAAATCCAGTTAGAAAACCACTGAGATAGGCAGGTAACAATGAGGGATTGAACTAAGGCATACCTAGAAAGATACTCAGGGGAAATGAAAAATTTCACAATTTAAAATTTTGTTATCAGCGGAAAGTGGGGAGTTTGGGGAGGGAGGAGTCTGGTGTCCCTGCATCTTCTGGAGAAATGGAAAAGAGGCAGAGTTTTCTGGTAATTGTAGGTCCCAGGTGGGAACACAGGAGAAGGGATATTTTAGACATGTTGGGACAGGTGCCTACAGGCGGGCAGGAGGTGTGGAATCTTCTATAACTCCAGTGGGTCTGGGTGTTATCAGCTGTTTGATGGATGGGAATGCCCAGGGGCAGTGTGAGGGAGGGGAGGAGGCCAAGCAGGTAAAGGAGAAGGGCAAGAGCAGACAGGAGGGGCTGAATCAGGCGGCTGGACTCCCCCGATGGTGAGGATAGGAGCCTCAGTGGAGGAAGCAGTGAATAAGTTAGAGGATGTCAAGGCGCCGGGGAAGGAAAGAACTGAGGGTCTGGGAACAAGCAGGCAGTGGGCTGCATTCTTAGAGAAGTTTAGGAAAAGATTTAGTTCGAGGTGGAATGAGAAGCAATGGCAGGTGCACATGGAGGTTTCCTAAGAAGACGGTTCTCAAGAAGTTCAGCAGGAAGCAGGAAGGCTTTGTGGCTTTTCACTCGTCAGATTTTTAGATGGAGACTTGAAGGAGTGCAGGAGGGTCAAGGAGCAAGGAATGCTGCAAGGCGTGAGTGAGCAAAGCAGGAGGCTCCAGGGCCCAGCCGCCTCCTCCTGGGGGAGGCGGAGGTGAGGAGCCAGCTGCCTTTGAGGCCAGAGGGGAGAGGGTGCAGGGATGAGGGGAGGAGGTGGCAGGGTTCTTGGGCCTGTGGCAGGGATGCGAGGCTGCAGAGGCGAAGCGTTGGGGAGGGGAAGGACACCAAGGGGCAGCGGGGTTGGAAATCAATCCTTCAGAGCAGATCTCACCAGCGGTTCCGTGGTTTCCTCCAGCAGAGCCTGGCAGTTTTCAACATGACATCAGGGACAGTTTTTCCTGCCATAGATTTTCCACAAAACACTCATTCACTTCTGCAAGAACACTGGGCGTAATCACCGATCAGTTGTGAAGCAGCCAGCTATGGTTTGGTGCCGAATCTGTTATCTTTCTATCAGTGGCTCTGGAATCTCTAATTACAATTGCACAGACAGACAGAATCAATGACAGTATAAAATATTTTCAGAGTTAGCAGGTGCCTGGCATTCTGTGTGCTCTATGGCCTTTAACGCTCCATCTCAAACACAAATAACATGCACAGCTGACACCAAATAGAAAAGAAAAGAATTGGAGGGCAGATGGCTACTTTGCCAAGGAAAGCTGTACCCCTGGAATTTATTTTCCATATTCTGAATGTCATACTGGATTTAAATGTGGGGTATGCTGCCATTTGAACCTTCAGAGGAATGTGTGAGTTCTGAGGTACCATCACCCTATTCTTCCAGAAACTGGTGCGCTCTGAAGAGAAAAGTGGTGGGCTTAGATACAACGTTCTAGCCAGAGACGAAATATTTTCTCTGTGAGATGCTGACAAGCCTGTGATGGCCTGATTTAGCTTGCACACATTCTACCGTGCTCAGGATAATTTTTTTTATGGAAAATTTGCACTGGATCTGTCCCTTAGTATATAGTTTTAAATAAACTATATAATGAAAATTTTAAAAAATATTCACAACATGTATGATATATGTCAGACACTGTCCTCAGTCCAGCGGAAGGGTACAAAGGTGATTACACTGAAAACTGCCCACAAAAGGCTGCCTCTAGTGGCCCTAGATGCTCAAAACACTCAGGTTGCTAATAAACAGCATTAAAAAGCAGTCTGGTGAGAGTAACACCCCTCACGTTGTGATTGTCTGACTCAGCACAAATTTCTTACATTTCTGCAGGTGGACAGTAGTTAAGCATTCTTTTTCTGCCAAGGGTAAATTTTCTGCTTAATTTCATATTTTTGGTGGTATCAACCAGGCAAGCAATATTAACCAAATTTCCTCCATGTGGCAGGCATTGCCCTGGGCATCAGAGGGGATAAAAGATGCATCAGATGCTTAGGGAGCAGGTGGCGAGGAGTCTTAAATGCAGGTGTGAGTCCATTTGCACTACCTTTGCTAAAGAAAGGCCGTCCAGAGGAGAGGTGTGCGGCTGGGCCTGGAAGGGCTCCGATGGTTTTATTCTGCAGAGAGGGGGGCACGACACATGGTATGATGGTGTGCCCCGAGGCCGGGAAGTATACAGCATCCTCAGGGACAGCCAACAGACCAGTGTGGAGAGCAAAAATTTTGTGTGAGAGGGTAGTCTAGGAGAATGATTTTTTTTTTAAAGATTTTATTTATTTATTTGACAGAGATAGAGACAGCCAGCGAGAGAGGGAACACAAGCAGGGGGAGTGGGAGAGGAAGAAGCAGGCTCATAGCGGAGGAGCCTGATGTGGGTCTCGATCCCACAAGGCCGGGATCACACCCTGAGGCGAAGGCAGACGCTCAACCGCTGTGCCACCCCGGCACCCCTAGGAGAATGATTTTTGAATTATGTTACGATAGGCCTTCACAGATATGCTTAATATTTTTTTTTTATTTCCTTCTGAGAGGCTGCAAGAGAGAAAACTCTCATGTCTCTCTTCTACTGCTCACACACACAGTGCTTCTGACACCAGGCGCATCCCCATCCCAGCACGTGGATGTGTTCACCGGCCTGGAAGCTGTCCAAACCTTGTCCTTGAGCGGTTTTATGGAGGCTTCATCACACAGGCATGATCAACGATTAACTCAATCTCTAGCCCCGCCTTCTCTCTGGAGATCGGGGGGTGGGGCTGGGGGGTGGGGCTGAAAGTTGCAAGCATCTTGGTCCCCATCCTGACGCTACTCGGAGCCCACCAAGAATAGCCACATTTTGGCCAAAGACTCTCCTATCACCCAGGAAATTACAAGGGGAACTCGGGGGCAGAGACCTATTATATTTATTACTTCACAGGGATGGTTGATACCCATTGATGATTTTCAAGTAAGGGGGAAATGTGATAAAAGCCAAGTTTTAGGGAAATCAGATATCTTGGAGCCTCAGAGGTAGACATGGAGGAAGTTTGGTTAGTAGCGATTTGGGGAAAATGTTCCAGAGGGAAGAGAAAAGAATGGATTAAGAGTCACTGGGAAGAACTGCCACATGCGTCCCAGTTCGGTGGGAAGTACTCGATTCCTTACTACAGATACCAGGATAGCAACAAAACCTCTCCGAGTCTCAGTTTATTCATCTCTAAATTGGGAGTATTAACCCCGTCTATGTAATGAGATTGTCATGAGGATTAAATAAGTAAAGCATGGAGAAAATAAATACACCACTATCAGCCAAATTTTCACTTTTCTCTATTTAAGAAATATGCAGGTGTGCTTAAATAATGTATTACATAGTGCATCCATTTGTAATGCTCATAGTCCTTCCTTTTATTTGGGTCTTAAACACTCTCATAATTCCATGCACTGAACTGTGGTGAGTTCAGTATGTGAGCTCACACCAATCAGAACGGGATACGAAACCTACAGGCAAATGAAGGGGATTATCTCCAGTAATTATCACGGGAGTGGAGAGGGAGCTTCCTAAGGGGCATCCAGCTCCGTGTAAATGGTGTTCAGAAGAGAATTACATTCCAGGGGCTGACAGCAGGGGAGAGAGTGAATCACCTCCCCCCATATTGCAGTAGTTTGACCATGTGCAAGGTGACATAATATTGTCTACATTTTCAGAGGAATATTGTGAAAATGAATGGAATATTATCTCCAAAGCAATGAGACATGTTTGGACAAAAGCCACGATGAGAAAAATTCAAGTGTATCATTTCTGAAGAGGCATTTTAAAAACAGGTTAGTCTGTAAGGCAAACACAAGAAGAGATTGGACTTAAAAGATGTTTTCAGACCTTTTGTAGAATGAGGTTGAACACCTTATATAAACAGAATTCACTCAGAATTACTGTTATGAAAACCTAAGAGACAGAGAGAGATGGGAAGCAGCTCTTGGATTCACCTGTGACTAGGAAGGTGCCCTAACAAGATGCAGGAAAACATAACATACAAGGTCAGGATTTTCCAGAAAGAAGTTGAGATTTCCTTTTCTTCAGACAATATGTTACACATATGGCGAGTTTCTTAGCTTGATAAACATCTACAAGTAGATAACTTTGAAACAGATGGTCGTCTCACGACTTTGCTTTATTAATTTCCATGCCCTTAGACTGAATAATTCACAATTCCGATGATCAACTCGCTTTCCATTTTGGGAAATCAACAGAATGCACCAGGGTAAGTGACCAAGGGCAGGGATGAAAGTTTCCCTGTTGTCTTTGGTAACTGATGATTCTGCTGGGGTCAGGAAATGGTGGCAAAGCCTGTGTCTGGGATTACAACAATGGGGTCAAAGCTGTGGATGGCATCTCCTGGTCACAGACGGGCGCTACACACAGACTTGTGAAAGGAAGGAGGAGAAGAACCTGAGAAGGATGATCTGGCTCAGAGGGATTTTTTTGACTTCACAGAAATGTCAAAATATCCGCGTGTTTGAAGAGTCAGAGAACTAAACAGAAGGGAGGAAAAAAAAATAGTGCAAGGAAAAGCAGTAAAATGTTACTGTTATTTATGTAAGATTGAAATTCAGTAATTATAAGGTTTTCACCAACAGAGAAGTCATGCACATTAAAAAGGTCACATAGCTCAGTGAAGGGAGAGCACACACCCCCTCCTTCACCAGCATCTTGCCCCGCGGGACAAGCTCCTGCCTCACCGCCAGGAGGTGTCAGGATCCCCTGTGCACAGTGCCCAGAGCCTTGTGCCAGTGCTGGAAAGTGACCTCTCACAGACCAAAACTACCATGCCCTTTACCCCGTCAGTGTCTTTCTGCCTTCCAAATACGACTTTCAGATTCTTCCTGGGAGCATAGGCTTGGAGGACTGATGAACAATTCAAGGAAGGGTGTCAACGTGGGCACTATTGTCACTTTACATTCCCTGATTGTGACTGTCCTGTGCATTTTAAGATGTGTAGCCTCATCCCTGGTGGCCATGGAAGATATGGACAGAAAATGTAGACTGCACATAGAGAAGCAACAACAGATAACGCTGGTATAGTTCCTGGGTCGTAAGAAATGCTAATTTTAGCTCACAAATCACTTTCAAATACAGTGCCGCATTTAATCCTTAATATATAATTACATTACACATTATGTATATATATTACATTCTATATATGTATGTAAAAATATATATTATATACATGTGATATTTAAATTATATAATATATATTATATATATTTAACACATATGCCTGAAAAGTATATAATCTCCAGTTTATGGATTAGAAGACCAAGGCTCAGAGTAATTTATTCCAGATCATGCAGTAAAATAGATGAAGACCAGACTCAAATGCAGGCCTTCAGACTCCAGATTCTGGGTTCTTTTTACAAATCGTCTCTCCTGGAAGATGGGAAGGGCCAGCGGTCACCAATCAGAAACCCTGGAGATATAGTATCAAGAGCAGTGAAGTTCAGAACTGACGGATTACCTTTCAACCTTAGCAGGATGCAGAGGGGAGGAGGGAAGGAGGCTGTCAGGGACCCCACTCCTTGCACCTCTGCCAGCCCAACTCCTCAGACTTTAAATCTGCACCTGATCTTATTGCCTTGAATTCACTAAACCAACAGGGTGCAGGAAGAAAATATTTACATTCATATTTGCTTTTGACATCATCCTTTACAATTTTTATTTTTGTGTTTTTATTATGCAAATGTTAGTTCAGTAACATAATACATACTACATCTGACACTATCTATTACTATTCTATGTTATTATAGTAATGTACATAATATAAAGTATATGTTATATGTGTGTGTGTTGTATGTTCATTTTTCACGCACGGATTTTATTTAACTGATGGTGATCAATCAAAAGATTTAAAAGCTACTTTACTAAAAAAAAAATGCAATTACTTTCTAGAAATGTCCACTCAGTCCTCAGGAAGCCCCAGCCTGCCCTCTGGCCTTTCCTTCCTCTCCTCTGAGAATCTCTGCCCTGAGCGGTGCCTCTTGGGTGGGAAGTCTCCTAGCTCTCCCTTACCCCTGCAGGCAGAGGGCACTTGTTGGTTCCTCCCCTTTTATCTCTCAGGTTGGATCCCTTCACTCTGCCCCCACCTGGCCCACTTGCCTCCAGTTCCTGCTCCAAGCTCAGCCCCAGTTCTCTTCTCTACAGGTGGGTGCACTGCTGGGGGGACCCTCCGTGGCTGCCCATAGCTCCCAGGCTGGGGCATCAGGGGCCCATGGCTGCTGTACCAAAGCAAGGAACCTCCTTGCTCTTCCTGGTTTGCAAAGATTTTTCATCCATGAGTAGGTGTTGAGGTTTGTTTTTTTTTTTTCTTCCTTTAAATAACCTTCTTTATTTTGGAATAATTTTAGATGTACAGGGAAATTGCAAAGATAGTACAGACAGTTCCCAGCCAGTTTCCCCAATGGTGAACATCTTACATTACCATCTTATGTATGACAAAATTAAGAAGCCAACACTGATCTGTTACTACTGACTTTGCTCTAGATTTTATTTGTATATCACCAGTTTGCCCACGAACATCCTCACTGTATTCGAGGATCCCATCAGGACACAATGTTGACTTGCGTCATCACTTTCTCCAAAGTCTCCTTGGCCCTGAAATAGATGCTTAGTCTTTCCTTGCTTTTCATCATCTGAATTGATCAGGTATTTGGCAGAATATCCTCAACTTAGATTAATCTGATGGTTTTCTCATCATTAATGGGGCTATATTTTTATGGGAAAAACACTACAGAAGTACCATTCTCAAAACTTCATATCAGGGGTCTGAGTATTACATTTAACAAAGATTTTTTCTACATGTTAAAATAATTTCCCCCTTTTAATTAGTTACTATGTTAAATTATAATAATAAATATTCCAATATTGAACCAGATTTCTGTTCCAAGGATAACCCTACTTGGTCGTGATGCATTATTAGCTTTTTGACTTAATGATATGTTATTGAGGATTTTTGTGCTTATATTCATAATAAAGACTGGTTTGTATCTTCTTTCTTAGACCAGACTCTCTAGTCCTGCATCAAGAGTCATTCCGTCTTCTTCTTGATTCCTTCTTTTTTGATTCTCTGGAATAGTTCGCATGAGAAAAAGGGATAATCTTTGGAAATTTAGAAAAAATTATACAGTGGTTTGGGTTATGCTTTCTTTTTCAGGGAGGGGAAGCTTTTGATGACCTTGAGTTTCTTTAATGTTTATTGGTTTATTAGGGGTTTCTGATTCGGCAATTTATATTTTTCTAGTAGATTATTCCTTTCAATTAAGTTTCAAATAATTAGCATAATTTGTTTATAACATATTTATGACAAAATGTCTGTTATACTCCCCTTTTTATTCTTATTATTCCTATTATTTTTTCCTATTATTTTATCCCTATTATTACTATTATTTTTTCCTGTGCCCTCATGGTGAAAATTTGTCTATTTTATTAACCATTTCAAAGAACTAGGTTTTGGTTTTGTAGATCTTTCTCTGTTTCTTCGATATCCACTTCATTAATCTTTGCTCTTTATTTCCTTTTTTCTGTTTTTGTTGGGTTTACTCCATTCTTTTTCTGATTCTTAAACTGAACAGCTACATTTATTTTCTATCTCTTTAGCTTTAGTTTTTGAATCATGAATTCATTTGTAACACTCTTTTTAGTTGTAGCTAGAGAATATGGCTTAAATAATAGAGATTCTTTGGAATTTGTTGAGATTTTAATATTCTTCATGGTCAATGTTGTAGATGTTCAATGAGTCCTAGAGAAGAATGTATATTTTCTGTCTGTTAGGTGTAGAGATCTGACCTATAGGTCAAAACTTACCTTTAATGTTGAGCTTAGAACAACCTATATAAACCAACAATTATATTGTCAATTTATTTTCAACAAAGGGGGAAAGAATATGTAATGGAAAAAAGACAGTCTCTTCAGCAAATAGTGTTGGGAAAACTGAACAGCTACATGCAAAAGAGTGAAACTGGACCATTTTCTTACACCATGCAGAAAAATAAACTCAAAATGGATTAAAGACCTAAAAATTAGACCAGAAACCATAAAAATCCTAGAAGGGAGCACAGTTAGTAATTTTGCTGATATTGGCCCTAACAACATTTTTTAAGATAGGTCTTCTGAGGCAAGGGAAATAAAATAAAAAATAAACTATAAGGACTACATAAAAACAAAAAGCTTCTGCACAGCAAAAGAAACAATCAACAAAGCTAAAAGTCAACCTACAGAATGGGAGAAGATATCTGCATATATGACAAAAGGCTTGTACCCAAAATACATAAAGAACTGATACAGCTCAACACCCAAAAAACAAGTAATTCGATTAAAAAATGGGCAGAAGACATGAACAGATATTTCCCAAAGAAGACATCCAGATGGACAACAAGCACATGAAATGATGCTCAACATCACTAATCATCAGGGAAATACAAATCAAAACCACAATGAAATATCACCTCGCACCTGTCAGAATGGCTAAAATCAACAACACAAGAAACAACAAGTGTTGGCAAGGATGTGGAGAAAAAGGAACCCTCTTGGGCTGTTGGTAGGAATGCAAACTTGTGTAGACACTCTGGAAAACAGTATGGAGATTCCTCAAGAAGTTAGAAATAGGACTACCCTATGATCCAGTAGTTGCACTACTGGGTATTTAGCCCCAAAATACAAAAACACAAATTCAAAGGGATACATGCACCCCTATGTTTATAGCAGCATTATTTACAATAGCCAAATTATGGAAGCAGCCCAAGTGTCCATTAACAGATGAATTGATAAAGAAGATGTGTGTGGGGACATATAGATAGATAGATAGATAGATAGATAGATATCGATATATGATGGATAAGATATACATATATAGGATCTTAGATATATATCTCATACATATACATATATATATACACATATACATATAGGATGGAATGACTCTTGATTCAGGACTTTTTGAGGAATCACCATACTTTATAAAGATAAGGTGGTGTGGGTGGGGTGGGGCGATGGGGGAAATAGATAATGGGGATTAAGAGGATACTTATCCTGATGTGCCCTGAGTAATGTACAGAATTGTTGAGTCACTATATTGTACACCTGAAAGTAATACAACACTATTAACTATACTGGAATGAAAATAAAAAACTTAACAATAAAAAACAAAAAAACCTCTGTAGCTTCAGTTTTTTTTTTTTTTTTTTTTTTTTTTTTTTCTATTTGACCTATTAGTTTGTTAGGAGTATAATCTCCTACTTAATGGATTTGTCAAGTTTTCTTGTAATTCTGTTAACTTTTGCTCTTTAAAGTTCAGATTGTATTGTGAGGTCAATATAAGATGTTAATTTTTATGTCACTTTGGTAGATTCTGGTTCTTATTATCATGCGTCTCTCCTTTCTCTATTAATGCTATTTTTGGTCTGATAGTCTATTGCCACATAAGCTTTCTTTCGCTTAGTATTTGCCTGGGACACGCATTTTTCCATCTCTACCCTTTTTGCAAATCTTTCAGCATGAAAGATCCAGATTCAGTATTTTTATCCTTCTCCCAAATAAAACTAAGCTTTAGCTGAACATTGAAAACTCTAGTATCCTGCCATTGTTGTCTAGAATTTTAGTTTAGTTTAGTTTTTTTTTTTTTTAATGTTTTCTTAAAGCAGTCAGTATAGTTAGTGAATCTTACTAGCATTTTGTCAGCTTGGGGACTTGCCATTATATCCAGTCTCTCAGTCTCAGCTTTGAGTTTATTGTTGTGGATGTACTTACTTTAACAGCAATTTTACCTAGAGTTGAGTAGAGTTGGAAACTCTTTTAATCTTCCTAGATCTTCATTTCCCCCTCACTCTTGAATGATATTTTAGCTGTGTATAAAATTTTAGGTAGTCAGTTTTATTTTTTCTTTGCAAGTTTGAGACACTGACCCACTGTCATACGTCTCGTACTGTTGGTATTCCACTGTCAACCCAACTGTTGCTCTGTGACATTCTGTCCTTCCTCTCTGGTTGTCCCACATATTTTCGTGTTTTCTGTAATGTTCTACAGTTTTGTCAAGGTGTGCCTAAGTGGAATTTACATATTTAATCTTTTCAAATTTGGGATCCATTTCCTAATGGAGTAATAGATTTCAACTTGCTAATCTCTTGTTCAATGTTCTGGTTTAAAGTTCATCAGTGCTCTGAGGTTTTGCATTTTATTTAACGGAAGTTTATAATTTGTTCTTCTTTATATCTCACTGCTCTTGTTTCAGCTTTTCTATTATTTTTTAAAAATAACTTCTTCCTATCTTTTATCTGATTGTCCTGTTTATTTCTTCATACATTCAGAACATACTTTAGTCCCTCTTATACTATTATATAAATTTAGTTTAGTCTTGAATGGTACATGGTTAAGTTGTTTGTTTTGTTGGCTGTCTTTTTTTAGCATTTACTGTTTTCATGTGTGAAGGAATTTTTATTTGCCGGCTTATTTTAAGTGGAAACTTTTTTTTTCCTCCCATTTATCTCACTCTTTCTCAGTCTGTACTCACTTCTGTCTAGAAGTTGTTTTTACCCAGTGCCTTGGGTCCCCATCCAGGACCAGGAAGCAGTCAGCAACAGATTTTAGTAGCAAAATCCTCCGGTCCAATCTCTGAGGATTGAGCCTGGTCCTGAACTCCATCCTCCAGGGAGACTGTTATTATTTCTTATGACCCCACAGAAACCAGGCTCTCAGCCACTACTGTCTGCTCTGTGTATGGAGTCTCAGGAAGCCTGCAGCTTCAGGCCTATTCACTGCCTGCTATTTCTATTCTGTTTCTGGTCTAAGGAGATAAGATGTGAATCTAGTCTTCGAGCCCATATCTGACTTCCTTGAATTCTCTCTTGTTCCGGTTTCTGCATCGGTGCTGTGCACTTGGCACCTGGCATGTATTTTTATGCATCAAGGTGTAAAAGTGTCCAGCTATCATGGTACGAGTTGATAAAACCTTCCAAGAGTGGTACTGACTGTCCCCAAAGGGAATGGCTACCCTGGATTGGTTTAGCTGGGGAAGCTTTCAAGAAGAAAATATAACTGATCCAGTCCTAGCACGACAGACAGTATTTGGACAAGCAAAGAGGAAAGGATCGGGTATTGCAGAGAGAAGCAATAGAGAATAGAGGCACAGAAAAGAGAAGCAAGAAAACGAAGCAGAAGAGCTAGTCAGAAACAAATCTGGCTAGAATAGAAGCTCTATGAAGAAATCAGTAAAAGGAAAGGTTGGAAAATTTGTTGGGGCTAGATGATGGACATACCAGATTTCAAGATTAAGAGATTTAGAGAAAAAGTGATACATACTGAAGATCCTTTATAGAAAGATAGAAAGATACTTTGCATAGAAAAACAGAAGAGCTATTACTGATTGAAAATTTATTTTTTTGCCAAGCATGATGCTAAATGCTTTATGTAGATTATCTCCTGTGAGCCTCAGGCAACCCTATGAAATAGATACTTTTTTTGCACACATTTAATAGATAAGAAAATTGAATTGAGAGAGATTAAATGATTTGCTTGAAATCATAGAGGTAATGTAGCAGGCTGAATCACGGTCTGAAGATTCAGGTCCTAATTCCTGGCATCTGTGAATGTTACTTTGTAAGGAAAAAGAGTCTTTGCAAATGTGATTAAGGATTCTGACAAAGGGAGATTAACCTGGATATTCAGGGAGCCTTAATTCCAATCATAAGTGTCCTTATAAGATGGAGGCAGAGAGGAAACGTGATACACACAGAAGAGGAAGAAGCAATGTGAAGACAGAGGCAGAGATCGGACTGATGCTGCCACAAGCAAAGGAGTGCTGGCAGCATCAGAAGCTGGAAAGGGCAAGAAACTTGCCCTAGAGCCTTCCAAGGGCACACAGCCCCTGCTGACAACTTCATTTCCGCCCAGGGAAGCCAATGTTGAACTCCTGTCTTCCAGGACAGTGAGAGAGGACATTTTGTTGCTTTGAGCTACCAAGTTTGTGGCATTTGTTACAGCAGCCACAGGATGGTAATGCAGTTGGGACAAGGTTGTAGGTGGGACAAGGCAGAGTCAGCACGTTACCAGTCACATGACTCTGCACTCATGTTTTCACCAATACTCAAGGGGAAAAACCACTGATTTTGGATGATTATTGTAGAAATGAGGCAGAGAACTGAACAAAGCAAGACCGAGCTGGACCTGGGAGATCATTCAGGAGGCTCTGTCTGTCACCCAGCACAACAGGTACTTGAATTGTAATGAATGCATCAGCTAAATATTTATTCAGTGGTGCGATTAACAGGTGGGAATGAAGAAGAAATGCTCTGGTGTTAATCCCTCCCTAGGAGGGATTAAGTATCTTTCTATCTTTCTATAAAGGATCTTCAGTATGTATCACTTTTTCTCTAAATCTCTTAATCTTGAAATCTGGTATGTCCATCATCTAACCCCAACAATTTTTCCAACCTTGCCTTTTACTGATTTCTTCATAGAGCTTCTATTCTAGCCAGATTTGTTTCTGACTAGCTCTTCTGCTTAGTTTTCTTGCTTCTCTTTTCTGCTTATCACAGTGATAACTTGTTTCGTTTCTGGGTAGAGCTGTCAAATATTCATCCATGGCTGTAAATGGGCATTTTTCATTTATTCTGCAGGAGCCCGTTCGTGACCCATGTTCTGATTCTCAAGTTGGAAAAACTTTCAAATCCAAACTGAGGTGTTAAACAAGATAATACTTAAATTGCTTTATAATTCAGGTAAACACCATGCACAGTTTATACTGTGTAATTATAAAAACATTACTGTCAAATTGGTGGCAGGTATGAAATTTACGGTAAGTGTGCAGTATTTGGTGCTTGGGCATGTGAATTCCTGTGCTTCCCTGACAAGTTCAGCAAACCCTTCTTCATGCCCAGAATGATTATTCTGGGCACACAGCCTTTGTGGCAGGGCTGGAGGCAAGATCTGGGTCTGCAGGCTGGAAAAGTCATTTTAACTGAGCCACAGATTCCTCACCTATCAGATGGTGAAACACCATGTACCTTTCAGGGTCCTGGTGAGAAGTCAATGTGAGATCATTTGTAAAGAACCTGCCCAGGGCCTGGTGCTGGGTAGAGTGGTCACTGAGCCAAGAAGCCAGGCACCTGGTTTGGATCCAGGCTCTGCTTCACTGACAATGTGACCCCAGCAGTTTCTCCATCTGCAAAATTTGTTCCCACCTCTTAGTTTTGTTGGGAGGATTAAGTGAATGTACTCATATAAAGCATCTGGAACTTTGTGGGCACTTTATATACATTAACTATTATTATTTATAGCGTACGTGGAGACAAACACCTGACTTAGCACAGTCTTAGATCCCATTTCTACAGGAGGCCTGATGGCTTTCCTGGGAGTTGAGAGGGTGAGGAGGATGGACTGAAGGGATCCCAGAGCTCTTTCTGGTATAAGAGTCTCCGTTCCATTTGTCACATGTGGAATCTTTGGACTGCCCTTTGAATTGATGGGATTTTTCTGAGGATCTTGATGAGTTAATTCCACACTGTCTTGGAGTAAGGCTGAGTCTGGATTGTGTTTAGGATGGCTAGAGGAATAAAATAACACTGAGCATTGGTGAGCAAACAATAAAACAGAACAGGGAGGTTTGGGAATATATTCAAAAAGGGGAAATACATTATGGTCAACACATATTGTAGGTCATAGATAGTGATAAAATTAAAATTCATCTCCAAAGTCTGTGTGGCATTGCAAAGAATGGGGAGTCTCACAAATAAGGCATAAGTAGATACTGTAAAAAGGAGCTCGTTAAACAACTGTGATTTCAGTGGGGATGACAGACGACCGCCTTATTTCACGTTTCAGGACCATTGCTGGTGTCAAAGCTATCATGAAATCGTTGCTTACTTTTTTCATCTCAAAATAGTTCAAGTAAAAAATGCCCTCCTTTTGCATTTGAAAACATGGCTGTAAATAGTACTGTTTCTACTATTCATCTTATGAAATAGTGATGCAACAAAAGTTTTTATATTTGGGGAATTTAATAGGTATAACTCAGTATCCTTCTATGTTGTTAGCACGTTTAGAATGCATTTTAAGTGAAAACAAAACAGAAACATTTCCAGTCTATTCAAGATATTTTAATTCATCATACATGATTCTCCACAAAAAATCTTTCACTGAATAAATTATTTAAGATCAAGTGTATAGATTGGCATAAAATGGATTTTGCATTAGTTCATTCAGTAATCTCTAAATTGGTGAAAAATCAAGGTGCAATACAACAGTTTCAGTTATAATTATGTAAATGTAGATATTATATCATAACGGAAATGTAAGGATTGTAGTAAACAGCCAAGTAACTAAAAAAACATGATTCCTAAACTAACCAACACAGTCCAAAATCATTATGGAAAAAGATTTCAAAACATAAATGAAGTACAAAAAGAGCTCAATTAATAGACATAGGTAATTTGTTTATGAATGGGAAAATTCAGTCTCTTAAACATGTCAATTACTCACAGATTATTCTATACCACATTCAAAGCAATTCTAAAAAATAATTCCAGCAAAGTTTTTCAATGGATCGTAACAAGCTGATACTCAAATTCAAATAGAAGCACAAAGGGTCAAGAACATGTCAGATAATTTTGAAGAAGTAGGTTATACACCTATAGTGGTTAAAATAAGAGAGGGAGGAAATGTGCATGCATAAAGGGAAATATCACAAATGATTGAAGCCATGGAACAAGTCAATGGGATAGGGACGGAGCCCTCAATAAATGATATTGGGACAATTACATTCTTATGTTATACCATTCAAAAACAATTTGAAATTGATTAAAGATCAAAATCTTTATTTTATTTTTTAAAGGTCTTATTTATTTATTTGTCAAAGAAAGGGAGAGAGAGAGCACAAGCAGGGGGAGCGGCAGGCAGAGGGAGAAGCAGACTCCCCACTGAGCAAGGAGCCCAATGCAGGACTCAATCCCAGGACCCTGAGATCATGACCCCAGCCAAAGTCAGATGCTGAACTGATTGAGCCACCCAGGCATCCCAAGATCAAAGTCTTTAATGTGAGAAACAAAACAAAACACTGAATCTTTAGAAAAAATTATACAAGAATATATCTGTGGGGTCAGGGAAGGCAGAGTTATTTTAAACAAGGTCAAGAATCTGAAACCACAAAGAGAGGATTAATGAATCTGCTTACATTAAAATTATAATCTATAAATGAGTGTGAAAATTAAGCTGAAGTCTGGAGATACATATAACCAAGGAATAGTATCCATAAATAAATAACTACAACAAATTGATAAGAAATTAGCAACCCCAGGAAAAAAATGAGGAAAGCATTAAATAGGCAATTTGTAGAAGAGAAACTTGATTAGCTAATGCAAGAAAAGGTGCCCAACCTCACCAGTCATTACGGAAATGCAAATTGAAAGATACCTCTTTTGAAAGTGTTTGACATTTTCAAGTGTCAGCCACCATGTGAAGGGACGCATCGCTAATATTTTACCCCTGAACATGTAAATTGGAGAGTACTTTGGTAGTATGCAGAAGAGTTAAAGATGCAGTGGTCCTAACTTTTAAGTTAGCATTTCCACCTCTGGATATAGGTTTTAAAAATCCCTAGCTCATGTATACTAAGAGAAATATAGAAGATTTCCTGGACTGTTGTTTAAAATTAAGAAAGGTTAGAAACATTTTAAATGACAATCCATAAAATGGATAAATTGGGGTATATTTATGCAATGTACACTCTTCAGTAATTAAAATAGATTAACTAGAACCACACATAGCAATACAGATCTCAAAATAATAATGATGCGTGAGAAAGCATATTGCAGAATGGCATGTATACTATTATACTGTCCATATAAAGTATGAAAAAAACAGGAAAAATGTATTGTTCGTGGTATGGATATGTGTACTGGTAGTATAAAAACATGCATGTAAATGATAAATAGTGATTTCAGAAAACCTCTGAGGAGAGAGGAGAGGGAATGGACTTAGAGGTAGGATTCCAAACATTTCAAAAATATTGAAATGTTTTTCCCTTTTGCCCCCTAAAAGTTTTGTGGTGCAAATATGGAAAACCATTAGCATTAGATGAAATTGACTGGTGGCCACACAGGTATTTATGTACCAGCCTCTATGTTTTTTCTGGATGTTTGAAATACGTAAAATCAAATATTAATTTATTATTATTAGTCACATAATAAGAAAGAGAATGCTATAATACAAGTCCAGGAATTGAAGTTTCCCCCCTTATTTTACAATATCTGACATTAGGATGCACCTTATAATCAAGATGTATGATAATAGAGTATTTTTTTCCCTCTTAAAGCCATTACAAACTGATGGCATATCCTACAATTCTTAGTGCTTTAGACTTTAGTGTTGGTCTATGTTATCATGATCTCAGCCTCTGTATTCTTTAGTATAAGGATGGATTTATGAATCAGGTAATTTGACTGCTACAAGCTCTCAGTTCCTCTTTCCCAAAGCACTGGAGGAGAGTTTCTCTGTGGTAGGGCTGGTTTCATAAGTGTACAACCTATGCCACTGCATGGGATCTTGTGTTCAGAAGGACTCTGTGTTTAGTTTAATGCTCTGCTGTTGGCGTCTTGAACCTCTTGGTAACATTATCTTTGAATCTGTGTTCTGTGATTGAAGAGATGAGACAATGAGCACACTTGTGTGCAGAGGAGACAGGAGGAAAGTATGTCCTCCTGCCCTTCTTGCTGCCCATTCTCAGGCAGCCTGTGTGGGGTCCCATGGAAGCAGGATTCTGGGGGACCCACGATATATTTGGGTCAAGGTAAGTGTGTGATGTCCACGACTGAGTAATGGCTTTTTGGTTTGAACCAGAACTTGCTCTGAATTCAGAGAGGAGGCAGGGACATTCTGAGAAACATGAGTGACTAAAGAACCCTGTTGTCGCACCTGTTCCTACTCGCGTGAGTTCCCTGTGTTAGCCAGCCACGTTAGCTGAAGATAATGACACAGAACAGCAGGGAAAGGCTTGAGAGCACGTATCCTTTTTCCCTTCAATCCTTCCTTATCCATTAGTGATCTGAAGACAGAGTGTTGGTGGAATACGAGTATATTAGGAGGTGAAATAAAAACAGTTGAATTAGTTTTGTGCAACATTTCCACTGTGTTTGCAAGAACAAAATACATATGCATATAGGAGCTACGAAATACAAATTGTATATTAGTGATTTCACACATAAATTAGATGCTCTTATGTTTGTAATGAAAATTGGAATTGGACAATACAAGGATGAGTGGTAAAATTCACACTAATAATTTAAGATTTTAATTTCTCTTTAATTAGAGTGGCATTAAGGGGGGGGGGGAATCCCCACAAAAAACAAAAACAAAAAACCCACCATGGCAAACTGAGACAGAGAGACAGAGGGAGGGGTGTATGGAGGAAAGAGAAACACTGAGGAAGAAAAAAAAGCATTATATTTTTATTCACAGAACTTTTCTGCCCTTGTAACAAGGCATCCCACATTTTCACTGGACCCTACAAATTATGTAGCCTGCTGGACTCCATAAGAAAATATACAGCATGCCTCTGCCAGCGGCATAGACTTAGTAGACAGGCACGAGGAGGAATTGCCTCTTAAAGAAAAGGAAGCAGGGAAACAAAGCAGGACAGTAGGCTCCTCCCTAGGGCTGTTCTAATTTCCTCTTGTATGTGAGTGCCTGATGGACTACATTTCCCAGACGCCTGTGCAGTGAGGTGTGGTCATGTGATTAGTTCCAGCCAATGAAAATGTGTGTGCTATGTACCACATCTGGATCTGGTCTATTTTTTTTAAATGTTTTTTTATTATATTATGCTAGTCACCATACAGTACATCCCTGGTTTTTGATGTAAAGTTCGATGATTCATTAGTTGCGTATAACACCCAGTGCACCATGCAATACGTGCCCTCCTTACTACCCATCACCAGCCTATCCCATTCCCCCACCCCCCTCCCCTCTGAAGCCCTCAGTTTGTTTCTCAGAGTCCATAATCTGGTCTATTAAACCCTCCTGTGTACCCTGCTCCATGACTTTGCCTCCTCCCAGCTGACTAGGATCATGAGGCCAAATGTTAACTATGACAAAGCCATTATCAACTGCATGGACCAGAGTCTACCTCTTCTCCCCATTTCATCTGGACCTGACCAACACTGGCCTATTAACCTGAGAAATAAATAACCGTGTTGTTTCTGTAGCCACTGAATTTTAGGGGTATATTTTGTTCCTTAGGCTAGCTTACCCTAACTAACATGCTCACCAGAACTGTATGGACAAAAGCAACCAAGAAAAATTACCCAGAAATTACTTTCCTTAATTCTCATATCCTTTCTTCTTCACTAATCTTAGGGAACAATTTTTAAAGTTATATTTTCCTGGTGCACATGCAACTGATATTATTTGAAGTCCACTTGGAAGTGAAAAGCTTTTGCCTTCACTCCCAAGGATCCAAATTGATATTAAACATAATTGAGAGTTATTTAGGTGTTTTTCTTCTGGACCTAATAAATGACAATAAGAGTCCAGAAATAATTTATCAGTTAAGTATAGCTCCTGCCAAGGAGATGTAGGAGCAGATAATGACAGAACTCTCAGGGTCTCTTCTTGGTTCTGGTGATCACTTGCTTGTAACTTTCAACATCTAGTTTCTGCCTCTAAGGGGCACTGCCACCAGCTTCGCTGGATTATTATAAGGCTGGTAACCAGAGGCACACACAAACTGATTAAAGAGTCTTAGAGGAAAAATAATATAGAAAGAATAACATTCTAATTGTTTTAAATAGAAGTTGGGTCTCTAAGGGAAATTTATTCTCATTCGCTTTATAAATGATGATTCCTGATATTCAGACTCTTCTTCTTTTCCTTGCAAGAGATCATTTTATTGTACTAAGACCCGAAGATCTCTTCTGGTGCTTGAATAGGCAATTGATTAAATTTACTGATGAGCACTTCCAAAGGAATGCTGTTAAAATAGCCATTTTTAATAAAATATACCTTTATCAGATATCTAGTAAGTAGCATAAATAAAACAAGCCATACTTGTGAAAACAAATTACACATTTTCTCATCTTAAATAAATCTTACTTTCAAATTCACAGAGATTTAAATTCATTAGTATATTAAAAATTAATATACAATAGAATAATATTATAATGTATTACTTATATTTAACTAGACAAACCAAATCATGTCTTTCTGAAATAACACTACATGCTGCATGTAAATGACTAGACAGTAATCTGAATATGAATCTTGTTCTGTGTATTTATGTTTGGATCTTTTGTAATACAATTGATGGAATGCATTAAAATAATAAAATAAAATATTCAACAAGCTTATTGAGCACATACCATAGGCAAAGTACTGTGGTAGGGATTGTGCAAGGGAGTGAAAAGATTTTCAAAATATAAGTAAAACTTTACATTACACTTGTGTAGAATTTTATACATCTAATAATACACTAACATTACTTATCTCATTTGATACCCACAACAATTTTGTGAGATAACAAGGGTGTGATAGCTCCATTTCCTAGCTGAGGACACTCAACACTCAATACTCGGTCTATTAGTTTCCTATGGCTGCCACAAAAAGGTACTGCAAACTTGGTTGCTTAAAACAACAACCTATTGTCTCAGAGTCCAAAAATCAAGGTGTCAGTGACACCATACTCTCTCTGAAGATCTAAGGGAAGAATCGGTTTTACACTTCTCTCCAAATTCTGCCATTGCCAACAATCCTTGGCATTTCCCAGTTTGCAGGAGCGTCACTCCACTCTCTGCCTCCCTCTTCACGTGGTGTTCTTCCCTCTGGGTGTGACTGTTTTGTGCTCTTCTCCTTCTTTTAGGATACTAGTCATATTGGATGAAGGGCCAATTCTACTCCAGTATCAGATCAGATGTAACTAATTACATCTGTACAGCCCTATTTCCAAATCAGGTCACATTTTGAGGTTCTGGGAAGGATATGGGTCTTAGGGGACACTATTCAACCCAGTACAATGGGCTGTACAATGTTTCTGGCTGAATGAAGCGCTCCTTCACCGTGCCCCATCCAGGTTGGAACAGAATTGCACGCACAGGACGCACTGTACGAAGGCATGGTGTGGTGGAGTGCTTGTTGAGCCAACCCGAAACATGGCTTGTGGGGAGGAGAGGAGAGTGAAAACATGGGTGTGAGGCAAGGTCACCAGTGGTGGGAGATGATGCTAGAAAGGCAAATGAGACCCAAGTGGGAAAATCTTTGAAAACCACCTGATAAAGTTTTGACATTATTGTAGGGGAGTCGCTGCGAAGTTTTGACAGAAAAATGGTGGAGGTGGTGAGGTGTGTACAATATTGGTTAGGAACTTGGTGAGGTAGTTGAGATTAAAGGTGACAAGCATTCAAAATAGAGTGTCAGAAGAGAAAGTGAGGGAAAAAGGGGGGGGGGAGGAATGACAAAGGAAAGGAGAAAGGGGCAAAAATTAGCTTAATTTTGACTTAATGTGAAGATAAAGAGAAAAGGAGAAAAAAAGGGAAGTAGCCAGATGTTGGTCCCAGAAGACTAGAGAGAGGATAGGGACAGGCAAATTGGACATCACATCCAATGTTATCTGTGAACTTTGTTTAGACCCTCTCCTCCCACAAACCTTGCAGTGCACAACCCCCCTTCATCCCAATAAAACAGACGTAATTAAGATATGCACAGAACCAAGTTAATTTATGGTTATAAAACTGTAGGTTACAAGTCTATTTTCTTCATCAGTCCCTAACTCCATATCTAACACATGGCTTATTTTGTCCTTTGCATCTCTCCTTTTAATTCTTTTGTTCCATTATGTTTTTTCTGTCTTATAGGAGTTAGAAGAGAAGCACAATGTATACTTTTTCTTTGTAAGAAGATGCCTATTTCCAGATTGGTGATGATCCCTCCATCTTTCTCTTTGTTCCTTCATTTCCTGGAAATATCTACCACTTCTAGACTTCTTTTAATTGCTTACAAGCACTTACATAGCATTTACTAT
This sequence comes from Ursus maritimus, assembly GCF_017311325.1. NCBI lineage: Eukaryota > Metazoa > Chordata > Mammalia > Carnivora > Ursidae > Ursus > Ursus maritimus. The sequence continues at coordinate 65,001,091 of NW_024423675.1, read as the reverse complement.
TTGCCAACCACTATTTTAAGCTTTCTACAGCTGTCAACCACATAAGAGAACCTATGTTTGGCAGTACTGTTGTTCACATTTTGTAGATGAGGGAGCTGAGGTGCAGTGAGGTTGGATGATCTTGACTAAAGGTAAAAGGCAGAGTCTGTGTTCCTAACCACAGCCATGCTGCCTGTGGTCAGTAGGAAGAGGGGCTGGGGATTGCTGGCCCGTTCAGCCCTTGCTTATCTTTACGACCTGGGGAGCCACTGAACACAGAGCATGTTGTAACCTCTGATCATAAGAAAACAGGGAATGGTCACAGTTTCTAAATGCAGCAACAATTTAGAGTGAATAGACAGTAAAGAATAGAATTATTCCTGATTAAATATGGGCTGGTAAATTTGCGGACTGGTGGTGAAAGCTGCAGCATCATGCGTATCTCTTGCCTGCTCATCTTGGGGTCCCCAGGCATAGGCAACCATCTCCTGGCTGAAATCACGATAAAAAAAGGACACATACAGATGTCAGTTTCCTATGATGGGACTAAATCTGGCTCTCAAATTAACATTATGACCTCAAAGTAGTGGTTCTCAAATTTAGGTGTGTGCAAAAATCACTTCGAAATTGGTTAAAGTGCAGATTCCAGACCCCTGCTCCCGTCTCCCCCTAGATTCTCATTTGAGGAATGGGTGGAGCCTAGGAAGCTCCGGACTTAAGTAAGCACAGTGACTCTAGAGCAGTTCATCCAAGGACACACTTTGAAGAAACACCTGTAGAGCCCAGGCTACCCGAGTCTTTGGATTTTAGGTGGTTTTCCTCAATATTTTGAATTATTTTTAGAATATTTGGAATTCTCTTACATCTAATATTTAACATATACCATCTAGGTTTCTACTAAAATAGAGATATCTATCAAGTTTTATCAATAGGATTTTTTAAAAGATTTTATTTATTTATTTGAGAGAGAGAGCGAGAGAGAGCGCAATTGAGAGCACAAGTGAAAGAGAACACAAGTGGGGTGAGAGGTAGGGGGAGACGCAGATCACAAATCGATCTGGGACCCCGGGATCATGACTGAGCCAAAGGCAGACGCTTAACTGACTGAGCCACCCAGGCGCCCAATCATTGGGCTTTTTTAGTTATAAATTCTTTAAAACACACCTAAAGAGTTATTACTTCTAGAAACTTGGTGATACGGATAAAACATAGTTTTCCATGAGGTAAATGTATCCAAAATCCATATTAGGTTAGAAAAGTTTCCCAACAGTTATCAACTTTGGGTAAGTTGGTCCATGCCTAATATGCACACACTTTTGGCTAACTGGTGGTCTGAGACCTTGCCCGTGAGTATTCGACGGGTATGTATCACATGAATCTTCTGCAATTCCCGTACACAATCTGCCAGGGTTTTAAAGCCTCAGAGCCTGAACGTCACTGAGTTAATCACTTTATGTCCCATTTCAGCAGGAAATTAAGTTATATAACTTGCATGCTTATAGCTCAGTTTTTAAAGAGGCTCAGTCCACAGACAAGAGAAATGACAAGGGCATCCTAAATCCATCTTCTCCATCACAGACATCACTAATAGAGCCCGTCAGTTTCCATCAGAACACCAGGACTTAAATAGCCAGACCACAGTGGCTATTCTGGTTGGAGGTATTTATGTTTCTCTTCCTAATATACTTAGTGCCTTTAAGTAATCAAGTTTTCTCTTGTTCAGCTACTCCTGACTAGAACTAAATTATAATTCTTTAGGAAGATGTTTAAATTCATTCTCCATTTACAACTGAGGGCCATTTCTCAACCCTGCTTCTTGTTCCAAAGAAAGCCTATATTAATATTCTGGGAATCAAACTTTTGCTCCAATTCTTCGATTACATCCAATTTTAAGTGGCTTTTCTGAGCATATAGAACCATCTTCTTCAAATAATCTCACCATTTTGGTATTTTAAAACAATTACACTTCAAATTCAAAACCCTTTTGAAATTATTAATATCAAAGCTCTTCGAAAAATAATAAATCGCAAATTGAGGGACAAAGGAATATTGAAAAATACATAGTACATATTCTAAACTTCATGTTTAGGTGGGTTATATAAGTGAGACGTGTTAAAATATATACATCTAGCAAGACAAAAGACATAAATATTTAAACATGATCTCATAATTTAAAAACAATCAGTGGGCTTTAGTCAGGTTTACGATGCATTTCAAATATGGGTGGGCTTTGTAGTGAGCACATGGTGTTCAAGTGATAGGATATAATCTCAAGGACAGGACCATTACGGTAAGTCGTCTCTGTAAAATCCGAAGATAGCAACGTCTTCCTCTGTACATAGTGCGAAGAATGCCTAGCTTTTCTGGGTATGGTTGAACTACTTAAATGTCATGACTGATCTAATTCCATAGCCTCAGGAAAGAAAATAAAAAATCAACCCAAAGGAGGATATATAGTTATAAAGTGATCTGGAGATTCTTATTTTACAAAAGGAAACATTTTTGAGGACCCACTATATGCGGTTGCTGCTGGGACGCCGGGTAAAGGAAACAGCATGTCCCTCCTTCATGGGGCTCCAAGTCTCAGGAGAGTGAAGTCGCAAGCAGTGCTCTCTCCTGGAAACATGAACCGACAAAAATGCTAACGGAAGCAAAGGTGATTTTGTGCAAGTGGCACAGAAAGTTTCAAGTAGTTGTACGTAGAGGCAACCTGTTCTTTAAGCTTCATAATGTGACAAAGTGTCATAATCGAAAAACTTATCTCTACCTATATATTGATATAAACATATCTGTTTTTCTTTCTGTATCTTCCAGGAAAAAGTGGCCAGTCGGAGCTTTGGGATACCTCTCACTTTTGCTAGATTTCACTTACTCTGTTGTTCTTAATTTTCATATTCTAATAAATCAAGAAAAAAAAAAAAGGAAGGCCCCTTTTTGGTTTGAGTTTGCAAATTCCTCAGCATCGCATTCATGTAATGCCCGCTGCCCCCTAAGTTCCTGGGACTTAGAGATGAGGGGGTGGGGGATGGGTGGGCCCATCCCCTGTGAGTCTGTGAGCAGCTGCACAAGACCCAGACACTGTCCCCTGTCTAGTAGCAGTGCCCGGCCTGCTGCTCGGGGTTGAGAAAAAGGATAAACAGTGTGACTGCCACAGGAGTTGTCGACTTGCTACCAGCCTCATTTTCTTCTCCTCTCTGTTTTGGCCTGTGCCATTATGCTTTGATAATTATCCTGTATTTTAATTTTAACAAAATCTAAATATATTCACTCATAATAGGAATGGTTTATATGAAGTTGTTTTATTTTCACCTTTGCAGTGCCCTTTGAGATCCTTTTGCCACCGTTTTATATGCTATATTTTAATTTAATTGAGTGTGTGTGGAAGAAAGGTGAACTCTGAAACACTCGTGTCACAAAGACCGGGAGAATTATTGGAACCTGTCTAAACTGCATTTGCTCTGTTCCTTTTGTAAATGCCCTCGTAAATACTGAAGACAATCTTGGGTTCAGTGCTGTGTGTAAAAATAAAATGTCACAGGAATTAGTTCTGTAAAATGAACAGAAGTGGAAGGAGTCATCTAGAGGAATTAACCGTATTCGGCAGAGGTGTGGTGTTTCGGGCACTCTGTCTCAAGGTCAACCATTCCAGAAAAAAGGAGTAAAGCCTAATCTAGGGTTAGTGAGACAATACTTGACCCCAGCTACTTGAGCAGAATTGCTGACCATCGTATTTCAGCATCTTGTTGTCAATGAGAGCATCATTTGGCATATTTGATCGAAGTATGTTTGACCTACAGAGATAGTTACTCTGCCATCTCATCCAGTATTGCTCCGACTGCTCCTACTAGAACATACGTAGATGTTTTTGGGTGTATACACACATACACTCGTGTCATCTGCTGGATAAAAACAGAATCACGCTTTCACCTCGTTCTTCCCTATGTATTTGTGTGCATGTTTTATCTTACAATAAAGAGTGCCTTTTATTCCCCAACGTGTAATATATTTCTCATTTTATAAAACGCTGCACAGGCTTCTGTTTACGGATGGACACTTAGACTCATCACAAATCTTTACTACTTCATTGACATCTGGTGTGGTTTCTACAGGATAGCTTCCTGGAAGTAGGGTTTAGGGGTTGAATGGAATGCTCACTTAGGTGAATAGAAAGTGTTAAACTATCTTTTAAAACATGCCGCCTATTTGCCTTTTCATTAACTATACAAGAATGCTCCTAAGAATTTCATAAAAACTAGAGATCATATCTCACTGTGGTTTTAATTTGTTTGTTATTAAATATGGAGATGATCATTTCTTCTTTTTGACTATGCTTCTTTCTGAGTTGTTTCTTCCTATTGCATTGCTTATCTTTTTCTAAGGTCTATTTAGGAGATTTTTGTATGTTTGGAACATTAAACCTTCACTATTTTAAGTATTGAAATCATTTTGTTCCAATTTGGGACAAATTGGGTTGCTTGTCATTGTATAAAGTTTTTAGCTTTTATACAGTCAGATCCATCAATCTTTTCCTCAATGTCCCTTAGATTTTGTGTTGTGGTTAGAAATGCCTTCCCCACTCTGACATTATTTAATAAAATGATCTTATATTTTCTTCTGGTACTTTTATAGTTTTAATATTTGACACTCAAATCTTTGAACTACTTGAAAAGTGTTTGATAAGTGCTGGGAGGTACACATCCTGACTTTATTTTCTTTTAAAATGGAGACTAATGAATTGAATTCTACTTATTGAATATTTCAGCCTTCCCCAAATGATTTGAAATGTCATCCTTACTGGATTTTAGATTCTCATATACTTTGAGATTTGTTTATGGACTCTCCACTGTTTTCTACTAACTTATCTCCCAGTCCCCACACCGTTTTATTTAGACTAGGGTAAACACTTTCCTCACCTTCATCTCTTCCTCCTCCTCCTTTATATTTTCCCGATATTTCTTTGTTATTTTTTCATAAGAATATAATTCATGAGAATAAATATTTGAGTTATGAAAGTTAGAGTTTTAAAAATTTATAAGATGTCTATGGAGGGGATTATTTTTGAGTATTATAATAATGGTTATTGGACATTTTCCACTGTATTATTAATTATAGAGCATACAGTAGGCAGGGCAAAGGGCATCCTATGATCATACTGTTTTTTGAAGGCTCCAGTAGGTAAGTAGCACTTGTCTTCCTCACTAGTTCTGGGCCCCTAGTTCCTTTTTCTGCTCTTCTCTGCCCTGTTCCTGCTTGTGCTGTTGTACAGGATTCCATCCCTGAGGAAACTGGACATTTCATTGTAGGGTCAGATCCCCCTTCCTAAATTCCTCAGCCCCTTTACCCCAAAGAGTTCTTAAGAAAAAGAAAATAATTTTATATTTGGTCACCCTATGATCTATTAAATTAAGGTTTAAATAGTCAACCAATTCAAAGATTTAATAAAAACAGTATTTGAGCCATATCCATAAAAAGTTGGATATCAGGTTGTACAATGAGAAAATTTTTATTCTATTTTAATATAATTTTTTGAGAAAAAGAAAATTCAGTAAAAATATTTTCCCAATTTTTGTATCTTTTCTAGAAATCAGGATTTTTCCTGTATCATGTAAATTATTTTAACTTAAGTTCACACACCCAAGGCTGTGCTGTTGGCTCTAGAATACAGGACTTGAATTTAAGAACCAACAGACGAGGTGCTAGATGATGGAAAATGTTTTCTAAAGTCATATTTTATTCTAAATAATTTTTCCTAAAAAAACTCACAAAATTTTAATTAAATTATTTTAATGTTGGACTATCTTTCTCCCTTATTTTCATTTGATAGATTTACCAAGGTTCTTCCTTTTTCTGTCTTTCTAAAAAAAACCCAAAATAGTTCAAGTAGGATGAAGGTGGAGAATACAAATTAGTCAGAATCACAAATATATCATTAAAGTCAAAGAAAATTTGTAAATTTGGTTTTTTCCCTTTTGTTTAGGATATTATCTAAATGTTCTGAATGCATTTATACTGGAGAATTTTTTCTTCTTCCTAGTTAAAATAGAGATCAATTTAAATGCTTTCAGTTATCTGAAAGAATTAAAAGCAGCATCAGTAGAAATGACCACTAGCACCTTCTTCCTCCAAATACCCTTCTGTTTTTATAGATTAACAGCACAAGAATGAAATGGATATTATATAAAGTTAAAATAAACTCAGCAAAATGAGTTCCTTATAGCTGAGAAGTGAAGTAAAATTCACATATTAGGTGCACTGAAGCAAACATAGTAGGGCTACTTGAACCGGGGTCAGCTGGAAGTGAGAATTATGAGTGACCATCAAACTCATGCAGTGAAACAAGAGTGAGGTCCATCACTCTACTTCATAGAAACCCTGAAACAGATACTCAACAAAGAGATGCAACATATGCTAAGTTATAAGTAAAACGATTTGCAGAATTTAGCAAAGACCTAGGAGTATTCAATTATGTTAAGATATAGGCTACAGGATCACAACAGAGTCTCGCCCAAGGAACAGGAAAGAAAGAAAAAATGAACAGTGTAGTGTTCTTCATAGTTTACCAAGTGCTTTATCATATGTGATCTTCAAAATGAAGTAATTATTATTTCTATTTTTTGATGAATAAGCTGAGGCTTGATGGGGTTAAAAATGTGGTTGAAAAAGCACATTTCAGGCATTCATTTATCCCCCCAAATATCTACTGAGTCAGGTGTGAGTAACCGCAGCCATTAAATTTGGAGTGACACTATTTTCATTTTATGACTTTGGAAAATGGAAGACTACTTAATAGCTCTTGAATTTAGCACAGTTTCCATTTTATACATGTAGCAACACTGTGTCCTGGGAGACTAACAGTTAGATGCCTCTTGGCATTTGGTGGAAGGAATGTGTACAGGCCAGGGTCTGGCAAGATAGGGCATGGTTCCCATGTCAAAGCGATGAGGCCATGCTTGAAATGGTTTGGGTCTAGCTCATTCCCTTATAGGCTGAGGGTTCTTTGAGCTCCTTCATTATCAGGACTCATGTAGGGAGGCCATTGAGATTAACTCTTTCAAACTCACCAGCTGTAAAATTTTGTCTAAAATCAGTATTATTCACAATGTGTGAAAAAACAAGAAAGCAGAACTACTTTGTTTGTAGAGGAGGAGACAGTAGAGGCAGAGGTCTGCCTTGCACATAGTAGGTGCTTAAATGTTGAGTGTCTGTATCTCTGCTCTATGCTCCAGCCAACTATATTAACTTGTGACATGTCCCATTAACCCAGGGCACCTATCCTTGTGATCTGCAGCTGTCTGGTCTAAGAACTCTCACACTCTAATAGAATTTTCTGGAGCTGAAATTCCTTATACTGTCATTTCACACACTGAAGGTGAAATACCTGAAAACAGAAGAAGTGAGCACACTGCCCATGGCTTACTCACAGAGGAAGGTGCAGAGGTGAATGAAGGGAGATCTGTTAAGAGTACAGTGTGATACAGCTGATGCTATGGGAAGACCATGTAGGAGTTACAACATGGCAGAACTTCATCCCCAAAATAGATGAATACTAGGTCAGTCCTGCCAAAGTCTCCCCAGGAAGAGAAGAGTTCCCTCTTATTTAGCACATGATACATTCCAGGGTCATATGAAACAGTCTTTTCTCCTAAAACCTTAGCTATTTTGGAAGCAACTTCAAAACACTATTTTTTTTAAATAAGTGTATTATTTTTCTCCTGCCATGAATGGGAAAACTAATAGTCTACAAAATGTGTCTTAGAAAGGAAGCCAGAGGCTGATCTGACACCAGAAATGATGAACCTTTGGTCTTTCAAATATGGAAATATAAAATGAATGTGGCCAGCTATTTTATGTGGACTGTGAGACCCCAAATATAATCCCAGCATTTCAAGGTACAAAGCCAACAAATACATAGAAGGGTGTTGAGATTACAATTAAAACAGAAACTCCTTTTGAGGGGAGGAATTATTTCTTCAGCATTTTCCCTGCCTTCAACTTTCTACTGGCACTATTAGGATAACCCTGAAGTGGTTTTTATGCATCTTTGAGTGGTCCTAGGAATCCTCAATGATCAGTCTCTACACAGGATTCATGAACAAAAAGTACAGATTGCAATCACTTTTCTGTATCTGTTCATATTTGCAAAATTTACAGGATACACAACATATTAGGTCTTCATTATTCCAAGACGGGTAGAGCTAAGCAGCCCTCTAAATGGTGTTGAGTTGTCCCGAACAGTCTCTCTGGGGTTTCTTCTCTTTCCCCAGTGCATTCAATACCCATCTAATCGAGCCACTGGACACCATCCCTTGATCATAGTGCCAGCAAGAGCCCATGTCTTTCCCATTTCTGTAGCACTCACCAGGTGCCAGGCAATGTTCTGAATGTTCTGCTAATGCTAACCCTAATCTTTAAACAGACTTATGAAGTAAGTACTATTAATATCCTACTCACACAGATGAGAACATGGGGCACAGACCAGTTAATCAGCTTGCTCACATATCTCATGACTGCAAAGTGGCTGGTGTTTGAACCCTGATCTGGCTACTGGGCTGGGGTCTGCAGTTGTCCCCCCTCTGCCTCTTGTTCTCCCAGCCACATGACCATCCTGAGCATTCTCCAAGAGCCTTGCTCGAACAGTGGGATTGTTGTGGGATTGGACGTGTGTCCCCCTGCCCTTGCCTGAAACTGCCCCGTGAGGGTTTTGCGGAGCTGGGCCCACTGTGACAAGAGGAGGACACTTCCCCACACTTATCCCCTTGCAGGTTTTCATAAGTCAGGCCAAGCTGCCATAGATGGTGTCCTAGAGAATTCACTGGACATTTTGAACTGTTCCAAGTAAAGGAAAGGATATCAGAGTGGGTCACTGAAAACAGCGTAGGGCTTTATCTGTTCTGTTTTTAGAGCTTTTCTGAATCTCCTTGCACGGATCACCCTTTCACAAGTTTGGGAAGGAAAAGGGAGGTGGGGAGAAAAGGGGACAAAGGATCAGGCTCTGCCCTTGAGCTGAAACCCTCTGGAGCATTAAATCCCTAAGAGAGTACAACCCTTAGCGGCAGATTTCACACAGAACTTCTGTTACCTTATTAAGTCAAACAAGTTAGAAGCCATATGTCTCTGAAAAAATGAAACATATTTGTTTACAAACATACATAGTAAGTGACAAGATGTATAGAAAATAAATATGACACCCTCTGAATTTTTAAAACTAGTTCTTCTTTACTAAGTTAGCCAATGAAATAAGCAAGGTGGAATTAGCCTAAGGTAAAGAAATATCAAATAATAATATCAAAGTACTCAGAAATGAGTTTCTAGAAATAAAATACAGTTGGCCATGCAGTAGCCTTGTTTGTTTTGAAAAATTTCTGTCCTTAAATATCCATCATTAACATAAATTAGCAATGCTCTATTGAACCATGAAGAGTGGATGCTCACTTCTCTGAAGGCTTCTCTGCCACTCGGCCTGGATGGAGAAACTCAAAATCAAAAACTCAAAGGACAAACTGCACCACTGACGTTGTTGTTTCAGAAAGCGCAGTCACACAACGACTGGACAGATCGGAAGCTGACGATACACGCTATTCATATACCCTTTCATCCAAGACCCCGCGATCGTTCTCCAGACATCACCTCTAACAGGTAGTAGATGGCAAGTGTTATTTTTCTCTCTGTTGCCTGATGTATAAATACCTTGGCCGTCAGCGTGCTCCCAGGAAATAATTACTGTTCTCACCACTGTTTCTCCTCGCAAACAGAGACTATCTCATGCCACATAATGAGTTACTGACAGAGTCAATAACAGACCTCAGGCCTTCCATGTCCGCTGAAGACTGGACATTATCAGCCTTCATCACTCTTACGAGTTGAGTTCTCTTTCACCTCACTCTAATTTTAAGATCATAAATGCTGGTGATTCTGTGCCTGTAGGTTAAGAGAATTAAAGATCGATGCATTTTCCTGTCTGTGATCTTGTTTTCCTCTCCTCAGCTTAACAACCTGAATGTCAGATGATGTAGTTTACAGCTCCCTGTAATAATGGCCTTGCCTCCCTTTTTCACAAGAAACTTTCTTTTGAAACCTCAAAATCTCTACTCCTTTCACTACCTTCCTGATTTCTTGGAGGCTGGCAGCATTCAGCCACCTCTGGGTTATTCCCCGGCTGGAGCCCTGTCACCTCCTGGCGGGGAGCTGAGGCCACTGCCCAGGGCCACTCAGGGATTCCATGGAGCTTTGGGAGGAGCTTGGTGTTCACAGGTGTGAGTCAAGGTTAGACTGCGAAGCTGGCTTCCTAGACGGGGACCCTACAGGATGAGTCTAGAAAGCTCTGGATGAGTTTTCCCAGGATTCATTCTGCTTTTATCCACGTTCTGATTTTGCCTGTTGTTCACGTTGCACATTCGACCTTGGCATTGTCACCTATGTCTCAGATTAAACTGTTCCTTCTGTAGGTGATGGGGGTGAAGAGACAAGGCCTGCAGGGTGGCAGGCAGGGAGAGTCTGCCCTTCCAGCTCCTTCCTGAGCAGTTTCACTTGGGGTCACCTTCACTCACCACATCCATGATGGCCTGCCCCCACCTGCTTCTTCTTGCGCTCTCTCCCATGGGAAATGGCATCTCCGTCTAAACACCGGAGGCTTTGACAATGGTTCCGAATCAACATGTGTCTGCATCCCCACATCCATCCAGTGTTTCGTTGGGTTGATTTTTCAAACACCATCTCTCAGGCTTTTCCTCCTCTCCATTCTCTTGGTGCAAACCCGAGTTCAGGCCCTTGGACCCTGGCCTTAAATCACTGACATTTATGCTATGAGCAAAAATCTACTCTCACTTGTTTCTTTCCGAAAGCTTCACTAAGTCACAGCTACTGTGTTCTGTTGTCTCTGAGCGCTGTTCCTGCTCTGCGCTTTAATACACCCCAAAGTGGTGTCAACACACCCTGAGCAGTTCTGACTCTCATGGCTCATCCGCCCAAATTTATAAAAGACAAACTTCCATTCAAGCACATTGCCCCCACCTGGGGAAGCTTCCCTGACCTGCAGGGATGTGCTGTGTCTGGGGCAGGGAGGGCGAGTGGGGACTAGGTTCCAAAGTCAGCCTTCAGGGAAGGCCCCCACATCCACAGGCATAGGCCCATTCCTTCCAGCAGCGGAACAGAGAGTCTTGGGTTATATGGCCGCTGACGTAGGCGGCCTGCTCTTAGGATGTGGATACACTGAGAGGCCAAGATGCAATTATTGAGGACACCAGAGACAGCTGAAACTAAGGGAGGGACATCCAAGTTTGATTTCCAATCTCATGATCTCTCTAGAGTATGGGCTCAAGAGCAGAAAGGCATGTGGAATGCATGGACGACCCAGCCTGTAGACAATGTGGTGATTTTGCTGTGAAATTGTGCACTCATTCTGCTTATTTTTATTTTCAACTCATTGGTCAGATCAGTTTGCTTCCTTCAATCCTGACCCTTGTGATTTTCTCCCCTACCTATAACCTTTCACTCATAGTATCCCACAGATTCGGGGGCATAAGAGGAATTATAGACACATACAGACTATATGATTCCATTGCAGTAAAAAGCAATTCAGAATCCATTGTCCTTAGGATGCTTTTCTAAGAAACATTTGCCATCTACATAGCATATAATACTTTACTTCTGGGTGATTTTAATATCAATTAAAATATAAAGCACCCCTCTGTTCTTTCTAAGGTCCAGGCTAGTCCCCTGGAAGATAAAGTGTTTCATCTCCACCATTCAGTCCACAACCAAACTTCATCATGGAATCCACCCCAGTACCCTGAGGCCTGGGTCTTCTTTTCCCATGTAGCTCTGGAACCCAGCACACAGTAGGTATGCAGTAAATATCAGTTTGATGAGATCCAAGGTTTCTGTTTCTACATAGGGGATTTGGTTGACTTATTAGTTATTTCAATGGTTAATTACAGTCCTAAGCTGTCCATGTCACTGGGATGTCACCAAATACTTTTTAAGGACATTTATTTTAATAGGTCTGTGATGAAGTTGCTTGAAAACCTTGGCTAGAAAAATTAGGGTGTAAAAATTCACTTAAAATTCAGAATATGATTTATTTCCTAAAATGGGTGCCCCTCAGGCATTTAGATGTATGATTCAATTTGTTAAAATTCGATTTACATACTACATGCCAGGAACACGTTTATTAGATAAAGTGAGATACACCTAAGCTTGCAAGCACATTCTCCAAAGAGTATTGGTTAATATACTTAGAATAAAAATAGGAAGGAACAAGAGCAAGGCTTAGCATAAAATCTCACAGATTATTTCAAAGGAACAAAGGTATTGCATTACAGAATACAAAAATCACAGGGATGTTCTGTAACAATGAAACATTAAGACAGCCATCAATTCGCTGACACAGACCACAAATGTGCTTCAAAGGGAGGAGGCTGAAAAAAATCTCCTTGAATACACTTAATTAGGCTCTTCAAAACCAAAGCAGAATGCTTCCTATCCATTCTAAGTTTATGCAGTTATTAAGCTTGAAGGTTGAATATTATTTTGCCCCAGGCAGTTCAACTAGCTGCGTGGAGGTTGTTTGCATAAATGCCTCATTATGCATAAATGCAGCAGGAACACCCTGTATTTACTTCGCGTTTCTGACAAGGAACTCATTATCAATAGCATCCACATCAATGTTCCTCACCCTCTGGTGTGGAAATCTCATTGATTTTGCCAGTGTTTACAAGAGGATCATAAAGTCCGGAAACTATTGATTTCAGCAGTTCATGTAGGAGATGGAGCTGGGCAACTGGGAGTCAACGCAGTGGAAGAAGGAGGGGAAAGCAGGGGTCTCCAGAGGGAACCAGGTCTTTCCTCTCTTTCGTTCTGGAGTAAAAGGCTTCACACAAAGCGGGTGGTGAGAAGTGATGGGAACATATGGCAACCAGCTCTGAGGTTGAAAAGAAGGAAAAGATGTGAGACGTGCAAGGAGCATCGGTGTCACAGAGAATGTCCGCCAAGAGTAGAGAACCCCTCTGGTTTGATGTGTTTGAGGACATAGGACTATTTATTCTTCCCATTTGCTCAATGAAGAAATACACAGAGAGAGTGAACGACTCACCTAGGTTCATACAACCTACCAAAACAGAGCAGGACTTGAGCCTGGTTTTTCTGATCAGCTACACGATGGTCCTCTCAAGAGGGTGTCTGCCCTTTATTCGCTGTATCTCAGTTGGCTGGCTCGTGCCAACACAACATGTCTGAGAGGCTTCTATCATCAGAGTGTTGCCACGGTATCAGTCCAGTGGCCCCTTCAGCTAGAGGAAGACGTGCAAACAGGACGTGAACCTGAACTTGATGCTCGGGGGCCCCGCTCATCCTTACACCCACCCCGTGTTGTTCTGGCTCCCTACAGAGCTCTTTGGTGAAGAGAGCAATGTGGCCAGCAGGAGTCTCAGATGAGAATGAAACAAAGCAGGACTGTCCTCTCCAGCCTAGCGGGATGCTTCTCGAGGTGACCCATCAAAGGCACTTAGTGCAGGGCCTCACGCAATGAGTGCTCAGTACTGCAGGGGGCTATCAATATCATCACCACCATCACTTCGAACTTACAAGAGTGGATGTATATTTGTGATTATATTTGTGTAAGTTCACTATTCTATATTTGGTGTTTGGAACAGTGCTTGGCACATATAAGACAGTCAAAAATGATTTTATAAGAATGAGTGAACGGCTTTCTCCATGACTTCCGTGTCAGGAGCAGCAAGTACCAGAGAGCTTACTCCACCCAATTCTATCTAAAGAGGTAAGACAATGGCCTTCCAGCCTTTGATGGACATACCTATGTTTTCCTCTACTTTTTCTCTGTCTGAGCCTGTGAAGACTGGCCTACCTCTCTTTTCTGTTTGTTTGTTTGCTCCTGGATTTTTCTCCATAATGTTACCTTCTCACAGCTTCGACCAGAATGTGATCTCTCTACACTAGAAATCTCAGTAGTCATGTTTGGTCCGTGATTTTCCTGCTATCTCTATAAAACCAACAGTTGTCTTTGATATCCCTCCAATCATCCGATCATATACTTGACTCTGGGAGATCTTAGGCCCCAACTTCTTTCTCCATCTCAGGATGGAGCAGGCAGGTGCTTGCTCTCTCTCTCACTGCCTCTTTAGCAGCAGTGTTTATAGAACCACCAGTCAAGTCATCATGCACATTGTTAACAAGGCAAAGACATTTTAAAAAATTAGAAATCCTTTTTGTTTATCTCTGAACACTCATTCAATTGACACGTATGCCATTTCTTCTTCTGCAAGAGTGTCATTCATCCCGAGAGCATATGTGCTGACCCTTCAAAGGACTGGGAGGAGGGGCTGCTTAGGGAGTTGAATTTTCTCTTTCTCACAATAGATAGTCCTGAGACATCATGTGAGTATAAAGATAGAAATATTTAGAAAGAAAGAAAAGAAAACCACAACCTACTAGCACATTCTTGTCCTGCATTCTTTTAGAGTTCTGACCTCATGTTTCTAGAATCGCAGGGAGGTTTTCCACATTGAGATGGAACAACACATGTGATGTTCACTGCCTGAAGACCAGGCAAGGATTTAGCATAACAGACCAGGTATGATGGTCATGCCCCGACCTAGAGCAGCGGCAGGTGGAGATGGCTGGTAATAGTGGGCTAGAAATAAAGTCGCCAATGGAAAAGTAATAAGTTTGGTAAGTGATTGAATTTTGGAGAGCAAGGGGAAGAAAATATCAAAAGATTACAACATTTGATTTTTCTGAAGAAGCTGTTAGGTAGAGTGGTTTTACATTCATTCGCAGATTTTCTTTGGCACTATGAAACATGTCACTGAATCCAGCTAGCTGGGCTGTCTAATAAAATGATAATATGCAAAAAGATAGAAAAACAATCAAGATGTCAGCATGTTTGTTGAAGTGTTCTGCCAAGATGATATTTCACTTCTGAGCCAAAGCAGTGACCTAAGTTTCATCCTGGGGAGACGAGGGACTGCCTACATTTATTAACTTTGTGTGGACGGCTCTGGCCTCAAACAACATCACTTATGCCAAATTTAAAACTTAGGCAACAGAGGATAATTATTAATTTTTCACATCATGAGGAACACTGGATTCCTAAACATCTAGGACATAGTGTAATTTGACATTCAAACTCGTACAAGAAAAAATGACCAAATTTTGAACAATGCATTAGGATTTTGGAGAAACTAATAGACAGCAGGAGAAACAAAGGGAAGGAAAGAACAGCAAATAAATGTTGTCTTGAAAAATCAGCATGGGGAATTAGTTAAGACTGAATCAGCGTATTTGGGATGTGACAAAGAAAAGGTATATGTTTTTCAAAATCAATAAATCAAAAGAGGGGTGTATTAGAATGTGCACCAAGAAACCTGTGCAATCCCGTGAGGTAGAGAGGGGCCCGTATAGAGGGATAGCCTCTGGAATACACATTATAATGAAGACCAAGTGGAAAATATAGCAAGGAAAATTTTGGTTAAATATAGAAAAGAATTTTATCAGTTAAGACATTCCAAAATGGCATTAGTTACACTATGGTCCTGTGAGTCCCATGTGATTCAGGGGGTCTGAGCAGAGGTCAGATGCCAGCTTACTGAGAGATGTTATATTACGAGACTCACCAAATATGAAATAAGGCCCTTCTGAGTCTGATATATTCGAGTAGCCTATCAGTCATCTATATTACATGTGGGGGCCTTTATCTTCAAGGCACCCCTGCCTATACCTACCGTTACACCTGATGGCTTTACTTGTTATTCCTTCTCTACATTTTCAGTGCTTTTCTATTTCTTATATTTTTCTTAGAGATCCAAAAAAAAAAAAAAAAAAAAACAACAACTCTGAGTCTTTCTGGTTTTAAATTTAATCTTTCTATTACTAAAATTCCTTCTGTAGTTCAAATCATAATCAGTGCTCTTCTCTTTCTCTTCCCCCTTTTTTTTCTCTCAAAATAAGCAAATATTGCAAGCTAAAGATCAACCCTGCCATCATTCAGCTGGCATGACTGTTTTCTTGATCATTACTAGCAACTCATCTTCCCCAAACTTATAAAAGTAAAACCAGTGTTTTTTTTTTTTCTTTCTCTCCAAGTTACAATTAATTCACATCTTCCAGTGGACAAATCTTATAAACTCTTCTTTCCAAAGTGCATTTCTTGCAATTGTCTGGAATCATCTCAAGTTAAGTCCTGCTGACGAGGAGGTCTTCTGTGTAAAAACTAACACTGTCAGCACAATTGTCTTTCTACACAAAGAACAAACTACTGCACATGAGCAAGTGTATACTCCAGGATACAATCTCTCACTTTTAGAAGCATCCATATTATCATGTCCAAGGAGCTTTTTAGGATGGTGTTATAAATTCAGCAAAAGTCTGCATGCTCTAACCACTAAAAAAGAACTCTAATGAATATGTAATATGTGCAATAAAAGTCTTGATTATTGTGTATGTTATATATCTATTAAAACCCTTTATAAACTACAGCCAGGTAAAAAATTTTATCCTAGTGCATAAATACTGAACTTGGGTCCAATTTTTGTCCAAGATCAATCTCACACATGGTATTTAAAAAATAAATTATAGTAAATTATGAGTATTGAACACTATTTCTTTTCATTCAGGAATGGGAATTTAAAAGGAAAAAAAAAAACCCAAAAAACCTTTGGAACAAGCCACGAGTTTGGGAGGTTATTTGTTGAACACAGCTGGTTTAAACACTGGAAGGTGAAATCAGTATATTGGAATGACTTGTCTAATACACTGTAAAGATAACTAATTAGGTGCAGCTGAAACACTGAGTATTCATGAAATAGGGAAAACTATAGAAGTTATCACATTTGTTCCTCTCTCCATTTGAATAATGCTATCGTACCATTTTACTAACTGACTGACAATGTGCAAATTACTTAATCTCTCTGCTTTTATTTTCTCATCAATTAAATTAGATGAAGAATGCTTTCTTCCTCTTGGGTTTGTGAGGATTAAATGAGATGATTCGCAAAAAGCATTTAACCCAATTAAATCTTATGTCAGTTATATCTGGATATAAAAAGCAGGAAATAATTATTAGCTGTTGTTAAGACAGTTATATAATACAAAATGAAACCCGGAACAAATAAGTAAATAATCCCATTAAAATAGTCAGGAATATCTACCCTGGAAATCTAATTGGCAGAACAGTTCCCTGAGATTTATGTTATGAAAGATATAGTTTAGACAAGCAATCAATTCTAAGAACACATCAGTTTTTAAGAGGAGATTTCTAACTTTCCCTAATAGATTTGACAAAGATCACAGGATCATGTCACAACACTGCATATTAATTCATGGCCTCAATAACAGAATGTTAAAAATGTTTATCTTCTTGTCATAAAACATTTCAAACAGCATACCTTCTATAGAGGATACCATTTTTTCAATGACCCAAAGTTGAACGAGTTCACCTGAATTTAGCAACTTATAAATTAGTTAAATATATTAATGGACACTTTTTAAACTTTCCAAACTTTAAGCATTTTTCTGGTGAACATTTTTTGAGCCAAAAAAGATTATGTCATTGCAACTTCAAAAGGAAGCACTAAATGCTAATAATATTAATTGCATAATTTATATTATACATATGCCAAAGATTTTCAACCAAGGAATTAAACGGTAATTAGAACTTATCTTGCAATTACAATCTTAATTCTTCAAATGTGTTAGATTGTATCTCACAGGTTTTTATAATGGAAATTCTTGCATTACAATACTGTCACTTAACAGGCATGCTTGGTATATTATGTGTTGGGAATGGAAATTATTTATTTAGAGAAACTTAGCTATATCAATACTAAAATCATTTATATGCTAAGTGGTTATTACCCTGGAAAGGTTTTATTTGGAATGAATTATGCTTTCTTTTTGAAATATGGGAAACTAAGGTAAATTTAATAGTGCAATCAATTTTCTAGTAAAAGTGGGCAGAAAAGTCTAAGAAAAAGTAGACTGGTTTTTAGAAATTGGTTCGTAGAAGCACTTTTCCATAATGCGCTATAAATATAGATAAATGCCACATTTTAGACTACTTCATAGACAGTAGGAGAACACTTGTTCTGTGAGTTGTCAAGATTGGGAGAGCACTGTCCTCTGTGTAATCTACAACAGCGCTTAACTCAAAATCCAACTTGGCAAAATAAATGAAGAGTGAATGGCCAGAGTAATTTTTAATCTACATACCTATAGTTATTGGAACATTGTTGGGAGGACTACGTGATTAGTTAGGATAAAAAGATTGTGATTCAGAAAGTAATTCTGCTAGCCAATAAAAACAATCCAAATTCATCAAAGTTTATTAGTTTATTAAATAATGTGTTTAAAATAAGTAAGTATCAATTGCATACATAGTTTAGCAGCTACAGTGTACTTAATCTGTTATGTGGACACAAAATTGTTTTACTTTATTACAATAAAATAGCTAAACTGGTTTTATAATATCTATTTTATTCTACTCTCCTAATTTCATTATAAGCCTATCATTTTGTTCCACTTGCCTTATAAAGAAGAACTAAAGTCTGACTATTTAGAGTTATAATTTCCAAATTTATTATTCTGTAAACAAAAATCAATAAGTTTAATGAAGATTGAAAGCTAAAACTGGTTTCACAATACCAATTTGTTGACTATCAGTGTTTTGCAAAAACATTGTACAGAAATTGAGATATATCGATCTTTGTATAATTGCTGTATCCCAAATAATTTGTTTGTTTTTAAAAATGCATGTGAATGTTCATGGTCATGCAGATTCTAGTTATCTAATTTGGCTATGCATTTTTCTTGAATGTTAGTTTTATAAGGTACCAACAATTCTGAAATATAGTCCTTTTCTCCATTTATCATCTTGGCCCATGTGCATGAAATGGGTAGATATGCTGGCCAAGAAGTTATAAGCAGGACAAGAAGGGATTCTTCTCCCAACGAACAAAAGTCCAGAGCCAGGAATTCTATCAAACATTTAAAGAAGTGTTAATAAATATTCTTCTGAAGTTATTCTAAAAAGCAGAAATGGAAGGAAAACTTCCAAACTCATTCTAAAAGGCCAGCATTACCTTAATTCTAAAACCAAACAAAGAACCCACTAAAAAGGAGAATTACAGACCAATATCCCTGGTGAACATGGATGCAAAAAAATTCTCAGCAAGATACAGGCTAATTGAATCCAACAATACATTAAATGAATCATTCACCACAATCAAGTGGGATTTATTTCTGGGCTACAAGGGAGATTCAATATTTGCAAATCAATCAACGTGATACACCACATTAATAAAAGAAAGGATAGGAACCATATGATCCTCTCCATAGATGCAGAAAAAGCATTTGACAAAGCACAGCATCCATTCTTGATAAAAACCCTCAACAAGGTAGGGATAGAGGGAACATACCTCAACATCGTAAATAGGCCATATATGAAAGACCCACAGCTAATATCATCCTCAATGGGGAAAACTGACAGCTTTTCCTCTAGGGGGGTTGGGAACAAGACAGGGATGTCCACTCTCACCATTGTTATTTAACATAGTACTAGAAGTCCTAGCTTCAGCAATCAGACAACAAAAGGAAATCAAGGGCATCCAAATAGGCAAGGCAGAAGTCAGACTTCACTCCTTGCAGATGGCATGATACTCTATGTAGAAAACCTGAAAGACGCCACCAAAAAATTGCTAGAATTGATACACAAATTCAGTAAAGTCACAGGATACAAAATCAACGTACAGAAATCTGTTGCATTTCTATATACCAATAATGAAACAACAGAAAGAAATCAAGGAATTGCTCCCATTTGCAATTGCACCAAAAATCATAAGATACCTAGGGATAAACTTAACCAAAGAAGTAAAAGGTCTGTATGCAGAAAACTATGGAATACTTAGGAAAGAAATGAAGATGACACAAAGAAATGGAAAAACTTTCTTTTTTTAAAAATAATATTTATTTTGTTATATTAGTCACCATACAGTACATCCCCAGTTCTTGATGCAATGTTCCATGATTCATTACTTGCATATAACACCCAGTGCACCATGCAATACGTGCCCTCCTTAATACCCATCACCGGCCTATCCCAATACCCCACCCCCCTCCCCTCTGAAGCCCTCAGTTTGTTTCCCAGATGACTGGAAAAACTTTCTATGCTCATGGATTGGAACAACAAATATTGTTAAAATGTCTATACTACCCAAAGCAATCTATACATTTAATGCAACATCTATCAAAATACCACCAGGATTTTTCACAGAGCTAGAAGAAATAATGCTAAAATGTGTATGGAACCACAAAATACCCTGAATAACCAAAGCAATCTTGAAAAAGAAAAGCAAGGCTAGAGGCTCACAATTCTAAGCTTCAAGCTATATTACAAAGCTGTAGTCTTTCTATGGTACAGACAGACAGTATGGTACTGGCACAAAAACAAATCAGTGAATAGAAGACCCAGAAATGAACCTACAGCTATATGGTCAACTAATCTTAAACAAAGCAGGAAAGAATGTCCAGTGGAAAAAAGATAGTCTCTTCAACAAATGTGCTGGGAATACTGGACAGCCACATGCAGAAGAACGAAACTGGACCACTTTCTTACACCATACACAAAAATGAATTCAAAATGGATGAAAGACCTAAATGTGACATAGGAAACCATCAAAATCCTAGAGAATAAAGGCAGCAACCTCTTTGACATTGGCCATAGCAGCTTCTTACCAAACATATCTCCAGAGGCAAGGGAAACAAAATAAAAAATGAGCTATTAGGACTTCATCAAGATAAAAGCTTCTGCACAGAGAAGGAAACAATCAACAAAATTAAAAGGCAGCCTTGGGAATGAGAGACTATATTTGCAAATGACATGCCTGAGAAAGGGTTAGTATCCAAAATGCATAAAGAACTTACAAAACTCAACACCCAAAAACCAAATAATCCAGTTAAAAAATGGGCAGAAGACATGAACAGACATTTTTCCAAAGAAGACATGCAGATGGTTAGCAGACACATGAAAAGATGCTCAACATCACTCATCATCAGGGAAACACAAATCAAAACTATAATGAGATATGATCCTCACACTTGTCAGAATGGCTGAAATTAACAACAAAGGAAACAACAGATGTTGGTGAGGATGAGGAGAAAGGGGAACCCGCTTACACTGTTGGTGGGAATGAAAACTGGTGCAGCCACTCTGGAAAATGTTATGGAAGTTCCTTAAAAAGTTAAAAATAGAACTACCCTATGACCCAGCATTTACACTACTAGGTATTTACACAAAGGTTACAAAAATACTGATTGGAAGGGATACATGCACCCCAATGGTTATAGCAACAATATCAACAGCAGCCAAATTATAGAAAGAGCCCAAGTGTTCATCGACTGATGAATGGATAAAGAAGATATGGTATATATACACAATGGAATATTACTTAGCCATCAAAAAGAATCAAATCTTGCCATTTGCAACAACATGGATGGAGCTAGAGAGTATTAGGCTAAGCGAAATAAGTCAGAGAAAGAAATACCATACGATTTCACTCATATGTGGAATTTAAGAAACAAAACAGATGAACATAGGGGAAGGGAAAAAAAAAGAGGGAGGCTAAGCCATGAGACTTAACTATAGAGAACAAACAGAGGGTTGCCTGAGGGAGGTGGATGGGGGATGGGCTAGATGGATGATAGGCATTAAGGAGGGCCCTTGTGATGAGCAGAGTGTTGTATGCAAGTGATTAGTCACCAAATTCTACACCTGAAACTAATATTATATTGTATGTTAACTAACTGGAATTTAATTTAAAAAAATTAAAAAAGAACAAATTTTGGATCAAACCAATTTAAATGTGAATCACTTCTGCTCCTGAGCGATGAACAAAACACTAAAATTTTCTGAGTCGAATTCTCTTGTGTGTAAACTGGTATTTCCGCTTGCATATATGGCAGTGTGAGGAGTAGGTTAGGGGAGACAGAGGAAAATCCCAGAGAGTTAATAGTGCATAATGTTCACTCCATTCGTGTTAATCTATCTTCTATGTTCGAGATAGTGAGATACCTCACTCTGCAAGTTGGATTAGACTAAAAGTATTTCATTAAGTTACATTTTTTACATTCCTTAATCAGGATGCTAATAGTGTGTCACAGTTTAATTGGCAATACTTTTCCTTTCTCAGGACTGCATAAAATATAGATTATCTTTAACACTTGATTACATCTTTCATTTGATGATATTTGGTGAGATGTTTTCAAACATAGTTTTTGAAATACACTCTAGGGAATAACTTCCTTTCTATGAAGACCTGGTCCATAAGGCGATTATACTATGTACCCTGCTTTTATTGGTAATTGTGAGAAGGAATGCTACTGGATTTTAAAAAAATAGATTTAAGGGGCACCTGCCTGGCTCAGTCAGGAGAACATGAGTCTCTTGATCTTGAGGTCGTGAGTTTGAGCCCCACACTGGGATTAGAGATTACTTACAAAAATTTAAAAAAAAAAATTGAATGCAGTCTGGCTAAAATAGTGGAACCACAGGAGAGGGATAGCTCATACTCTGTTTCATGCTTTTAATCAGGTGAATTTGCTGCCGGTTTTCTGTGTTCAGAATTTTTCTCAAGCTATTATTGATCACTACTCCACAATGGAAATTGATGATAAGAAAACATTTTTGCTTTATAATGCAGTTGAGTTTGTGGAGAAGATCAGCAACAGCTGCTTTGATTTGACAGCACATAATAATTGTTAAAGTGGATCAATGAAACTTCCATTTACTTCAGTACATTAAATAAAAGAAGTCTGTGGATCAGAGCTGCCTTAGAACCATTCTTTCTGGCAAAGCAATTTACATTTTCAGCGTATCTGTCGCTTAGGTTTGAATGCAGAATCTGTTTTTTAAGACTTGGCAGTGGCTCATTCTATCATGTGACCTTAGGCAAGTCATTTGATCCAATTCTTAGCTTCTTTATTTGTAAAGCAAGGATGACAGTTCCAAAAATAATACTTCCTTGTCCTTGCTACTGCTGGCCTGTGGGAATTTGGAGGTAATGTTGATGAAATCACTCAGGAAATGAAATATACTCTCTGTGACAAGGAGCCATGTGGTAGAGCAGAGAACACCACTGGCCAATAGGCTAATCGAATTCTATGGGGATGCTATTCTTTTCTCACTGGCTCACCTTTTAAAAGACATGTTGAAATGAACTTCTTGATTTTGTTCTCTACTTATATATAAATCATTGAATCATTAGATAATGTAGCTCAACTCTGAAATGACAATGAAAGTCTTTAAACTCTATGTCTTGTTACACTCAGTCAAGGTTTTACAAATCCTCAGTCTTCTCTGAGTTGATCATGGGATCATAGAGCCGTGCTACCTTTAGAAAGTGTTTGAGGTTAATTTTGTATCCTCCTGAACATATACTTTAAGGTCCCAGTCATGGCCTTGGTATGAACTTTTGGATGACATCCTCCAAAGATGCGATTCTAAAGCTGCCCCTTAAGATTCCTGTTCTAAGAAGCCTCACGATTTAGGGGTGCCTGGGTGACTCAGTCGGTTAAGCATCTGCTTTCAGCTGAGGTCATGGCCCCAGGGTCCTGGGATGGAGCCCTGCATTGGGCTCCCTGCTCAATGGAAAGTCTCCTACTTCCTCTCCCTCTGCCCCTCGCCCCTGCTTGTGTTCATTCACTCTCTCTCAAATACATAAATAAAATCTTAAAAAAAAAAAAGATTGCTGTTCTCTTATTCTCCAAACACTAGTCTAGGTTCTGCTGTGAAGGGACTTTGTAGATGAAATTAAGGTTACTAATTAGCTGACCTTAAAAGATTATTGAAGATTAGCTGAACAGACCTCATGTAGTCACATGACCTCTTAATAACAGAAAAGGAAGGCAGATGAGATGTGGGAGAAGGGGAGTCAAGAGGCATTGGAAGTATGAGAAGATTTGACTGGCCATTGCTGGCTTTGAAGATGGAGGGGCCATGAGCCAGGGAAGGTTGGCGGTCTCTACAAGTTGAGAGCTACCCTCTGTTGACAACCAGCTAGGAAATGAGGACCCCAGTCCTACAACTGCCTGGGACTAATTTGTGCCAACAACTAGGATAAGCTTGGAAGCAGATCTTTCTCCAGAACCTCTATAAGGAATGCAGGGTGGCTGACACCTTGATTTTGACCTTACTGGATCTGGCCATATTACCCAGCCACACCCACAGGACTTCTGATCTATGGAACTGTAAGATAATAAATGGGTGTTGTTTAAGCAGTTAAATTTGTGGTGGTTTGTTAAGATAACAACAGAAAACAAATATACCATCCATCCATACCCATCTATTCAGCAAATGTTAACTGAGCTTGAGAACTGCCAGGAACTGTTCTTAAGCTAACGATAAAGCCATGACAAAGAAACAAAAGTCCTTGCCTTCGTGGAATTTATATTCTAGTAACAATACTGAGATTTGAAAAAAGACCCCAGCTTCTGGCTCATTGCTATTTGGTCTCATAGGCCTGGTAGATTAGAGAAAGGCTCAGTCTGCTGGGCTGCCCTGCTGATGGAGAAGGCACCAGGTGCTGTCCTGTCCTCCAAGGCCCATATCTTATGTACTTGAGTGGGCTCTCAAATCCAGCTGGTTGGTGGCTTCAGGACTCCTAATCTCAGGATGCTCTTTGGTTGGGTTTGTAAACACAATATACATATCATACTGTAGTCCTTAGCAAGGACTTAGCAAAAATCATACACAATGGCACTCCTAGCAAAGATACAGCAAAAATTGCTCATAGAAATTCTAAGAGAGAGCTGAAAACAATATTTGGTGACTATAGTTAACAATACTGTGTTGTGTATTTGAAAACTGCTGAGAGAAGAGATCTTAAAAGTCTTCATCACAAGGGGAAAAACGGCAATTATGGGAGGTGATGGACGTTATCTGAACTTCTTATGGTAATTATTTAGTAATATATATCAAATCGTTATGTTGTACACCTTAAACTTATGCATGTTACATGTCAATTATATCTCAATAAAACTAAAAAAACCAAAAACCCAAACAAACAAAAATAAAACAAAACCCAAACACCCTCCCAAAAAATAGTGTTTGGAGGTTGCCCACATAGGGAGGTCTTCTCAGGATCTTCCCAGGAACGGATAGTGTGTAGCTAGGGCTAAGGAAGCTGACATTCCTATTCTTTGGCAAGAAGGAAATGGTAATGGTCAGAAATTTGAAACTTTGTTCTATTTCTTCACTGTTTCACTGGCTAAGATAATGCACTAAGTCGAAGCACCCTCCTCTTGCCATCTGAGCCATCTCAACAAGTCCACCATGGCATCTGGATTTTTTTCTTCCAGATTCATGCCCTGACCTCAGGGTCAAGGTATTAAAGAATACAGAAGAGGGTGGGGGTGTAAGGTTGCAAGGAACTGAAAACTGGCTTGTTTCTTCAGGGTTCTGGAAACCGCCTTTACTCTCCAGGTCTCCTGTGGAGGTACTCGTTGATTCAGGCACATGGGGTAAGGCTGTGAGAAAGTCTTTGGTGGATTTGAGAAATGGAAAATGGCTGCATGCAGCATGCTTTCCATCTCTAAGGATTTTTAGGAGGTTTTGCTATGTTGGCATATGGTAAGTACTCAGTAATTTTTATTTGCTTCAATGAATCAAACAATACGTACTATGTGGTCTCCTCTTTGGCATCTCCCAAATAGCTGGTAAAATCCACATGGCTCTCTACAGCTTTTTGAGCTGGCATGGTGCATTTGTTTTCCTGGAGGTAGTGAGACCAGCCTAAAGTGAGAGCAAGAAGGCCCAGTCCTCCACGGCGTTAACGGAAAGCGTCGTAGGTGTATAAGTAAAGGTGGGCGTGCCAGCAGGTTTTGATGGACCTGGCATCACACTCTAAATATTCTACTACTTCTCTTTGAATGTCATCATTCTGTAATTAGAAACTTTGAAAGGATAACATATATTCCACGGCTTCTAGACAGACCTACATCTCAGCCATCTGATTAGGTGGTTGTTTACCATATTTATAATAAACAAACACACCCACGTACAAACATGTATCATATTCATTGATTTCTGTTAGAAGAACTACAAACTCCTCGAAACTCTTTATGTGTATAAATAAATATCCAACTTACCTAAAGGTAAAAACAAAGTTTAAAAGAATTGCTTTTTAGTTCAGTTAGTTTTACGTTTTAGTTTTTAAGATAAATGCCGGGTCCATTTGGGGGAAGCAGAAGGAGGGTTGTAACGGATCTGCAAACTCTCAAAGTCACTGAATGGAGTCATTTTCTGTTCACTGTCCTCTCAAAAGAGACATGAATAGGCTCACAGAAAGCTCGGTTACATGTACTGTATTTAAAGGGGGAAAAACACAAATTGATCTTGGAAGGATCCAAATAGAACTTAGTCGTAACAACATTGCCACCATTACTTTTTTCTTTATTACTTGGAACATTAATTCAGGATGTACATGAGAATATAATATATAAAGCAGGCAAGCAAAGAACTATCAATACTATTTGCAGTTTTTCTAAGGAAATATGTCCATTATATTTTTCAATTCTTCTTCATTGATGGTTTAGCTTATGCTGAGCTATATACATTCCATCCTGTCAATGTGAAAAATATAGATTTTTGAGGAAGACAGTAAGAACAGAACGCTGATTTCACGCTAGGTGGAAAATTCCTTCTACGGTTTTGTGTTTGGCTCAAGTAAACCACAACTGGTGTGACGGGGAGCTGAAACGGGCTCCCTGACTCACATGACCTGCAGGGGCACTTGGTCAGCAGCACACCTAGTTTCAGGGGACCAGTTCCCCAGCTGGATGGATGAAGACTTCTGAAGAGAGCCCATATGTGGTGAGAAGACAAGGAGGAGATCTCTTTGAAGGGCACTACCTCTGTGCTCTGCTTCCAATCCCACCTGTCTGGTAGAACCATCTGGAGAGCCCTGAAAGTGCTCCCGGCAGTGGGACAAAACCAAGTCTTGGGGCTTTGTCATGGCTGAGAATCCAATGGAGCCTGGCCAGTAGGACTGAGGGCCTGGGCTTGTACTCCCAGAGTTTTCAGTGCCCAGGATGGGCGAGTATAAGGTTTCCCATGGGAGGAAGGGCTGCTGGGGGTCATTTCCACCCTGTGTGACAGTGCTTCCTAGAAGAACAGAGGAATTCTGCACACAAGAAGCTGAGCTGAGTGCAGGAGACTCACTCTCACTGAGGGAGGAGGAAAGCTCAGGACCAAGGAAGGTGAACCTCCAGGATGGAGAGTGACTGTCCAAGACAGCGATCACTGAAGATCTGTCAGCCATGTTCCCCAGGAGACAATAAGCCTTACTGCCTCCAGGCACAGGGGCTCAGGGTAGCATCAGCTGTAAGACCTGCCCCTCTCTCATCACCATCAGCATGCCCCACCCTGACAACTGAGGGGACATCACCTCGGTAGACAAGGTTGTGGGGGGATGACAACACGCATAAGGCAGAGAAATGCAGGGGACGGTCCGGCACGCTCCTGTGTTCCGTGGCAAGCTTCCAGCACAGAACAGATCCGAGCTGGGGGAGGGGAGAATATTTGAGAGCAAGTCAAGTTCAGAGTTTTGATCAATCTGTTGAAGAAGTGATTCTAAGTACTGGAGTTGTGCGACTCCAAGTGCCTTTGATCTTCTAAGTGAGTAGAACAATTAAGGCCCCTGTTAAGTTTTATGTAGTCAGGGAAAGACTCCCCCACTGAATAAAGCTTATTTTTTGTCTCTAATTCCCTTTTAAACTTGCCTTTTTATTATGTCATGAATAGTGACTATTCAACGTAACAATTACACTGGTGACATGCTTATTTGCTCTGCAATGTCCACATAGAGACCTCTAAAAAGTCATTTTTTGGTGCTTGTGAAAGATTTGCATATAAAGGAAAAAGAGAACGAGATCTTAATTATCTACAGATCCATAGATGGTATTTTAGGTGACTTAAAAAGTACAAATTATGATCTGGCCGAATATAGGAGCCTCCTCAAATTAAAGCTTTAGAAATCACTATGTGCTTTCTAGCCCAGATTAAGTAAAACTTTCTGTTGCAAAAATAGAAAAGAACACTGTTTTCTCTTGGGCGAATATTTGCATGCTTGCTCATTTGGGGCCCATCTTGAGCTTTTAAATACATTAAAGCATATTATACAGATTTCTCTAGGCATATCTTAAAGGCCTTAGCTGAACTGGTAGAAATCTCCTACTCAGAAATGTGCCAGTTTCCAGCTAGCGGTGGAGATGTACTGGCCAAGGACTGGGAACCAGCTGGAATCGAATCATTCTGTATGTTGATCCACTTTGGAGTACCTCAGAGTGGGTGTGAGGGGGGACAAAACACAAATTTCACACATGGTTTGGCAGACAGGTTGAACAAACAGCCAGTTGTCCGTACCCTCTCCCTGCCTCTGGGCCCTCCCAGCCGGGCTAGTTGAAGAGACAGACAAAGGAAACACGAATCTTCACAACAGGAGAGATGTTAGCAAGCCCTAGGTGAGAGAAACCAATTCCTCCTGCTGGTCGCAGCAAGATCAGGAAAGGTTCCTGAGAGGACACGATGTTGGAGTTCACTTCTGGGGAAAAAACAAGTGCTATCTCCGGAGAGTCCCTGGACTGGAATTAGGGTGGTCACTCAAGGTCAAGACCATAGGTGTAGGACACATGGTCCATTCCAGCAAGCAGGCAGTGGGGCACAGATGGCCGGAACCCACCTCACGCTTTTCTTTCCATAAAACAACAGCCCTATTGCAGCAGTTTAGAGATGATTAAAGGGGTTTACCTATGCAACTCATTCTAGATAACACTAAGTCTGCCATTATAATCTGGGGCTATCGTGATGTGCCTGGGTCAAGAATGTGCCTACAATTTGGCGTTCTTCTGACCATCTGACCCATCTAGGTTAGCCAGGGGGCAGGAGGGAGGTGCCGTGGTAAAAACTAGAAGATGTAGCTAACTCAGGTAAACCTGGGATGCCCAGGATGCAACTCGGACATGAAGATTCAGAAAGATTCACACAGAGAAACTACAAATATAAAAGCCACTTACAAACTGAAAGCAGTGTCTGTTCTGGAAAATGCTGGGATTTCAATAGTCCATTAGGGTGGGTGATTTTCGAGAAACCTCTAGATTAGGCCTCTTGATTAAATAAATATTTCAACCCTCTCCTGAAATGAAGTGAGGAATCCAGAGAAGGAGCTAAAACTATCGAACAGGAGGAGGAAGAGTGGAACAGTGGAAGTTCCACTGTTCTCCAACAGAATACTTCTGCCAGTGCGGACTATTAACAGCTAGAAAGCAAATTTCGCATTGTGTTTCTGACTGCTGGCATGTAAAACAAATATTGATTCTTGAAAATTTATATTGTATCTCATCACCTTACCAAATTATATGAATTCTAATCGATTTAACTTAGTTTTCTTGGAAGGACCCGAAACCACAACTTTCCCCACAACCCGTGAGGCAGGCAACAGATGTGACGTTTACCCACCACCTGCTAGTTTGCAAAACAACTTCGCTCACGTTCCACCCTCCATTCCCCTCATCTTCAAGCCATCAACACCCTTCCAAAGTGACCCCCTTGCAGCTCCCTGCAGGTCAATGAGCTCTCTCTAGTTCTCCAAACAAACTGCTTTCCTAATTAAGGAGATGGAGGCACAGAGTAGTTATATAATCCATCAAAGGTCACACAGCTGGTGAACCTCAAGCCAGGGTTCAGACCCGGAAACCTGATGCCAGAGCCTTTGCTCTTAAAGACTGTCCCACTTCTTGTTTTTCACATGTTGTTCTACTTGTCCTTGTCCACAAGGTGAACCCCAACTTACTGGTCCAAACCCCATTCAAGCACACAGTGACCTGATCCCCTTGCCCAGCTGGTTGGACGGACACAAGATCAGGTGAAGGTGATGCAGGGTCCTACCCAGAGTGGGTCCCTGGGCTGGTGGCAGCAGCCCCCTTGAGGGATTCTGGGGTACCTGGGGCAGCACCCCAAGCTGAGGAAGCATTTGCTTCCCCTCTTTGCTTAGTTTGCAGCATCACTGAAAAACAAAATTAATTCTTTGCCATCTTCTCTGCTCATGCTCACCTAGATCCCTTTCCTTTCTTATTCGACAAACGCATGAGTAGAATTGCTGTTGTGGAAAGTGGGAGTCTGCCTCCAGTTATGACGACGTGAGGGAGTGAAAGGCATGCAAAACCTCTAGCTTTACTTATCAAGGATGGGATTTTATCTCCATGCACCCTGAGGGAGAGTTATCCAAGTCTGTCCTGGGTTGAACATTGTCCTCCCAAATTCACATCCTTTCTGGAACCTCCAAATGTGGTCTTACTTGGAAATGGGGCCCTTGTGATGTGATTCTTTGAGATGAAGTCATCCTGGGGTAGGGTGGGCCCTTCACCCAATCCTTATAAGGACTCGTGTGCTTTTCCAAAGAGAAGAGACATAGAGACAGACACACAGGGGAAAATGTCACGTGCAGATGGAGGCAGCAACTGGAGTGATGCATCTCCAAGCCAAGGATTGCCAGGCGCACCAGGAGCGAGGAGACAGGCATGGCCTGGGTTCTTCCCTAGAGACTTGGCGAGCATGGCCTACTGACATCAGAACCAGGTGACAATTATTTTCTGTTGTTGAAGCCTCTCAGTTTGTGGAAATGTCTTACAGCAGCCCTAAGAAACTACTACACAGCCTTCAGAACTGGATTCTGGTTTCCTTGGTCATCACCCTGCCAGCTCACAGGTTCTAGATACAGAGACACAACCTGGAGAATAATTTTTTCCTCTTGGCAGATGCAACCAGTAAAGTCTACAGAGAAGAAGAGATACAGAGGCAATTTCTAGTATGTGCCTGCCACCAATATGGACTTTTTTTTTTTTTTTACACTAGTGAATTGGGTTTGAAAACCTTGAATGAAGCAGTCTGAGTGAAGAGGAAATTGATTCAGCAAGCATTTGTAGATTTCAAAATGGTACAGCCATCTTATAGGGTGACCACATGTAGGGTGCCTTAGGGAGAGCAAGGAAGTCTTGACTTTTCTCTCGATGCTCTGTCCCCTGGGGCTGTTCTCAGATTACTGCAGTCATCAGTGTTTGCAGATCTGTGGGTCCTCCCTCCCCACCCCCTGAGATTTTGGAAGCTGTGCTAATAAAGAACACTTGGAAGAAGAGACCTTGATCTTGGAGAAATTAAGATTGAGAGGGGAGGAAAGTTGTATATAATTTTTTTGAAGGCCTGCTCTTTGGGAAAGGGATCCAACACTGTTCTGTGTGGTTTAGATTAGACAGGTAAATTAGATAGAATGTTAGCCATAGCTTTCAATTTAGTTTAGGACAGGCCTTTCTTTTTGGAAGAAGAATGGGTTACCTCATGAAATAGTGAAGCTACTTATTTAGGACAGAACTGAATAAACAAGTACTGGTCCGGCAGACTGGATTAGGGTATGAACCCTACACAAACACCTGCGAAGCACCTAATTCTTGTAGGTGTGCCACAGCCTGTACAGGAGAAAGAAAACCCAACATGAATGTTTTGACCTCGTGGAACTTATGGTGGGATATGGTAGTTAAGTAAATTGGAGACAGGTGCAGACCAAAGGGCCCCTATGCCTATCTGCTGGCTTTGTTATGATCCTAGGATTCTCCTTAGGGCAGCTAGTTAAATCCGAATTGAGGAAGAACTCAGAAGAGATGAGACAGACACAAGATCATTCTGAATCTACCTTTCGAGAATGGAGGCGGTAGTTCTAATAACGTTCCTTAGTAAACTGAGGACATTCACGTGCCTTCACGTCTAATAAAGCTAATGATTTCAAAGAAACTTTGAAGTAAATTTCTAAAATATAAGTCATCCACAAAATTGGACAGAATCCCACAGGGGACAAACCTTAATCCCACAATTAAATTTAAAGCTCTGTGAAATAACCTTTATACAATTACAAGACAAAAAACTAAAGACTTTTGGTACACAATGAGCTCCCAAAAGTTCATCAACATTTCAAAGGACCATTGAGAACAGGTCCCATTGGGCTCACAGAAACATCTGGGAGAGTTTGAATCAGGTTGACTGAGAACACTTAGGTTTTCATTAGAAGTGTTTTAAATGACCACCAGCAGAAAACAATTGTTTCTAGCTTCTTCAAACTACTTAAACTTCAGGGTCAAAGACTTGGTACAAATACTCTGAAATTTTGCAAGTTTAATGCATTTTCATATCTATATGTTTTAATGTGTCTGAACCTGAATTGCAATTTTTAAATCCCTTTTTCATTGACTTTTATTAGTCTCTAGTGGCACACATCCTAGAACCATCCTAGGAAAACCTACACACAAGGGGCCATGTTTGATTTCCACATCCACATAAACAAACGTTGTTTCATTACTCTAGTTTCACATGTTCCATGACATAAACTTATGGTGCTATTAGAATCACTGATGCCTGGAGTCTCTGAACTGTTTTAGGACTACTGGTGCAGCTGGAAACAAAGGAACCAAAATTAGGATTGCCTTCAGAAAACAGGGTGATTGGAGAGCTCTGATCTGCTGGCAGAGGCCCATATTTTAGCTATAAATGTTTTAATGCCATTTATTGTTTCATGCTTCTCAAATGCAATACACTGCACCATTAATTTTGTAGTTTCATCTCTGGAAACTATAAATTGAACATTCCTATTGTCTTAATTTTCTGTAACCTTTAATAACACTTGTGAAAGGATACAGAAAAGAAGAAATTGCTATTGCAGAGATTCTTCTTTCTCTTTCACCTCAAAGCAGGGACTGGAAAGACAGCATGGTTTAGATACCCAAAATTGATTGCTTAGAATTAAGGAAAACAAGCTCAAACTTAGATAGTACTTCGGCTCTTCCAAAGAGGATACTGATCCAGGTGTCCCCTGTTGGTCACACTTGGGCCTGTCTTTTTAAACTATGACTTTCTCTAAAACATCAGTCACGTGTTCCAGCTTAAAGGTTATGCCAGGAAGAGATGGACTTGGAAACCAGTTATCTTTGAATGAATCCCAGAGTCCTTAACTTATTTGGCCACCCACCGGGCATTTGGCAATCAGAGGCAAGATGAATACTTTGAGGCAAAGGGATTGCCCCTGCTGGAAAACCAGGAATCCGTACCCCAGGCTCACAGAAGGGCCAAGGGGATGAGTTGCCCAACAGGGGGCCCAACACACTCAATCATCTATTCATGTTGTGATATAATAATTTATATAGTGTTATAATTATGATATACAGATACTGCATGCATATAATAGTGTTTTGTATATCATGTCATATGATAAAGACAGCTGTCTCACTGAACACCCAGTCAAGGCCAGGCTGTACCCGAAGAACCTATGGACACGGTATCTTGAATTGTCACATCAACCCTACAAAAAAGACGCTCTTACATGTTGTAGAGATGATTTAGAAGAATTTAAAAGCAATGTAAGCTCAGGGCCAGCTACGATTTGCATCTTCTGACTCTAGATGTTACCCTACTCCACATTACAACTTTCATCTTAGACTTCTGTTGTTTTTATAACTTTTAAAATTTAGCTTAATTAAACCCTGTAAAAAATGTTACGTGTAAAGAGAAACACAAAGCCACTCTGACCCTCACGACAGGAATAATCTGGTGGGGCTTGCTGTAAGTCTGAATACCTGTAGAAGTGTAGATCGGGGCACAGATCGGTGCTGCCAGCGCTCCCCACTCCTGCCTGCCCGTCTTTGGCTCCCTTTGCTCCTTGGGGAAGACTCCAAGTCCGGGATGCCCTGGAGTCCAAGCCCGCTTCACTGTTTGTCCAGCTCTTATCTCCTCAGCCCCACTGCTCATTTCCAACAAAGTCCATTGGACATTAAAATAGGACAGAAATTGCAGAAAAGGAGCAGGCAGTGGGATGAAGCTAAAGCTTGCACTTGGCGGGAACACTGACAGAGGACAAGGTCATTACATTGGAAGGACTGTTCTCTCATTCCTTCTTTCTTGCTGGCACTTATTTCTGGTCTCATTCTAAACAAATATTTTGTGGTGGGGCTTGAAAGAAATATGTTTCAATCTGAATTTAACAGGACATTGATTTATGTGAAAGTTAAGTAGGGAAAAGAGGAAACAAACGTGTGGAATTGTTTTAAATACATTGAAATTAAGGATGAATTTTTTGAATGTTACATGCTATGAATTTCTAATATAATTTTCTTTATAAATATAACTGGTACTATACAGCTGCTTAGATAAAATAAGTATATATGGTCTGTGAATATGAATGTCTACAATCATAAAACAGGATTTATTAAACTGCTATTAAAGTTAAATTATTTCTATAGTAACATTTCAATGTAACTGGAAATCCTGTGGGATATGCTTCTTCTGGGAGAACTGGACCTATGCAACATAGCCACTTTGAAGAATAGTTCTAAGTTTTATAGCTAGAATGCTCCAATTTTGTAATATGACCCTCTGGAAATCCAGCTTCCTGCATTCTGCATTGTACTGACAGGTTTCTAAGATAAGTAGAAAATGAAGCTGAAGCTAATATTTTACCCCCTCAAATGTCAGAAAGATATTAAGCAGAGAAATAGTTGAATGTAGGATTCCTCATGCATGCATTTCGAAAGGTTCCAAAATAATTAACCTCGTTTGGGGCCAGTGAAGGCTAGGGTATAAGCTATAAATTCCCACATCGATAAAAGCTAAATAGGGGTGTAGTCCTAAAGCCAATTACTTCTTCTGTTAACCATGTGAACATCTGTGAGTTAAAGAATGAAATCAAAAGTATGAGAGAGATGTAGAAACCAATTGTTTTTGTTTAAGAATCTAGTGATTTCTCTCTCTGTGGTGGCTGTACTTACTCTTCTTTCCAGGTTTCCCTGAGGATGAGGGAGATTCTAATTGTCTTTTGAACATCGCCGTTTTTCTTCTTTTATACAGTACAAAATGATGCTTAGATTCAAGCTGCAGATTCCGCTGTGGGACAGCGAAAGCATTAGCCCAGGGTGGTCCTACTCAAGTGAGGGAGGGGAGACGTGTGTGAGAGCTCATGGTCCATGACGGTCAGGCACAGAAGCACGTGTTTATACACAAGAAGAGTGCCAGAGAGACAGCTTTTAACATGAAAACATGGACAAAGCAATAGCACATTGTCCATAGGTTTCCGGGAGGATTACTGGGGAGACCCTAGCTAATCACACACTTGAAAACTGTTAGCTTCAACAGACTTTCTGGGGGTGGCTGCTCCTTGATTCTTCCAGGTTTTAAGTAACTCTCTGTCATCTCTCTATTTCTTTTTTTTTTTTTAAGATTTTATTTATTTATTCGACAGAGATAGAGACAGCGAGAGAGGGAACACAAGCAGGGGGAGTGGGAGAGGAAGAAGCAGGCTCATAGCGGAGGAGCCCGACGTGGGGCTCAATCCCATAACGCCGGGATCACGCCCTGAGCCGAAGGCAGACGCTTAACTGCTGTGCCACCCAGGCGCCCCCATCTCTCTATTTCTGTCATCTTTCTCTCTGCCATCTCTCCATCTCTTTCCAGTTAACTGGAGTCTAGATACAACGGGGGAACTGAGGTCTCCTTTAATGAACCAAAATTGAACGATGTGCACGCATAGTCATTCTATAATCCCATGAATATTCGACGCTGCTATTCAGTAAAAATAGGAAGTCTGAATAAAAAGTAGGCAAACAAGTATTTTCTATGAAGTAGAAATGCTGTTACTAAAACGGTCAGTTTATTGGATCACAGGAGATTCACTTACTAACACCCAGTTTTTAGTTTCCTGAAACTTGTCTCAATGTCCACATTGAGTCTTCTGCCATTCAGGTATTTTGGAATGATATTAACTCACTCCATTATGAGCATTCTTAAGCTCCCATAACTCCAGGTGAGTCCTTTTTACTATGTAAGTAGGTCCTACTATTGAAAGACAGCTAAGGACTTTCTGAAGACTCCATGATTTCCTGAATAGTCTGCCTGATTAACCAGACTTTTAATAGCAATTTAAGAATATAAAAGATAGTGATTCCAAACAAAGGAGTTGTATGTGGCAGGGACACTCACTTTTTTTTGACTTTTTTTTTCTTGTATGTACGTGAGCAGATCATGTCACAAAATTTTCATGCAGTGTTCCACTAAATTGCTACCTTATTTTACATGACTGTCAGGAATTAACTTCAAATGTTGACTTACGCTGTGCATGTGAGAAGTATGGAAATTTAAAGTTAGCAACATAAAAGAAAATTAGAATCACATCTTTTCAAGAGGAGTAAAAGGAAAATCACGCTCCCGATGAACAAATATGCATCCACTGCCTGCTAGAGACCACAGCTTGCTAGTACCGTTGTGAGGGTAAAGCAGATTTAGCTGAGCTCACAGTGCTTTCCAAAGCTTATAGAATAATTAAAACAAATAAATGCATCAGCACATATGTATTTATAATCAGCACTCACTACCAACTAAATAACTACAAATTATCTTTTTTTCTTTTTTTTAGAAATGAGAGAACATATATTAAAACTCCCCAAGCCATATTTTAATAACATTGCTTTAAAAATTCATCTTAAACCAATTAATAAAAACTGCAATTTTAACAGAAAGTCTGTAAAGGTAGAATTACTACCAAGACAAAGGACAAGCTCAAAACCTACTAATGTATTCAAAAGACTATTAAAAAAAACTTTTACAATTTAATTATTGTAAGATTATAGAATGGCTTCAGCGCTTCTGTACTGAGTAAGGAAGCTGTATGTGTGAGGAGTAATAAATGAAATTGTTAATTTTACTGTTTCTCTGGGGAGTAGCAGGAGAAAGGTGGGAGTTACGCTATTTAGATCTCCAAATGGATCTTGGTTTATAAGCAATAATAAATCCTAAATGTGTTGCTAATTAACTCTACTTCAAACCACTCCCTTTTTTTCAGGCTTAAAAGACATTTGACTCCTGGGATCACTCACCATTCATATTCTTAAAGATGTTCAGGATGGGGAGGATCTGACGGTAATAGGGCACCAGCGCTTCACCCACCATCTCAGCTGACACAACCAGATGCTGGAGGACTTTCAGGGTGACGCAGATGACTTGTCGGTTCCGAAGGTTCAAGGCATCTTCAAGGTAGGACAAGAAGCAAACCAAAAATAAAAAGCATTAATTTCTACAACGTTAAGGTGAAGTTGGCTTGTAGACCACTTAACTGCACTGTACCCGGTTAGTTGGATGAACCTTTATTATTACAGTTTTGAATGATGCACTGCAGCCTTTAATGTTATAAACAAGATCTTGTTTGTGCATTATTTGTTCTTCCAGCTTTTGCTCATTCCTCACCAACCCTAAGGAGGCCACTCATCATCCTTCACAGAAGAGGCTGGTGATGGATGAGATCTGTTAGTGTCGCTGGGGTAAAAGGGCCCCATGAAGGCTGACAGACAAATTTCTATGCAACAATCCTCTCCAGTTAACAACGTATGTGATCCTTGAAACCATTACCATGAAACAAACATTTATTTGGGAAGGGAGAACTGGGTGGGGTGTGTGTGAGTAGAAACTACAGGCTGTTAACAAATATTGACAATGTTCCTGGTAGAAGTGAACATAAAGTGACTACATTTAGACTCTCAAGAAAGCAGGAAAGAAAACATTTTTTAAGCTCAGAACTTTAGAAGGAATCAACAGTAAATAAGAGACCAAAAGAATGCAAAATGGTTTTAAAGATCAATTCTGAATGCAGAGTAACAAGCTACACTGCAGAAATAGGATGGGAAACAGTAAGTTACCCGGTTGTACCCCCACGTGCTGGGTCTGGAAGGTACCATTTTTTCCAGCGGGGAAAGCAGAGGACTGGGGATCAGGGCACTGGTAACTGGGTGTATAAACTTGCCAACTCCCCTACACAGTCTCAAGTTCCTCAATCATGGGAATGTCTTATTTACTTTCTAAAATGATTAAAAGTTCCAAGATTTAAATAGAAGGGCTACATAAAGCATCTATCATAGAATGTCAGAGGTGGTAACAAACTGTGATGCCCCCAGATTATTCCAAGATATAGTCAAAGGCTCTTATTTATAAGATGATGCATCTTCTAAAGAAAAGATTGGCTATGATTAAACTATGTGTCATTTATGGAAGGACAAAGGGAGCCAGGCTACCAATAGGGATGACACCAGGGTCTATACATGGGATGCAGTCCTGACATTATTGAGCTCTAGCTCACATTCCCAATAGCCAGGATCTTCTAGCACCTCAAATTCAGTGTGTTCCAAAGATAAGTTGCCTCCATAAACTTGATATTTTTTCCTACAGACCCCATATTAGTAATGATACAACCAGATTCCCAGCCTCCCAGGGTCAAAAGTGTTGAATATCTCATTTATTTATTGAATACTCTATTGAAGGTGAAAACCAGAATGGTTGTATGGGTACAGAATCGTGAGTGTATCAATTGTTTATCCCTGCATTTCTGACTGGGAATTATAGCTCATTGCCACCTCCCAGCATCATGAGAGAATATTCTACTGCATATCGTTAGCCCAGAAAGAGATCAAAATTCAAAGTTTAGTTTCTACTGAATGCATATGGGTTTTACACCATCTTAGAGTTTTTCAACTTTATGTAGGAGAAATCCTAAATCAAACAAGTTTAAGTTGAGGACCGTCTGTAAACACAAACGTGATGAATGGAGATGGCTCAGGTTTAACTCAGGGAACCAATCTAAATATAACTATGGAATTTTGTTTGTATGATGGCTCATTACCACAGCATTTAGACACACCGCAGGCCATACTATATTCTGAAAACAACTAGAAATAGAAGGCTATCATTTAGCCTAAAAGTTGTAGTAATAAGATATTCAAAAGCAAAGTGTCAGAGGGAAGGTTGGAAGGGTGAAGGGTAGGTGTAGTATTGCACAGTCAGTAGTGGGGGCTCTTTTTCTGGTTTTATCCATTCTAAAACTTGTTTTTTTTTTTTTTCAGGTAACCAGGTACTGAACCTTGACTACTGACCCAGCTCAGTTTAACAGAAGAGAACTTGGGAAGCTGCAGAAATGTTGCTATGAGAATTATGGGCAGTAAACACTTTCAAAAAGAGTACTAAGGAAGCTGAACATGTTTAGGGTTCAGAACTGCATAGAGCTGTGTGAGAGTTCATGCACTAGTACCAGCATATACCAAATGCCTCCATATTCCAGGAATTAAGCAAAGCACTTTACAAGTATGTGTTTACTTAATCTTCATTCGTCAAGTATTTGTTGAGAATGTGTACGTGCCAGTCACTGTTTTAGGAACTGGAGACAGGGAACCGAATAAGAGAGATATGGCACTCATTCCTTTGGGGCTTATCATATGGTATGAAGAAGATAGTGAACAAATACTACAAGTTTGATGAATATTCATAAGATAGATAGGATATTCATAAGAAAGATAAATTATTAAAACAGGAAATCAAAAGGGGCAACCAGCCCAGCTGAGTGAGTAAAGAAGGCTCCGAGGCACAGGGACAGACTCAAGGGATGAGGAGCTGTTACTTAGGTGAAGAATACTCCAGGAGAGGGAACAGCATGCGAGAGGCTGTCTCCTCTTAGAGAAAAGAGTCCTCCTTCTAAAAGGTTGACTCTAGCTCATCGGGATAAAGTTCTACTTAGCAATGTGGGAACAAAACTCCAGAGAGCATAGAAACAGTCTTCTAAATAGTTTTATCATCGTGTAGAGCCCATCTGGTAACTGCAGGAGCCATAGTGGCTACAGAATACTGGCCTTTCACAGCTTCCTTCTTTTAGAATATACATACCAAACAAAGCTTGCAAGAAAACAGCCTAGAATATGCTCATTTACTACCAATGTTAGAGTTTGCCATATAGAATATATTGATTAAGGAGTAAAGCTTTTATATGTATGAGTAATAATAACAAACTTGTGTTGATTAGGTTTATGCCTATCTGTATAGATAATTGATCACTTGGAAATAAACTAATAATCTCTCTCACCATGGACAGTAGTAACAGCTATCAGGAAATAATTATTTCATTTTACTGCAACCTTGATTGAATTAACATGTTTGTGATAAGTGTTATTGGATTGACAATGACTGACAAGTAAAATGTGTGAACCATTACTCTTAATGGCATCTAAAATGGAACTCTGGTCCTCCTAAATGACCAGGGAATAGCTCTAAAGCGTCTGCAGTCACTGTGAAATAAAGCCAGGGTATGCAGTATAAAAGCCCCTTAACTTTATCCAAGAGGGATTTTTTTTTTATATTGCCCCTTTCCACTTCAGTTCCTCTATTTTTCTTCCTCATTCTTGAGGAATTAAGATATACCATTAAGTTGGAAGTCTTTTTGTTCTTACCATCCCAATGGAATTAAATAAAAAAGAGGGCTTTTTTTTTTGAAACAAAGTTCTTTTCCTTTGAAAAAGTATGTTAACAGATATAAAGAATATGATTCTGTAGCTTGAAAGAGCAGAAATGTGTTTATTCTTGTCTTGATGGGCCTGAAAGCTATTGTCAAGACATAAGTGAGGACTTTGAACTCAAGATTTAAGATTTTGAAAAGGGTCTGACATGAGATATCTACTGACATTATAGATCAGCCAGTGGAACCTTTCTATTCAGAGAATTGGATTTCTATTGTATTTCTTACTTCCTTCAGGTATAATCAACAAGATAGAGCTTCCAGATATACAGAAATTGCTGAAGAATAAGGAAAAAATAATTTAAAGTCAAAGTGGTAAAACTTATTCATCTTAGATGGTTATAAGTCATATGATTTTTCTCAAGCATAAAATCCATTATTGCTATAATTTTTGCAAAGTCTGAACATTTTCTACTAGTAGATATGATTCACTAGTGGGGAATCAAGAAAAATGGAAATATTTCTACTTCTTTTAAAACTGGAAACACCAAACAAAATGCAAAAGCAAACAATAAAGTCTCAAAAATATTTTTGACATATACTATAAATGTTAATATCCTTGATATACAAATAGCTATCACAAACCAATAAGACTGAATTTGTTAATTAAAAAATGGTCAAGGACATTATATGTTAATTAAAAAGCGTATAAAGTAAAAAAAAAGAAAACATGGGCAAGGAATATGAATATATAAATTAATAAAACAATAATTAATATTCCAGAATGTTCAGCTTCATTAGTAATCAAAATAACACTACTTTATAATTTTGAATATCATTTAACAAGAAGTTTTTGAAAATTAATACTCAGTGTGGACACAGGTGTGGGAAAAGAGGCACTCTCATAGATACCATATTGTAAGCCATCACAATCTTTCTATAGCAATATAGTATATAGTAGTTCCCCCCTTATCCATGGGGGATATGTTCCACCACCCAGTAAATGCTTGTAATAACAGATAGTACCAAAGCCCACATATGCCATGTTTTTTTTTTTCCATACGTACATTCTTATCATGAAGTTTAATTTATAAGTTAGGTACAATAAGAAATTAGCAATTATAACTAATAGAGCAATTATAACAATATACTATAATAAAAGTTACGTGAATGTGGTCTCTCTCCCTCTCTATCTTATTGTACTATACTCACCTTTCTTGTGGTGATGAGAGAGGACAAAATACCTATATGATGAGATAAAGTGAGAGGAATGATGTAGGAATTGTGACCTAACATTAGGCTACTAATGACCTTCTGACATATGCCAGAAGGAGGATCATCTGCTTTTGGATTGCAGTTGACCCCGGGAAACAGAAACCATGGAAAGCAAAACCATGGATAAAAGTGTGTGTGTGTTGGCGGGGGTGGGGATTACTGTATGTGTATAGTATTTAACCCAGCTATTTCACTTCTGGGCATTTAGTCTAAGGAAGTATGCACCTGTGCAGAAAGTCATAGGGAAGGATGTGATAGATATTATTTATAATTAGA
This sequence comes from Ursus maritimus, assembly GCF_017311325.1. Classification (NCBI taxonomy): domain Eukaryota; kingdom Metazoa; phylum Chordata; class Mammalia; order Carnivora; family Ursidae; genus Ursus; species Ursus maritimus. The sequence goes on along the minus strand of NW_024423675.1, from coordinate 64,959,206 downwards.
CACAATCTAAATGTTCCCAAAACAATGGATTAAGTAAAATCAGGTATACCCATATAATGGAAAATTACAAAGTTACCAAAGTCACCTAATAGAAAAATATTTTAAAAATAGGAAAATGTTTATAAGATACAGGGGAGGAAAAATGTAGGTTATAAAACTATGATATCATTTTGTAGAATACAATGTAAACAGAGAAATTTATATACTTAGCTGCTAACAGTAGAGACTATCTTTTCCATAGGCATACGTACACAGAGGATTTTATTCCATTAAAAAAAAACACGCTTTTTTATACTGCTTAAAAAATATTTAGCGTATTTACCTAAAAATATTATTTTTCATGATCATGACTTTGTATATTTTAATTTAGTGGAATGCAGAACTCTCTCCTCATGCTTTCGCAGTATTTTCTTGATTATTCTTAACCATTTATATCTTGAGACAAACTTTAAAATAATTTGGTCAGCTTAAAAATATGCTTGAGACTAACTGGGGATGTACTGTATGGTGACTAATATAACAAAATAAAAATTATTAAAAAAATAAAATAAAATATGAAAAAAATAAAATATTTTAAAAAGAAAAAAATATGCTTGAGACTGATAAAAATTTCAATAAATTTAGAAAATATTTTGGGGGAAATTTGCATCTTTACTACTGAATCTTTCCATTAGAAACATGTATCTCTTCAATTTTCCTTGTTGTCTTTAAGCTCCTCAGGAAAGCTTTACAGTATTTTTCATTTAGATTCTGCATAATTTGTTAGGTTTACTCAAAGGAATTTTATACTTTGATACTATTTGTCTAAGACCATTTTATTCTGATATGCATTCTAAAAATTCTTGATAACATACACAAAAACATGTTATTTTTATATATTTATTTACTGGTGAACTTACTTCTCTTACTGGCTCTATTGTTTTTGAGTGAATTCAGTGGGGTTCTATAAGTAATTATATTATCACAAACATTAATAAATTGATCTTAACTTTTCTAGTATTTATTTTCGGTCATACGTCAGAGGCCAGAATTTCTAAAAGAAAATGCAGTATTACAATGCTGAGAGTAGACATTTTAGTCTTTGAATCATTCTCATTTATTTTGATATCTTAAATGACTTTTTTTATTTTATTGTATCAAGTATGTATAATATAAAATGTCATCTGACCATTTGCAAGTGTGCAATTCCGTGGCATGAATTACATTCACGAAGTTGTGCAACCATCACCACTATCTATTTCCAAAACTTTTTCGTGACCCAAAACAGCCCCTGGTAACCTCTCATCTATGTGCTATCTCCAAGAATTTGCCTATTATAGATGTCCTAATGATGTATCTTAAGTATTTTTTAAATTTAAAATATTTTATTAATATTTAAGATTGTTTGGCCTAATATATTAATTGAATTGGACTGAAATGGACATAAATTTTGCTTATCAAGGGGTGCTAATCATGTAATTCATTAATTTACAGAGTATAATGAATTCACAGTATGTTTTCAAACTAAATGTACGTTTCAAGATTGTAGAAAATTTTTCTCTTCCCAAACAGAATTCAGCTGCTAAATAAATGTGATATGGCCAAGTTCTCATATTCTTGGGCAATCAAAGCATTAGAGACTTAGCTCAGCTATTATGGGCATCCAGGAAACCTATGATAAAGGCAACAATTTTGTCTTTAATTCATTGTTTTCCAGTAAGTGTTATGTTAAAAATAAAAGCATCAATTTTTCTCTCATCCCATACAGAAAGGAACTGTCTTTATACAAAATGCAAATTTTCTATCAAAGCTTTGTTATTAGAAGTACTTAATTTTTATACTTTCTCAATTGACAAGAATATATTCTGACTTTAGGACCATAGAACGCAGTTTAGTGTTTGGTGAGTGTTTGGCTTTTCTTTCCCTTAAATACTTAGTTTTAAGAATAGATATATAATTAATAATTTTTTAATAAATGAATGTATTCATTACCAACATGGTCTTAACAATAGAGTCCTCAGCATGATCGATGTTATACTCACAACTTTGTAGACATAAAGGAACCTGAATAACAATGTAATCCCGCACACTCCTCACTCTTGCTGCAGCCAAGGTTGGGCCTTTGCATGCTTTCATACATCATGAACACCTCTAACAGTAACAGAGAGTGAACTTACCCATACCCTGCTCTGTCAGAAAGCAGTGCAGGGTTTGTCTCTTTGCACCTTGCTTCCCTGTCCCTAGACTGCCTGCTGGCTCAGTTCAGCCAGAAGGAATGGGCCACAGATGGACTGATGACCCAAGCAAGGAGTTGGCCAGCCTGACTCCATCCTCAGAATAAGACCAAATCACAATCTGCTGTGACAAGCAGGCACTACTTCTAAGAATTACAGTTACATTTCTTCCTCTGGTGGGGAAAGGTTCCTAAATTTGCTCCAGCTTTAAGACAGTGGAAGTAGTCGACTATAAAGAAGGCTATAACATGCACAGGCTTTTCACCTAACCAGGAAGTTGGGGCACTAAACAGAAGGTAGAAGAATATGTCCATTTCCGAGAAGGATCCCCCCTTTCCACCTCAAAGCAAGAGTTTTGCTAAGTTTGGCATCAATATCTGGTACAATTGTGGAATGGATCATTTAAGCAAGTTATTTGAGGACCCCCAAGAAAATACTATTTAGCCAGGGTGAGTTCTCTGGAATATCAGGCCAAGCTTACTTCATATATTCTGATAAGTTTTCTCATAAAGGAGATCATAGACAGACTATCAGCAAGGCATCTGGCAAGATCTCCTTTGTAGGCAAGGCACAGAAATGGTTGAAGAGTTAGGCTTTTTTTTTCTTTCCTGTGTGAACAATTGAATCCAAGTTATATGCTCGGATGATTTGGTCCAACTACAATACCACCGAGGTCCCTACTTGATCTAATCCATTTTCCATCTAACATTTTTATTGTAACTTTGATGAGAGTTATAGAATTCAAATCTATTAATTTTTCAATGACCGAAAGTTAGGAAGTCTGCAGAGATAGGACCATGAAGGAACACCAAGAAGGTAAAAGTGATAATTTGTTATGATTACCACCTTGACTTGGCACTATGCTAAACATTCTACTCGTATAATTGGTTAATCCTTACATCATCTCTGGGCAGTAGGTTTTATAATCCCCTGGGAGAAATGAAATAATTCATTTGCCAAAACCACACAGCTAGTTCATGGCAGGCTGGGGTCTGGTTTGCATGAGCTCAAGGCCTGTGCTCACGGTGGTTAGACCGTATTTCCTCCCAACATCTTAGCAAGTCCTGGTGGAAATGCTGCCAGACTTGGAACATGTTCAGGAGATGTTCAGAGCTGCACAGCAAACACAGACTTTAGCATGGACTCTGGACAATCAGACTGGACACCTGCTAGGTCTTGAGCTTAAGCAGCTTCCTCTTAAGGAACAAGTCATCGGATGGAGCTGAGTTTTCTGGCATCTTCTGAGACAGCAAGCGACACTCTGTAGTAGCGCTATTTCCTGACTAGAACTCAGCCCTCGTGGGGAAGGATTAAGATTGCCAGATGAAGTTTTAGCCTTGGTGATGAAAAACCTTTGCCTTAATCAAGACAGAGAATGATGATGTTTATGATAACATTTATTACACTTACATTGTGTGCTCTGGTAAGAGCCTGAAACGTATTAGCTCATTTGATCGCTGAAATAACCCATAAGTTGGGTGCTATTCTTCTGCCAATTTTATAGACTGAGCCCCAAAGTGGTTAACTTGTCTGAGAGCTCAGAAGTGGTAGAGTTACAATTTTGACCAAATAGTCTGACTTCAGAGAATCTGCTCTTAACCATCACATTATACTGGAAAATTGATGAACTTTGTTTATTTGATAATGGTAAAGGGACAGTCAATACATGGTGAATTCAGTTTGAGAATGTAATTTCCTATTTTTGGCTCTTTATCCCTTTTATTCAACTGTGCTTTTTTGGCAAGGACAGCTATATGTTCTATTCCCATCAGCTCATCTTTGTTTTGCATCTCTCAGACTTATTTTCTCTGTTCAGAAAGGGCAGGGCCTGATTTCTACTCCCCATCACAGGTCCAGAAGGAATGCTTTCTCTGGTAAGTGACCAGCTAACTATTCAAATATTTCTGGAGTTGACTAACCCCTGACTATCATCCTTGCATCTACTAACACATTATTTCTGGACAGGAATTCTTACAGTTTTATAGTAATGACTTTTTCAGCGGGGATTTATGGGTGGTAAGGTAACTGACAGTGTGAGAAATAGGTAGAGAGGAAGAATGAACAGCAATCATCAGATAGCTGGATTTTATAATCCCACCTGACTATGATTGCTCATATTCAACACAACACTTACCGCTCATTAAGAGCCTGCTTCTCACCTGGTCTCAGCATTTCTGCACATACGATCACGTAACGATCACAACAACTCTCTGAGATACGTATTAACTTCCTTATTTTGGAGATGCAGACTCATCTCCTGAGCTCAAGGAGCTGGACTAATTTGCACAAAATGGGAGAGCCTGCTATAGAAGCAAGGGCCAGGTTCCTTTCCAGTGGCCACACTATTCTCAAAAAGGACAGAGAGAGGTGGTCTTTAGTTCAGCTACTGAAAGTTCACAAGATGGAGGTGACTTCCTTATAAAATGGATATTTTAAGCTATAAGATTTCAGATTCCATTTCCCGCAATAGCTATGGGTTCTCATTTGGGAATCCGAAGTGGTCAGTATAGGCTAGGTTTGCTGCAGGAATAGATTAACCCTTAAGTCTAGTTGGCTTCACACAGAAAAGGACCATTTCACATTCATGGTAGATATCCAATTCAGTTTAACACAGGGCAGGGAGGAGAGAGAGTAGGAGCATTACTTACTAGCATTATGTTCATTTGCTCTGAAAAGCCTAGTTTGGAGGGAACACACACCTCTTCCATTCACAGCCCATTGGCAGTGTTAGTCCCATGCTTCCACAGAACTGCATAAGAGAAATGCTGGGGAGCTTTAGATACTTGGTGCTCAGTAAATGTCTTTGACATAGAATTTAATGTTATTTGTGGAAACTAACTTCTCCTTTCCCCCAACCTGTACTATGGGCAGGTTGCATGAACTAGGTTAATTCGGTCAATGTGTTCCATTCTTTGACCACAGTTCAAGGCTGGGCATGTGCCCCTAGGCGGTATAATCACAGTGAATCTTTGACTTTTACTTTTTCTGGAAATTCAGGGACAAAAACACTTTCTCTTTCCTATAAATGTACGTAAGTAAGCATGTAATCCCTGGATCTACCTGGAACACCCGGGGCCCAAGAAGGGAGCCAGCTTTAAGATGATCTTGCATAAAACAAAGCAGAGAGTAACAGTGGTGAGCCATGCTTGAAATGCTTGTAATAAGACCCATCTCTGGATTGTTCTGTTACGTGAGTTATCAAGCAAACCTGACTGACAATTTGAATCATTTTGGTTTTTATTTTTTTGCATTTTGTAACCAAAATAATCCTAATACACTTCTTTTCCATATTTCCAGTACAAATTAGGTATTTTCTTCTTAAATCAAACATCATTACTTTTTTATAGTATCAGTTTAAAAATAATTTACCTGGAAAATTTCTAGGTAGATAAGTAAAGTTATTAGATCATAAATAAAGAGTAATGCATTTCAGATGTACTTGCTCCTAATTAAACAGAATTCTCAAAACAATTTTTTATATTGTGATATGGATTCTCATGTTTTATCCTTACTTGGTATATTCTCAAAACAATTTTTTATATTGTGATATGGATTCTCATGTTTTATCCTTACTTGGTATATTTTTTCCATTGAGTATTCTTCAACAAGAATATCTTGCTTTTTAAAATGTTATTGCTACTTAAATGTTAAGTTGCTTTAGCTGTGTCTGTGCATGTTTATCCTTTATAGCTGGGTGACCTCAACTCATTAGAGCTCTCCTAATGAGGCCACTGTCTTATGTGCTATTTGTAGATCAGTGATATTTCTGTAATTCTTTAGCAGCTGGAGTCGACTTGCCTCCTACTAGACCATCTCACAAATGTATGTTACTGCTTATAAACAGGATCACATGAGAGAATGCAAGATGAATAAACAAAAAATTACACTCACCACTTACATAATTTCTCTAGTAGATGGAAAACATTATGTCATTATACTCTGTTTTTTCATATTAGGGATTTTTACAAAATAGTTTTTATATGATATACATTATAGTGGCAAGCCCAAACGGCCACTTTTCCCTTTTGATAATGACACCTATACAAATTTTCGTATGGATGGCAGTTATGCACCTGATCAAATTAATTTTGCAAGTATTTTGATGCATTGACGATGTACTAGCAAGCCTATTAGGTGCTGTTGAGAATATATTATTTACTTGGATTATGTTCTATGGGACACAGAAAGGAAGATATAAAGTTCTGTGGGGGAGAGAAAGTGGGGTGGGGAGAGGGTGGGAGTTTAGGGTAAGCAAGGGAGAGAAGAAACAGAAGAGGCGCCACAGAACAATTCCTATTTGAGCTAGGCCTTGAAGGTCCCTTACCACTGAGGCCCTGGGGATGTGACAGTGGGCATTTTAAAAAGAAAGACAAGGTACAGAATTAGAAAAGAAATCTTATGGTACATTTAGTTTGCCTATAGCTAACAGGGCACACAAAGGGAAATACAGTTGACCTTTGAACAACATGAACGGCAGGGGTTCACTTATATGCAGATTTTTCAATAAACACTGTGTAGTACTATAAATATATTTTCTCTTCCTTATGATTTTCTTAATATTTTCCCCTAGCTTGCTTTATTATAATATAGTATATATCCTTACAACATACAAAATATGTGTTAATTGTGTGTTTATGCTATCAATAAGTCTTCCAGTCAACAGAAGACTATTAATAGTTAAGTTTTGAGGGAGTCAAAAGTTATAAACAGATTTTCAACTATGCGGGGGGGCGGGGGGGCTGGCGCCTCTAAACTCCGCATTGTCCAAGGGTCAATTGTAATAAGAGATAAGGTCAAAAACAATTTGCAGCCAGATATTTACAAGGAATCCTTGAAGGTCATACCAAAGAATTTAAAGTAGGCTGAAAGTAGAGGAGAGTCTGTCCTTGAAAGAGGGAGGCGTATCAGTTAAGATTTGAGGATTGAAAGCTTCATGCCTCCAAGAGCTAACGTGTGTGGCCCGGGGCATAAGATAATAGCAGGAATACTGGCTTGAGATGTTAAGAGGTGAGACTTTTGGGACAGCACAGCAGGTAGAAAGTTAGCCGGTATGTGTGGGGGTAATTATGGAAGAAAGAGACCTAAACAGCAGGTATAGTAAGAATGTGCATGAAAACCTGGCTTTAGCTAATTCTTAAGGGTTATATACATGGGAGAGATCCCAGCAGGCCCAGATGTTGAGCCAAAGCTGGGAGAGGGAAGAACTTTGGTTGCTGTCCATCACAGGGAGACAAAGTTTGAAATTTATGTTGAACAGGTTAGCTGTCAGAATAAATACTCTTCAAGAGTATATAGACTTTAAAATATCTTATTCATAATGTCCACGGTATGACTGCATTTTCTGGCCTGCTGAGGTTGGATGGGCTCTGGACTAGATCTGGCAAATGAGTAATGAATATAAATGAAATACGTTACTTCCAGGATGGAGCACTTTGTTACCAGAAAGAGATCCTTTGGACCTCTTGTTTCCTCCGGTGCTGTCAGCAGTGACATCCATCAGGCTGGGCCCCTAAGCGATTGCTGTGAACAAGATCCCCCCTGACAACCTGCAATAGGCACTTAGCACATACAAGAAACAGACCTTCATTCTAAGCCACTTACTGTTTTAAGCTTTTTGATTTTGGAGATTGGTTGTTATTTCAACATAACCTAGCCTGTTGTGATTGATAAAATTCCCTTTGTCATATTAAGGAGAATTTTCTTCTATTCTTAGTTTGTTTTAAAAACACAAATGGGGGGCTACTGGGTGGCTCAGTCGGTTAAGCGTCTGCCTTCGGCTCAGGTCATGATCCCAGGGTCCCATGTTGGACTCTCTGCTCAGTGGGGGAGTCTGCTTCTCCCTTGCACTCACCCTCTGTGCTCTCCCTCCCTCTCACTCTCTCTCAAATAAATAGATAATATTTAAAAAAAAAAACCACAAATAGGTATTGGTTTTTATCAAATGCATTTTGCCATCATTTGAAATGATCATGTAATTTTTAATAACCCTTTAATACACTAACGTAAATTGCATTAACTGATATTTCTATTGTTAAGCCACTCTTATGTTCCTATAATAAAACCAACTTTGCCATGAGATACTGTACTTTTTATATATTGATGGATTCAGTTCTCTAACAATTTTGTTTAGAAATTTTTCATCGATGTTCATGGATGAGATTGTCCTAGAAGATTCCTTCTTGTAATGTCCTATAATGAAATTGTTGCTATCAAGGCTATGCTAGCTTCATACAATGAGTTGGCATGTCATATAATATTAATAATAATATTATTATTCTCATTTTATAGATTAAGCAACGGTGTCACATGGAGTAAAGCAACTTGCCCTGGGTCCAATGGCTACTAAATGGTACCGCCAGATTCGAAGCTGGCTGGTCTGATTCCATAGTTTATGCTCTTAGCCAGTATACTGTCCTGTTGATCTGCATGTAGGATTAAGAGTTTTAAGAGCCAGTAAAGAGAAAGTTCATTGTTACAGAATGAATAAAGAATAAGGTAAGAAGCCAAAAATCTCTAACCAAACAAATACCAGATCCTGCAAACCTATAATAAACATATATATATAGAGAGAGGAGAATGAACATAATGGATTCATAAAGAAGAGAACAAAACACTATTAAGAAGCAATAATTAGAATAAAAGTAAGTTACAGTAACTAACAAAATATTCAGTGAAAATTCTGGAAGATGATCTTAAAGAAATTTCCCAGGAAGTAGAACTAAGCCGAATCAGGAAATCTGAGCAAAAATATAAAGAAATTGGAGAATCAACCCACAAATTTATATATATAATTTATATAATTTAAAATTTAACTATAATAATATATATAATTTATTTCTATATATGCAGGAATTATAGACAGAATTAGAGAATCAACCCACAAAGTAATTTTATATATATAATTTATGCATAATATATTTATATATAATAATCTTATATATATAATTTATATACATATGCAGGAATTACAGACAGAAATAAAATAGAGGGAGAACATTATTACAGGAGGAATACATGAATGGCCTCTAGTGTTGAAAGATATATGTCCCTAAATTGAAATTTCCCAGTACAATGAAGGAACATACAGCCGCATCAAAGCATATCAACATAAAATTTCACATCACCAGAAATAAAGAGAATATCCAGAAAGCTTTCAGAGATTGGGGGAAACAGGCCAAAGGCAAATAACCAAAAACACGAATAGCATCAAGATGTTCAAAGCAAGGTAAAAACTTGGGAGACAATGGAGACAAGACCTCAAAATTCCAAATGAATGTTATTTTCAACATAGCCAAACTAATAAGTATGATGGAAGGATTTCCAGACAAGCAATGATTAAAACTAAACTTTTCATGTACTTACAGGAAACTACTGGAAAATGTGCACTATAAAAATGATGAGGAAAACAAGACAAACAGCTAAGGAAAAAGACAGTAAACCTGAGAGAGGAATAACAATGGTGTTAGGTCACTGGGACCAGACTGGAGCAGAAAGAGAGTGGAAGGACCCAAAACTCCAGAAAAAGAAAGAAAATTGATGTTCTGAACATTTGGAAAGTAACATTCATTTGCTAGATCTTAAAGTATTTTAAAAAAAAGTAAGTATATACAAATCAAGCAAACTAAATGAGAGACAATTATCAATGCTAAGCAAAACAAGTTGTCTAAGGAAAGAAATGTAATCATAGTAGATGTGTGATTTGTAGTGAATAGGACTGATGTGATCACAATAGTGTAACAACTAATTATTAATCTGACCAAAATTGTGATATAACTATATTGTAAGGATGGAGGGGGGAAGAAGATAAGTTTGTGAAAGAGAGCTAAATTTTTTTTTTTTTTTTTTTAAAGATTTTATTTATTTATTTGACAGAGATAGAGACAGCCAGCGAGAGAGGGAACGCAAGCAGGAGGAGTGGGAGAGGAAGAAGCAGGCTCATAGCTGAAGAGCCTGATGTGGGGCTCGATCCCATAACGCCAGGATCACGCCCTGAGCCGAAGGCAGACGCTTAACCGCTGTGCCACCCAGGCGCCCCGAGAGCTAAATTTTTAAAAGTTGAGATGTAAGTGACATATAACATTGTATTAGCTTCAGGTATACAATGTAATGATTTTGTGATTAGTATAAATTACAAAGTGATTACTGCAATAAGCCTAGTTAACACCTTTCACCACATATAGTTACAAAAAAAGTTTTTCTTGTGATGAATGCTTTGAATATCTACTCTCAGCAATTTTTAAATATCACGGTATTATTAACTATAGTCAACATGATGTACATTACAACCCCATGACTTATTTTAATATTTTTATATATTTACTTTGTATATTCATATTTATTTTATGTATTTATTTTATAACTGGAGGTATGTACCTTTTGACCTTCACCCATTTCTCCCACTCCCAACACCCAACCTCTGGGAACCACCAATCTCTTCTTTGTTATCTATGAACTTTTTTGTTTTGTTTTGTTTTAGTTTCTTGAGATTCCACATATGAGATCATATGGTGTTCGTATTTCCCTGACTTATTTCACTTAGTGCAATGCCCTTGAGGTTCATCCATGTTGTCAAAAATGGTAAGATTTCCTCATTTTTTATGGCTGAATAATATTCCATTATATATATGTGTATACACACACACACACACACACACACACACACACACACACACACACGATTTCTTTATTCATTCATTCATCCATGGACACCTTGGTTATTTCCATATCTGGCCATTATAAATAATGTCGCAGTGAACTTGGGGGTGCACATATCTTTTTGAATTAGTGTTTTTCTCTTCTTCAGATAAATACCCAGAAGTGTAATTGCTAGATTATGTTAGTTCTTTTTTACATTTTTTGAGGAAACGCTATACCATTTTCCAGAGTGGCTGCACCAGTTTGCACTCCCACTAACGGTGCACAAGGGCTCCCTTCTCTCTACATCTTTGCCAACAAGTTATTTCTTATGTTTTTGATAACAGCCATCCTGACAGGTATGAGGCGATATCTCACTGTGGTTTCGATTTGCATTTTCCTGACAGTGATGTCAAGCATCTTTTCATGTGCCTATTGGCCATCTGTGTGTCTTCTTTGGAAAAATATCTATTCAAATCCTCTGCTCATTTTTTAAATTGGATCTGTTTTTTGTTATTGAGTTGTATGAGTTCTTTATATATTTTGGGTATTAACCCCTTATCAGATACATGATTTGCAAATATTTTCTCTCATTCAGTAGGTTGCTTTTTCATTTTATTTATCATTTCCTCTGCTGTGCAGAAGCTTTTTAGTTTGATATAGTTCCACTGGTTTATTTTTGCTTTTGTTGTGAGAGCTAAATTTTGATCATTACTTGGTAACTGGCAGTCTCCACCAAAACCATAAGGTTGGGAACAATCAGACAGTGGGAACAACCTCTCAAAGTAGTTCTCAAATCAAGACTTTTTTCTTGTGATTAATGATCATTTCTCCCTTTTATCTGTAACCACAACAAATTATTTGGGAGTCCTTTTGCATCTTATGGTTGTTTTTTTTTTTCTTTTATTTTTTACATTCTACCTTGGCTTTTTTTTATAAGTTATTGCCTTAACTTAATTTTTCATTCTTTCCCTACTNNTTCATACAATAACCATCTATTTTAACCCACTAATGGTTACTTTTAAGGCCTAAAAGCTTAACATTATATTTTTCTAATTATTCACAGCATGAAAGAAGCAACATCTCTTGATACCATAATTGTAAGCTAGAAGATGATCATTCATCTGGTTCTACCAGCTCATTCCCTACCTTGTTCTCATTCCCAGCATCTTGTGGGAGGCTATGGGGTGTCAAGTGTCATCCTGGCCCTGGTCAGCTTGGCCTTGACCCAGCAGCAGCAGCAGCATCAAGAGGGGGGCTTGTTAGAAATCCAGTCCCCAGACCCATCTCACAGCTACTATGTGGGACCTGCATTCACCAGGTGATTCATACGCACTTGCATGTGCTTCATACGTACTTGCAGGTGCTTCATACGTACTTGCAGGTGCTTCATACGCACACTGAAGTTTGGGACATGGTGCTTTAGAGGCAGGCTGTCTACTTGGATTGGTAAAGATTGTAGATCTTGGAGTTGAAGGTCAGGCAGTGGAGGAAGGACCAGCATCATACTTTTCAGGGTCAAGAGGTTTACTCTTCTTCCACAGGCAAAAAGACACTAATTTAAGTAGCTGTTTGTTGTTTTAAACATGATGCTATGTTTTTTCTAAGAACCAAGGCTCATACCAATTACATCTTTACCTAGAATATTTTTATCGATATAAATTGATCCTCTAAACATGTGAAACTTTTTTACATTAAATTCTACCTTTCTACAATTAAAATAACTATTCCTTCCTTCTTTTTTCTTATTTGTCCCAATATATCATTTATTTTTAAACTATTCAATTATTATTTAGTTTTATATACAGGGAGTTTTTATTCAGTTTTTTTCCACAAACCAATTTGAAAGTTATTTTTCATAGCTAATATATTTGACTTCATGTTTTTCACCTTATTTATGCTTTTGACACTTAACACTTCCTTCCTGCCTACTCAGTTTTTGTCATTTTAATATGTAGGCTCTGTTTTAACTACTTTGATCCTTTTCATGATTTTGAAGGCTTACATCCAATTTCCTTGGATTTTTAGACACATTACTCCAAAATAATTACTTGATATTTCATGCAGTTTTGAAACTCTTTTCCATCAACTTAACTCTAGATTTAGTGGCTTTTAATATTAACTGCTTTTCACACTATGACATCCTCATTTCGGGGTCCTTAACTTGGCTTTACCTCCTGAGAGTTGGAGCACATTCTCAGTAAGTTCTTGTATGAGACAGGTAGGCATTTACCTATGAGTCCTCCTTCTTTTTTTTTTTTTTTTACAAAAATGTTCATGCAGTTTGTTATGTACATCAGGTCTTTTACTCATGTGAACAGAATGAAACGTACCCAAGGTGGCTCTCTTCCAATGCTCACTGTTGTCTGGAATTTACTGTTGGTAAAGTTCTTAACCCTGGTTACTTTTATTTCTTTGTGTGTAGCTTCCCCCACCCCCCTCTTGTGGGTTTCTGCCTCTGTCCCCAAGATGTCATATCTCCCTGAGTCCTGAGGATGTCAGACCAGTTTCTATGGGCTTCTCCTGGCTCCTGCACTAAGTGCTGCGGAGGTATGCTCTTCCTCTCATTGTTCAAGATGTTTCCTTCCTTGTGTGCAGCAGCCTTGTATGAATGGCCCCATGTGGCGGTGTTAGTGCGATTGCTCTGGCTGGTCCTGAAGACAGAGATTCCCAAACCCGGTGCTTGTGACCGCTCTTGGTGTCTTTTCATCCTTCTGGCCGTTACTGGAATCCCTTTCTGAGTTTCATATGCAGAGTTTCTAGAGGATTCTTTCTGGTATTACTCTGCTGGATTTTGATGCATTCATGTTTTCCTAACCAGATGGAGTAAATGGAAACCTACATCCCATAGTTCACATGGCTGAGAGGGTTCATCTCATCCTTGCCCTACAAAGTTTTGCTCTTGCTCTCAGCAATCAGTGATCCATTGTCAACCCTGACTACTTTATACCAGTATTTTTTGAAGTCTTGACCCAGAATAACCCAAGAAGGTGGAAATCAGAAAGTGGGAGGAAAGGGGAACAACTATAACTGTGCCATAAAGCAACATAAATGGAATGAGGTTTTAGATGCACACTCTTCTGGTTATTACTGAATGGCCGCACTTGGGGTCTTGAGCCAGAGAGAGAAGGAGAAAGAAAAAGTGTCTTCTTATCTGTTTTCATATTAGAAAGCCTAGAGACACTGAATGTGTCCATTTTTTCCTATCAGAATGATCAGCCTTGTAATTCAACCCCAGATTCTAGAAGTAGATAGGCAGCTCAACCCAGTCCTTATCCTTGCAGGGAATGTACGTATTTTGCTTTACTAGTATAGATATTAGTTAGAATTTGAGGACAACTATTCAAAAACTGCTAGCTGGTGATGGTAAGGTTAATTTTTGCCCTTGGAGACAGTCAAAATTATACTAATAGTACAGCTTGAAAAATCAGGTACGCACGCCTGTTACATGTTATGCCAATTATGTGCATCAGCCTACTTCCGGATCAATTAGCTTCAATCCAGAATTCACCTGAAAGATTTAGTTTATGCACGTAATGTTTTTTACACTGTGCCAGAACTGTGCATGATCTTGCATAATCAGTATTCCTTCCTGAGAAAAACTGACTTTTAGTGATGTAAGTAGATTGAGAACAAGCCAAGTTAGATTCAGGGTCAGTATATAATAGCCGAAGCCCAGGACGGAAAGCATTGATATCTACCAAAATAAATTTTCATTGCCTTTGGAATGTTGAATTATCAAATTCATATACAGTTCATTTTACCTGACAAAACATGTTTACTGAGTTCTTAATAATGTTTTCACTTGTGAGCAAATTACCTCTAGTATGTGTGTACTGTAAATTTTGTCCTTAGAACACATCACTTCTCTTAACTCATTTAAATATCTTTAAAATACAGATCAAACAAAATTGAAAATCAATTCACCTTGGTCTGCAATGCTCTACTTCGGTATGTTTTAACCGTAAACAGTATAATCAAAATATTACTTAGAAACTCTCTTTCTGCCCTTCAGTGCTTTCAATGGAGGTATGAGTGAAAAAGTCCTGAGAAAACTGTGATCCTAACAAGAACAGATTCTTTTAAAGAAAAGAACAGATTTCTGGATGTTGCTGCTATTGTGCTGGGTGCAGGGGCAAAGGCTCATGTACTGTAAAGATAGTTCCTGGGGAGAATGTTCTGGGCCTTTTTATTTGTCAATAAAACTTGTACATCATGCTTTAGAAAATGTAGCATTTCGGCTAGAATTTAACATATTCAAAAATTGTGAGTTCTTAGAATAAATCACATTTGGAAAGGATTTTACTGTCACTCAGTATTATATGTCCTTCCTGAAGGACTTCAAAGATCAGCCCTTCGACTCAGCTGATGCATGAGGGGAGAGGAAGCCTCTTTAAAGTGTCACTTCTCTTTCCATGTTACTTTTCACAGAAGGTCGCCTGTCCTTTTGCTTGGTTTTACTTCTATGTCTTGGTGGAAATTTGGAGGGGTCAGTTACAGATCTCTTACAAAAAAAAAATCTCAGAAACATGAGAGCAAGCTTCAGAGTTGATGCAGTTTAAACAGTGACAGCAGAATGGCCAAAATCTAGAATTCTAATGATACTTAATTCAAATCGATAAAAAGCTCACCATAGATAAGATGAAATCATCCAGCCTGTGGGAAATGACCCTATGTTGAACTATTTAGTTCCTGTTTTGGTCAAAGCACATGGCAAGGCACCTTTGAGACAGTGAGGGTGGGCTTCCCCTGGATCCTAGGATATTGAGCAGGTGTCCGGTCAATCATCCCAGGAAGTGGTTCATCCTGGACTAGGGAGTGAGCCAGAGCTTGCAGTGGGGGAAGCAGGCCACATGCCTAGGGCAGCTGTGGCTGGGAAAAGGTGGGATGTCCCTGCCTAGGAGATGTTCAGTGCCACCCCTCCGCTTTCCAGCAGCAGCGTGGATGGATAACTCTGGTGCGCACAGAGCCTGGGGCATGATTAGTGGGTGGCAAGGGCCTAGGCCTGGCCATTCCCAATCTGAGGAGAGGCCACCATCCCCTCCTGGAGCCTTGTCCCAGGACGATGGCTCTATTATAAGGGTCACCAGCAGCAGCTGTGGAGCGAGATGTGGAGGCTGGACCCAGAGCAATGCAGGGCTTGTGTGGGAATCTTTATAGACTGTCTCAGTGGCAAATGAAAATCTCAGAAACGCTTTGGAAGGGGGCTGCTTTCAGACAACTAGTCCAAAGAGATTCATGCCTGAAGAACCTGGCCATAGAGAGAAAGCATTTCATTCTACAAACAAAGAAATAAAGTCAATGACAGGGTTACTCTAGAGTTTCCCCAAGTAACCTATCACAGATAAAAAAAAAAATTCAAATATTTGGTAACATTAATTCTTCTCCATTGAAAACTTTTCCTAAAATTATGAATCCTACTACCTAAAAGATCCTAAATAAAACTGGGCTTATACTGTAATTTAAAAACTAGGTATATCATTTGAAAAGAACTTGGAAGTTAGTGGTGGCGTAGAATACAAAGACACATACTTTTGTGTGTATAAATTAACATTAATGCTTCTGTCATTACTGGGAAGCATTTTAAATAGTATAAACCCTGTGCAATTTAGTTTATTTATGTGCTGAAGCCTCAGTGCAGTATCAATAATGGGATAGGGTAGATTTGGGATGTCTGGCCTCGTAAGTCAATCTATAAAACTCCCGCAAAACCTGGGGATAGCCTCAGTCTGTTGTGTTTTATTGCTTAATTAGCAAGTTGTCAAAAAGCGGCACCTTCCAAACTGAATGATGCTTTTTCACCTGTTCACTTACTTTTTATCGGGATAATGAGCTGTGGAATGACAGGAAGAATCTTGTTCCCCCCGTGTTCCAGCATGTCGTGGATTCCTTGCCGAGCAAAAAACTCATAGGGAAATGTCATTTCACAGAGCCCATCAAAAAACAGAGGCAGATAATGATGGTAATCCAGCTTCTCAATTTCTACCTGAAAGGAGAGAGAAGAAATGCCATGTGAAGACAGCAGTGGGGCGAAGCATGGCCGGACCAGCTCTGAGCTGTCACCAACTCAGGAGGAGCACGTTTCTCGGGACTTTGGGAAGATTTTATTAAGCACCTCATCTAACAAGTTGAAGTACGTCATCATGCCTTTATTCTATTAGCAACGGGTTATAATCACTGACCTTTATATTTTAACAGATTAGAAAAATAATCAACATTGGGAGCATTTTGGTATTTGTTTGGAGGTCCTTTGGTTAATATTTTACCATTTGGCACAAATGCAATATTGAAAAGGATTCAAAAAGTCCACCGTATGTATGTTCAAAAGATATACGTTAGAGTGAAAAAAAAAAAACAGTTGAAGAGAGGTTAGTGTTTGAATTACTAACAAGAATCTAAAAGGGATGGCACACCAGTATATTCCTGGGGAATGTGTCTTTTCAGGACCTGGCAAGTATGAGAGTGAGGGATAAAATAGAATTGGGTCAATTTCCCTGGATCCTGCATGACACGGAGAATGTTGGTGCTCTCAGATCACCTCAAAACTCAGAATATCCCAATCTCTCTCAGCTGCTTCATTTGGGAACAGAGATAGATCACTTTCTATTGCTAGCTCTTCTCCCTCAATAACACTCCCAGGACTTCTTGTTCTCATCTTTTTAAGAGCATCCAGCACCAACAGCTAACGGAAACAACATCTCTGGGGTTGAGAAAAGAGATAATGTGTTGCGAGCTGCAGGAGATCTGTTCTAGCCCGGGTCCTTCACTGTCTAGAATATCCATGACCTGACTTGCTACCTGCAAGGTGACAGAAGTGATGGTGATATCATGAATGGAAAGAAGCCAACAGACTCAGACTGAGGATACAATCCACTTACAGAGCAAAGGATGCAGAGTTTCCAGTGAGAGGTGCAAATTTCCCAGGTCCTCAAGTCCTTGTGAATGCACCCAGCATTCAATTACCACCTTATAATTACGTGAGGAGCCCATTAAGACTTTAGAGAAACTGCCTTTTACATGAGGAGGTTTTAATACCTTCTAGCTCTCTCAGGTTTGTGGAGTTTCTAGCCACACGCCTGCCTGACCCTGCAGATGAGAAACTGGTAACACCCCCACCACATTTCCAACTGTCTACCGTAGGTTGAATCAAATGTCCTGCATTTCCCCAAGGAGGTCTGTCTTCAGTCTGCTCATGGACTGCCTAGCCAACTAAGGAAGTAAACAGTCAAGAGTTGAATGTTCAGATGTCCTCTTGGAATTGGAGCTTGGCAAATGAATCCCAGAGGGAGGTATATATGGACATAAATTTTAGTTTATATTCCTTGTGTATTCATAAAATTTACTTTGTTCATAGTAAAATTTTATGGAATATATATCCAATGCCAGCCTTCAGGGATTTTTGTGTGTTTGAAGACATTTTAGAACACTATTTTGTACAACTAAAAAAGATACTGCGACATCATTCAGCTCCAAAAGGTAGAGTGTTGCTATCAATTTTACCTTGTAGCCTAACTTCATAATAATGTCATCTGTATAATATTTTTCTATATTATTGATGTTTTTCTAATTCTCTTTCTTCTATCCCACTGTCACACTTGCACATGTGTGTCCTATAAATAGCAAATTACTTAGTTTTGTATTTTAATGTGATCTAGGACTTGTCCTTTTAAAATACTAAGTCATTCACATTTATCGCTATGTCTACTTTAACTTCTGTCATCTTATTATTTGGCCCCTGGTTGTTGTTTTACATTTACTTTTTCCTTTCTATTTTGCAGGATTTTTTTGATGTAGACCACTTTTTTTGGGGGGGAGGCAATGATTTGAAAGATAAGATGGCCTGTTTAAATCTTATTGCTGCTTTCTCAAACATTTTTAAATGACTTTAGGTCACTTGGAAAAGCAAATTAAAAATCTCCTACTAAGACTGTTGATGTGCCATTTCTTACCTTGGAATTCCATTGATTTGTTTCTTTGTGTGGTTTGGGGCAACAATCCTGAGAACGTCCACAATAGCAACAGTAAAAACATGCCGTGTTTATGATACCAGATGCTATTATAAATTCTATATGTATTAGTTCATTTCATCCTCATGACAACTCTAAAAGGTGGGTATTATGAGTATCTCCATTTTCAATGTGGAGAAACTGAGGCACTAAGAGGTTCAATAACTTGCCTAAGGTCTCCAGCTAGAGAGAGGCATTGCTGAGATCTGAACCCAAGCTATCTAGCTGCAGGATGTGATACTGCCTCTCAGGCTATGTTGTTAGGCATGTAGAGGTTCAGCATTATTATAATCTCCTGGTGACTGTTACATTTATTCTCATGTCTCCATCCCCTTTATCGTTACTAATGCAGGGTGCCTTCGTCTACTCAAATACCAACATTGTCATAACCAGTTTGACCGTCGTGTCTTCTACCCTTTTACTTTCTTCCTCCCTCTGGCATTAAGTTTTAACAGTATCTTCTCTTTTTTTTTTTATTTTAAAGATTTTATTTATTTGAGAGAAAGAGAGAGCAC
Organism: Ursus maritimus; assembly: GCF_017311325.1. Lineage (NCBI taxonomy): Eukaryota > Metazoa > Chordata > Mammalia > Carnivora > Ursidae > Ursus > Ursus maritimus. The sequence continues at coordinate 64,939,838 of NW_024423675.1, read as the reverse complement.
AAGCAGGGAGTGGGTCAGTGGGAAAGGGAGAAGCAGACTCCCCACTGAGCAGGGAATCCGACATGGGGCTCCATCCCAAGACCCTGGGATCATGACCTGAGCCAGAGGCAGAGACGTAATCAACTGAACCACCCACATGTCCCTAACAGTATCTTTCCTAAGTAGCTGAAACCTGCATTTATTTTTTTACCCTCCCATGTCACAACATGTCTTAAAACAACAAATATAGAGTACACACGATTCTTATTCTCCAAAGTTTTGAAAAGAAAGAAAAGCAATGGAAGAAAGAATAAAGGAAGGGAGAGAAAAAGGAGGAGGAATCAAGAGGCAGCAAAATGGAATGAAAGACCCAGGGAGAGAAACTGGAAAAGATCATCCCTAGGTCTCTAACTCTGAGCTCACGGACCACAGCAGTTTCTTTCTACCGAAAGTCTTTTCCTGCGAGTTCTTCCTCTGACCCATTTGTTATTTGGCATATCTGCTGTCATTGTAGATCTGTTGCCTTAAACAAGGGAATAAGGACTTGCCCCTATATTTTGAGGTCACAAACTCCTCGAAACAGTATAGATATTTCTCTACTTGCTACAGGGTGAATTTTTTTGTACATAACTTTATTTGCTGGTTGCATACCTTCTTGGGTTCCACTTTTTATTGTTATACTGTTTTGGGTGACGAATGTGGCCTAGGCCTTGGGAAACCCTCTTATATTCCTTTACAGTCCAGAGCTTTCACATGTGTTTTGTTTTGTTTTTGATAATATATCCAAGTTCTCTTTGATGTACTTTTGTTTCTGAAGAGCTCCTGCCAGCTACGGCCCAATTTCTCTTGTCCACAGTTATGTAGTCTATGCGTCCTCACTCCCCTTCTCTCCTCAGACACTTCGCTACCATGCCACTGCAGGTGCTCCTTCCCAGGTCACCAATGACCTTCATTTTGTCTAACCCTCCTGTTCCTTTTCTGTTCTCATTATATGACACACTTGATGCTGGGCCTCCTGACACCACACTCCCAGCACTAGGGGTCATCCTTGACTTCCTCTCTTCAAATCCTGTGTTCAACCCATAAGTAATCCAACTGATTTTACCTCCAAGCAAATCCTGATTTCATTTCCTCTCCCACCATTTTGCATATTGCCAGCTTCGTTTAAGCCGCCAGCTTGCCTTACCTTGATTACTCCAACAGTCTCCTAACTAATTTCCTTGTTTCCATTTTTGCCTTCCTATTTCCATTCTCCACACTCTTGGGTCCTGACCTGTGGTTGCTCCTGACACAGGTCTCAACAGGGCCTCCCCGATCCCATTGCTTCATATCACCCTTCCACAGCATTGCTCTTTGGAGCCATTGGTGCCTTTTGTCCCCTGACCAGCCCAGTCTCACCCATTGCTCCTTAGAGAGTATCTTTGAAAGAACAGCTCCCCTTCTCTCCAGACCTCTCACTTGCTGGCAACTCCTTTCATCTAGAGTTCAGATCAGTGAGGTCCTCTTACCACAGCTTACCACCCTGTTTGATTTGCTAGGTGGCCTTTATCACTTATTCATTGCTCTTTCTTAAATTCTGTTGTTCAGGGAGTTGACATTGCCTGAAAGGGTGTTTGGCACATAACAGGTGAATGAATACTCAACAAGCATGTGTTGAATTTCAATTCTGACCTTTCAAATCTGTCGTCTGTGCTAACTCTTTGAGAAGCAGACTCAGCCAAGGGAACGATGGCCAGATGACAAATGGCCATCTCTGGAGCTGAGATCAGGGACCATGGCAGAATGAACAGAGAGCCTGGTGGTGAACACTGACCCTGTAGCATGTTGAGGTATGTAGGTTTCTATAGATTGATGCTTTCTACAACTTTGCATACTCTACAAATAAAATGCTATGTTTTCCCCATTAGGATTACAGTGATTATTTACATTTCATGAATTTTTTGAGTATTTTAATAGATAATCAGAATGGCTTGCTTCTTCTATTTACCTCATTTCACTACAAATCATTTAGGGATTAATTTGCTATTGTCTATTTTTAAAACTTAAGAAGGAAAAGTTTCTGGTTTTCATAGTATCATCAAAAACAAACCTATTAATGTATGTCCATAAGTAATATATTGGTAATAATAATACAAGGTCTTCTTTTTTCAAAAATCTAGATGTTGAAAATAATTCAAGATTAAAACCAAAATTTAAAGAAAAGTGAGGAGATCCCTTATATGTCTTTGTGCATGTATTTGTCAAATGGTTACTATCCTTTAGAACGCTTCTAAAGGTCATTTTTGCTGTTTATTCAGCAATAAACTTTTTTTTTTTAGTTATATAAATCATTTTGCTCTTAGGATAACTTGTTTTAATGACATATTACACTTTATATTTCTTTAGTATTACTATAAAAGTAGTTTTCAAACTTTTATAAAATTTGGGACTCTTTCTTCAAAGTTTATGCTAGAAACAGAATTAAAAGAAAGCTCTTTGAAGTAGGACACAGAACAAGGCCATTTTAGATACATCACGTAAAATCACATGATAATATACTGATTGATGACTACTTGGATGTTAACTCCAGAAACATCAATTAGTTTTACTCACAGAATTTCTCTTGCTTTTTAAAATTTATGTCTTATAACTTTTTAAAGATCACACAGTACTCACAAGTTATCTCTAAATCTTACAGTGACCTTTGGTCAAGAGCAATAAAATTCTAACATTACCCAGCCTATCATATATAACTTTTTATCCCCATAACAAATGTATAAGGTAGTAATGCTATACTGAAAGGTCAGAAACACAAGGAGGTAAATGATTTTCATTAAAAACTCAAATTAGAAACTTACTCTTACATTTTCCATATCCTTGCTTCAATTAACAAATGAAATAAAACTGGTAATATGTGTTATTACAACTCCTATCATAGGAACCGAAGACCTTGCTTAGAATCACAAACCAATCTGAAAAAGTGTAATTGTCTATTAATATATTATGACTTCATTTGGACTCACTATGGCATTTCTAAAATAAAGCTTCAGCTCCACTATTCTTCCTAGAGGAAGCTGGTGAGTTACTGCAAGAGGTCTTACAAATTATAGAGGCATTAAACACTGTCTGTGGATACTGTATGTAACAAATTTCAAACATGGATGTACTTTTTTTTCAAATGCATGTAGGTGTGGTTATGATAACTGAAAAAAAAAGTCATTTTAAACTTTTTCAATGATACTGAATATACAATTAAAATTATGTACTAATGCATCAAATTTTTGATGCAAGAAGACCTCTGAGCATGAAAAATGTTCTTTAATGTCAAAAGGAGACCACACACAGGACGTAGACAAGACTAACGTGGATCTTTAAACTGCTACAAAGTCTAAAAAACACCAAAAGGTGTTCAACGCAAAGTCGATGTCAGGAAATCCTCAGATGCTAGACATAAAGACAAAATCCAGAGTCACAGAGGTGGTGTCATGTGACTTAAGAAAGTAGCAGATACGGACCAGATCATAAGACTAGGACTGAGGTTTTAATGTCTCCAGAGTCCATGTAAACAGGGCATTTAGCAAGAGAAAGGGGGTAAGCTGAGACTCTTGCATAGAACTGGGGCCCTACAAGGGCTGCCCCACCTGTGGAGGGGAACCAGAAAGTCTCTCCTTGAGTTTGTGGAGACAGAAAGAAAACTTGTGGAAAGAGAAAGAGAGCTTGGTCTGTGACAAAACTCTTGATGGGAAAGATCTCCTTTGAGAAACAGAAACCCAAATGGAAATCTAAAATAAAAAACAAAACAAAAAAAATTACACACACACACACACACACACACACACACACACACACACAGTTCCCAGACAGTGGAAAGGAAACTTCTGGGGCCCAGACAAAGCAAATGGAAAATTGTTAATACTTCCATGAGCTAGGTGCATAGCACTGCCACAGAAAATGCAACTCCAACTAAAACTTACCACTGTCATGGTGATGGAGCCATGTAAGAAAGACTACATAGAACAGTGAGCATGGGAATGAGCTCTGGAACTAGCAACTAGAAATTACATGAGTTCTGGAACTAGCAACTAGAAATTACAGAAAAAAATCTGAAAAGAATTTTTTAAAGTGGGGGCACTGGGGTGCCTCAGTCGGTTAAGCGTCTGCCTTCAGCTAGGGTCATGATCTCGGAGTCCCAGGACGGAGCCCCACGTCGGGCTCCCTGCTCAGTGGGAAGTCTGCTTCTCCCTCTCCCTTTGCCCCTCCCCCTGCTTGTGCTCTGTCTGTCTGTCTCTCTCAAATAAATAAAATCTTTAAAAAAAAGAATTTTTTAAAGTGCTAAAAACATAGAATATTTCATTTTTAGAAAAGAACTAAATAAAATTTCCGAAGAATATAGAACATCATTAACTTCAGAATCCAGTTGTTGGATAATAGATTTACCGTAGATGAAAAGAGAAGAAGGGGTCTGAGTCAGAGAACCTGGAAGGCTAATGCCACCTGACTTGCTCCCACATGTGACCCTGGGGAGTTCCAGGGAAAGGAGGTATTTGGAGAAATCATGGCTGGGCAGCTTTCATAATTGAAGAAAGATTTGCATCTTCAGATGGAAGATGCAAATCTGAACACTTTTCAAAAAAAAACTATAAAACTCCAAAGTCAAGGAAAAGATTTAAAGCAACTAGAAACAAAGGACAGATGACATATAAAGGGTCAAAATTAGGCTTGAAATTACACTTCTCATTAACAAAATAGATGCCACAAGAGGGTAAAAACCCCTCGACACAGTAAAGGAACAATACTTATTAATCTTCAGTGCTGTACTCAGCTAAACTAGCATTCAAGATAAAGACAAACTGAATGTATTTGACCAAAATGGAGATTTTTGTCTGTTTGTTTTTTCAACCAAGAGATCATCGTCCTCACTAAAGGATAAAATGTACTATATAAGCTGAACATAGGACAAAGAAATGAGATGCAAGAGATAACAGTAAATAAATTATTGAACAAATGGATAAGACCAAAGAAGCATTGACCATAAAAACTTTTTAAAAATCATTGATTATGGTGCGGTTACAAAGTGAAGTCGCAATACTAGAAAGGAAAAGTAGAGAAAATGACAGGAAGGTGATCTGAGTCAAAGTAAGTTCCTTGCATTGATAGGGATGAGGATAAAGTTATTGGTTAACTTCAAAATTAATTAAGCATATTAAAGTGTAAGGATACCCATAAAAATAACAAATAAAATTAACTTCCAGGAGAACAGAATGTAGTAGAGAGAATGGATAAAGCTCTATCAACCCAACGGAAGGCTGGTTAAACATCCCACCTGGATGTCTGAAAAAAAGGAAAACACGTGGAGAGGAGAAAATATGTAGGTTGAACACAAATATAGAAGCAATCATCTTAAGTATAAATAAATTAAATTATCTTATTCTCTTAAGAATTTGTCAAAAAAGAAAAAATATACTTCAGTTATAAATTTGTTTATAAGGATCACATTCAAAATATAATGGCAGAGAAAAGTGAAAAATAAAGGTATGGTAAAAATAAATAAATAAATTTGATATAGGATAAATTCCTGGAATGGAAATTGCTTTCTCAAAGGGTATATATATATATATATATTTTAAAATTTTGACAGAAATTGACAAATGGTGCTTCATGGGATGGTATTAATTTATATTTTCATCAGCAATAAATGACAGGAGCTGTTTTCCACTATTTATTTGAAGAAAATGCTATCACAGTTTGATTTTTGACAATATTAGAGGTAAATATTATTTTGGTATTGTTTTAAGTTCCACTTCTCTTACTGTGAGAATAATAGCCTTTTTAAAGACATTTTTGAAAGCTATTTGTATATCCTTTTCTGTGAGTTGTATTTTCATATCCTTTGCCATTTTTTGGTACCCATTGACATTTGTTTTCTTTTCTTTTTTTTTTGAGCTCTTTTTTTTCCCTCCAAATTCATTTTTTAAAAAATTCCATTAGTCAACTTATGGTACCTTATTAGTTTCAGATGTACTGTTCAATAAATGAGCTCTTTTATGGTAGTGAGATTCAACTTTTGTAGGTTACTTCCATAACATTTCAAACATTTTGAAACGTAACGTTTCAAAAAAATTGTTTTTGCCATGCAGACTTTCATTTTAGAATTCATTAATCTTTTGCGGGGTTCTGAATTTTGAGTCATCATTAAAAAGATTTTTTCCCATATTGTAGAAGAATAGAAACAATTAGAAAAATCAATTTATAATGGTTAGTTCTCATATTTTTACAATTCCTTTATATTGAAATCATGAATCCATTTGTAACTTTTCTTGGTGTAAGGTGAGAGACTTTCTTCAAACTGTAACTTTTTTCCAAGATGTTACCAATTTGGACAAGTTTTAGACATAAGGTTTACTTAATGGACCTATATAAAACCTTGCATTCAATAATTAGAACACATTATTTACAAGCATACAAGGGACAGCTTAGAAAACTGAATAGTAGTAAGCCACAAAGTAAGTTTCAAGAAATTCCAAAATACCTATGTCACATGCGTTACATTTTCTGAAGAAAAGGATAGGCAAATTTTTAAGCCCCACACATTTGGAAATTTAAAAACACTTTTAAATCACTCAGATCGAAGAGAAAAATCCTTATAGAAATAATAACATGTTAAAAATTGAATCACAGTGAAATTACCTAACCTTAAAAAAAGAGAAAAATGCCCATCTGCAAAGACTCTTTTTAAGAACAGAAAAAGAAGGAAAAGGATACAAGTCACTATCGAAGGCCAGCATAACCTTGCCACTACGGTCAGGCCAATCTCACTGAATCAAAATAAAGTACTAGGCAAACTGAATTCAGTGGCTTGTTCAAAATTATGGCCAAGTAGGCTGTATGACAGAAATACCAGGATACTTCAATATCATGTTTAAATTTTTAGATCAAAAGAGGAAAAATGAGATCATCTTCTTAGAGCGAGATAAGGCATTTGATGAAATCATTCATTAAAAAATAAAAACTCCAAGGAAAAACCTACAGCAAACATCATACTTTATGGAGAAACTTTAGGAACATTCTCATTATGGAGAAAGCCATAGAAAGGAGGCAAGGAGACTGCTGTCATCATTTCAACATTGTACTGGAGGTTCTAGCTAATGAGGAAAATAAAATATGTATGAATATTGGCAAAGAAGAAACAAAACTCTTGTTACTTGAGGATGACATAGCTATCTACATAGAATACCCAGAGAACCTACAAACAAGTGTAATTAGTAAGCGAGTTCAGAAAAATTGCTGCATAAAAGATCAGCATGCTAAAAATAATAGCATTCCCATATGCCACTAAAAACTACATAGCAAGTATTTTTTAAAATATTCACAATAGCAAGAAATGAAGCAAAACAAACTGTTTAAGATAATGACTAATAAAACTAACAGTCAATGCATAAGACTTCAGGGAGACAATGACAAAATATTATTGACAAACACAAATGGAAGACTGGCACAGGGTTCTATGAACAAATGAATATACTGACTATAATCATGGATGGGCAGACTCAAACTTATAAAGATGGTGATTCTGTCCAACTTAATCTATAAAGATTGGAGAGTCTTTGTGGCATGTTGGGACCACATTTCAAGCACTGGCAAAGTGAGGATTGGAGCCTGGTTCTTTGCTTTGACCTGTTCACCTTTTTCATATCTTGATGGCTTGTTGTTTCATTACAAATGTTGAAGGCTCTGTCTAGCTGGCAAGTATTAATTACTGAGTAACAAATCTGGACTTGAGAAGGGTGAATCAAGCTATTTTATGGAATAACCTTATTTTAAATTTCTGTCAAGAATGCTAACAAGACAGCTAAAGGTCAGTTGTAAGCAGATCTTGAATTTATGCACACTTAACCTTTATTATCCAGGGATTGTATGTTCCTAACTGCAGCAGTCAGTGAGTGATACTTTCAACTGTAATAAATAAAAATAATGCCTTGTTCTGTAGCTTTGAACATTCCCACCTTCTGTCACCTGTCATAAAGTTAAAGGAATTGCCCAAAAATCTTAAAAGTAGCATCTTTTAAAACCAAAGGAGCATAAAAGGAGCAAAATAGATATTAATATAAAAGTTTCTCTTTCCTTGATCACATCTCTCTATAATGCTAAAAATAGTATAATTTTGTCACAGGTAGAGAGGAGATACTTGTATTTTTGGGATAAACAGTGTTAACAAAATAGAGAGGCAAGAAACAGATGATAGACCTGAAAAGTCCTGCAGTTTTAGGAGTTGGGACAGAGTTAAAAACAGATCATTTGCAGCTTTTACCACTAGTATTAACTGCAAAACATGGCATTATTTTACCAAAACTCTCCTTGAACTAGATAATGTACTGTGAACTTTAGTGCACTCAACGAAATCAGCAGAATTAAGGAGGTTTGGAAAGGATTAATTCAGGTGAAGTTCATGTCCTGAAACAATTTTTAAGAAGAAATTGTTATGATGGCAGTATTGGCTGCCTCTTACATCAGCATATAATTTTGCTATGTACTTATTTTGCAGGGATTAGATACAAATTTATTAAAGTTCCTTAAACTCAGAAGTTCTTACATTTCTTAGTCAAACTTCACCTAAAAAACTAAAGCAAAAATTATAGTGACTAGCTTACACTAGTTATAAAGCCAGGGTGAATGTCAAGGAGAGATGGGGATATTAGTGGGTAGAAATATCACTTACTTCCTTGGATTCATGCTTTAATATTAGCAGTTTGTGGAAAGAATGGATTGTGACACACGGCCTTTATGGAGAGTACCTAGGGTTTGTAATCAGGCAGATGGAGTTTCAAACCCATCACTGGCATGTACAGAGCTCCATCATTTTCTAATTCTGTGACTAGTGGAAAGTTTCTGTGCCTTTCTGGCCCTTAGTTCACTTTTTGTAAATGGATAGCTAATTCCCTGGGTTATCAGAAGGATTAAATGAGATAGCATGCGCTAAATGATGTTAATTCCCTCTCTATTCTCTGAAATAATACACTCACCAAAAAATTAAGTAAAATTTCATTGTGGTACATGATGAAATGCTAAATGTGGGGGTACATACATAGGAAGACGCCCTGGCATATAGGAGGTAGAGATAATTACGGGCTGGAGTACACAGAACAGGTTTCATCGGGGGGGAGGATCTTGATGAGCCTTGCAAGATGGGAAGAGAGGAGCATACAGAGCAAAGGCACGCAGGCGGGAATTGGGCACAGCATCATCGAGAGACAGTGACTAGTTCAGTAATGGATAATGTTGGGGAGGAAGGAAGGCACCTTCTGTGCCCACTGTGTCCGGACTGAATACTTCAGGCATAAGTGAAATAAAGACGGTTTTCCAAACAAGGGGCTAGACATGATTAAATGCCACTTAAGAGCTAGCACTTACTCATCGTGCATGACAAACTTTATACCCATTGAGCAGCATCTCCCCATTCCCCCCAGTCTCTAGGAACTACCATTCTACTCTCTGCTTCTATGGGTTTGATTATGTTAATTCTTCCTATAAGTGGGATCATCTAGCATTTGTCCTTCTGTGTGTGGCCTATTTCACTTAGCATAATTCCTCAAGTTTCCTCTACATGGTCACACACGGTAGGGTTTCCCTCTTTTAACGTTTTGAGAAAGCTTCATATTGTTTTTCACAGCAGTTACACCATTTTCCGTTCCTATTGATAGCATACAGGATTCCCTTTTCTCTACATACTTGCCAACCCTTGTTACCTTTTGGTAATAGCTATCCTAACAGTGAGGTGGTTTATCCCGCTGTGGTTTTTATTCCCATTTCCCTGAGGATGAGTGATGTTGAGCGCCTTTTCATGTACCTGTTGGCCTCTGCAGGTCTTTTTTGGAGAAATGTCTATTCAAGTCTTTTGTCCATTTTAAAGATTTATTTATTTTTAGAGAGAGTGTGTGCATGGGGGGAGGGTGAAGGGAGAGGGAGAGAGAGAATCTCAAGCAGACTCCTGCTGAGCATGGAGCCCCACACAGGGCTGGATCTCACAACCCTGAGATCATGACCTGAGTTGCAGAAGTTCCTTGTATATTTTGGATATTAGCCCCTTATCAGACATAGCTTTGCAAATATTGCCTCCTGTTCCACTGACTGCTTTTTCTTTTGTTGATTGTTTCCCTTGTGCTACAGAAGCTATTTATAGCTTGAAATAGTTCCGTTTGTCTATTTTTGCTTTGGTGTCACATTCAAGAAATCATTGCCAAAATCAATGTTAAGGTTTCCCCCTATGTTTTCTTCTAGGAGTTTCATAGTTTCAGGCTTTATGTTTAAGTCTTTAATCCAGTGTGTGTGTGTGTGTGTGTGTGTGTGTGTGCGCACGTGCATGCGTGTATGTTAAAAGAGTATAACCAGACAGTGAAGTACAGGATGACCTTAGAAGATCAAAATATAGGAGTAAATGTCTAAGGGTAGAATCATCAGCTAACACAGTATAGCAGAGGAGCCTGAATTGGGGCGTTGCCCTAGAAGGTACTGTGAAAATGACAGGAGGAGAGAAAGAATGTAAGAATACTGTTCAGGATTGGATGATTAACTGGACATGGGAGAGTAAAGAACTTGACAGAATCTTTGTACCAGCTTGGTTTCCAACATGCAAAACAGGTGGCATGGCATGGATGTTGGGCCGAGGCTGTATCACAGGCCATATGTTCAGTTTGAGATGCAAACTATGAGACCTCTAGGTGGAGACACCTAAAGATTTAAGATACACATTTTGGGTTTTGGAAATGGTGAGGCAAACTGCAGAGTCATTTCATAAAGGTCGTGGTCTCCTAACAGTGTGAAGTGAGGACATCCCTGAGAGAGTGTGTGAGGACTGTCCCCAGCTAGGAAAACAGAAGAGGCAGAGAACTTGGTGGTCAGGGAGCTGAAAATATCGTGCAGGACCACTAGCGTTCATGAGCTTTGCACCAAGGAAAAACACGGCTGGAATGCCCTGCTAACCCATCACAGGGGAAACACATGCTAATTATTGGAAATATGGAAACTGACAAAGTATGTGAAATTGGATATGCCAATTGTGGAACCCAATTCAGGTACTCATTGTTTTGTGGCAATGTAAAAGTAATTTTTCCTCCCAGCAGGATATGAGTATTTACAAGGGAATTTGGACCATTGCATGAAGAGAGAACAATTCTCACCACCTAGAAAAGACTATGTTCCTGTCTCCCCAAAGCTCACATCATGTGAGGCCTATGCATGCACTGGCCAACTTTCCAGTCTGTGAACCAGTCTTCATTCCCTGCAACACAGCCAGGAGCAAGCGAGGAGACCTGGGAAGACCCTATTGTTAAAAATAGCCCCACAGTTTTATCAATTAGAGTTCAATTAGATTTCTTTTTAAAAACAAAATACCTTTTGGCATGCTTCAGCTTACATAGTGTTTATATCTTGCGGTAAAACTAAAATTAGAAAATCGAATTTGCTCCTCTCCAAGTGCTGAAAGAATTGGACTGTGTCACTGGTAAAATGAAAAGAGAGGTAATTTGGGTGCCTGGAGCATTCCAAGGAGGTAGTTGTCGACAGAGGAGCCAATGTGGAAGGCTTCAGGCGAGATGCCACCAAACCACTGAAAAGCACATCAGCCAGCTTGATCACGTTTTCGCATGTGGAAGGCAAGTTGCGAATGTGAGCTGTGCGTTCTGAGTCAGGAGAGAGGCCTGACAGAGGGGCACAGAGTGCACTGGCTCCAGAGTCCTCTCTCCTCCGGTACTGGTATGGACGCAAGCACGCTACTCAGTCCCTCTACGCCTCAGTCTCCTTCTCTGCAAAATAGGAAGATGCCAGTGCCTGCCTCCTAGGGCATGTTGTGAGCTAGTGCGTATAAATAGCTCAGCACAGTGCCTGGGGACCAGAGGCGCTAGCTGTAAACTGTGAAACAGCCAACAGCCGCCAAAGAGCCCTCTCCCGTTTCCATGAGGAGTTCCTTCTTTACAAACTGCAAGCATCAGTCTACTTCCTCTGCATTTACCACACTCTTTACATTTTGATTTGTTCACTTTGTGGAGAGAAAAAGGATCTTCTTTTGGCTATGCCAACATTTTCTTAAACTGTTATGGTCCTGCTGTCATTTTGTCTAAAGTGATTGAAGAACAGAGGTCATCTGTGAAGGACACAGAACACGGAGCCTGGAGAGCTCACAGGTTAAAGCGGGGCACACATCAACGTCTGCCAGTGATTCAGGGGACTTTCAAGTAGGTCAGAATATCTTTATAGAAAATGACACCATCTTTTTGAGTTTGTGTGGTAGAACAATAAATCTAGGGGATAAAAGCATAAAACGGTGAAAATCTCATCTGTATTAAAGTAAAATGGTACTTTGTAAAATGTATTTTATTTGAGTACCACAATAAGGTAGTTTGTAAAACAAATATGTATATTGGCTGGTTAAATAACAGTACACAAAAGTTTCAATACCGCATTTATCAGCTAGAACCTCAGCCAATTTTTTAATGAAAAACTATTATCTGTCTCAAAGAATCTCCGCTTCTGAGTTTAACCTTGGGCCACATAACTAGGTCTAATTCTTTTATAGCAAATGTAATATTTAAAATGAAGTTATTTTGACATTTTGGAATTGTATACCAACGACACATATACAATCCGTACACCAGGTTGTAATTCTGGAAACCGACATCTTAAATCCCAATAAAAGCAGAGTTTTTAAAATGTCACCATGCTTTCTTTGTCATAAGAAAGACTAACCTTCTTAGTATGTGGTATGAAGAGTATTTCCTTTAGTCAGTGAAGGTTACAGAGAAAATTCAAAACCACATGGAGTGAAAGGGTCATTCTCATTCTCATTACACAATTTACGGATTCAGTATCTCTCTTCTTAAAATAAGCCCTGCCTTTTCCATGTCTGCTAAGACAGTTTCTTTAGAGAAGATCAAGTATTGCTGTTTAGGATGTTCTTTGGAATTCTGCTCTATCTCTAAATTCTTTACATCACTATTCTCTGTGCTCCTGAGTTCTCTAGACCTTGGGCTTACTGCCTTTTGTTATTAATGGCACGTGGCCACCCATGCAGCTAATGTGACGCCATCATGTTTCAGCTGCAACAAAGTACATGAAGATATGTTTGCATACTACTTGTCTTTGAAATGTCCTTCACTAGATATATCCAGGGTATATCCTAAACTCTCCACCATGGTAAAGAATCTGTTCCCAAATTCCCAGCTTAATGCTCTGGCATTTTGTTCCCACAACCTAAGCTCCAATTACACCAAATATCTTCTACTCTGCTGAATAGGTCCTACTTTCTTGGAGTGCTTTTCCATTTTGCTATTTATCTATTTATTCTTTACGAAATTTTACTAATGCTGCATCCTTTTCATCTAATGGTAGTGAAAAGCACAGACTTTGGAGCATAAATCCCAATCTTGCCTCTGCGTTTGCCACTGCCACTAAGCACCTGTATGTCCTTGGGCAAGTCACCTCAGTGTCTTCATTAAAATGGGGGTGATAATAGTATATACTTCAACTGTCATAAATAATATATTAGTTCATTCATGCAAACCATCCAGAACTGTGCCAGGTACATGTTAATCATTATCACTTTGCTTTACTGCAATAGCATTGGACACATTATATTACAATTACATGGGTCATTATTAAAAGTTTGCTCAAACATTTACCTATTTAGTAATATGAACTAGACCTCCTGTTGCCTTTTTAGGTGGAGTAGGGAAGCAGTAGGAAGGAGAAAGGTAAAGAGCAGGGAAGGAGGGGCTCCTATATGGTTCAGTGCATTAAGTGTCGGACTCTTGGTTTCTGCTCAAGTCATGATCTCAGGATTGTGAGATTGAGCCCTGCATTCAGCTCCACACTCACGGGGGAGTCTGCTTGAGATTCTCTCCCTCTTCCTCTGTCCCTCCCCCTGCTCGCTCTCTAAAGGAAAATAAAATAAAATAAATAAATAAACAAATAAATAAAATCTAAAAAAAAAAAAAAGGTCAAGGAAGGGACTGTACAGGTTGGGCGGGGGAGGTGAAGAGCAAATTGTTAGCATTAGAGCCCCGGAACCTCCCACTCAGGATGGAAGCCCTGCATGTGTGTGGAGGTGTGTGTGTTATAAACAAATGGAAAGGGTGGAGGGACATACTATGGTTCATGAGCATATTGGTAAAGGATTGTGGTTGACTGCTGTACTTGGTTTCTTAGGACATCGCCCAGGGAAGTAAATCATAACAGACTGGAGGTAATGAGTCAAAGCTCAGGACAGGATAGGTGAATCTCACCAGCACCCTTGTGAACTGAGCTTTGGATCCAGCCAGCCACTAAGCTTCAGAAGCAGCCATCAAGCATCGTAAGTGCCAAGAGAATAGACTAAGAGCCCATTCCCACCATGGATACCTCCACAACAGGTACAAGGACAGAGGCCCACACTGATGGGCCTACAAGCTCAACTGAACGTCTGAGAAAGTGAAAAGACAAAGGCAACGTGAGGTTGATTGCAGATGCTCTACTCTGCCTGTATGAGGCCATCTAAAACTCCTCCCATGCCCAGGTGATGCTGACTGGGAAGGAGAGAAGGGAGTGAGGGAAATGAAACACTCGAATGGGGTCAATTCCAAAAGCCTCTCTTTCCCTCTTCCCTCACCTCCTGGATCTCATGATGGAAATGAAATGTCGAAAGCAAGAAGAGAACAATTACAGACAATAAGGAGGGTTACCATGTTTTGCACATAGGACACATTTATTTCCATCACCATACGTCTCCACACAAGTGTGAATGCACATATGCACACACATGTTTATACTTTGCCTCTCTTGTTTGGTCTCTCTTTATATTTCTGTTATATCTGCCCAGAGTTAGCATGTCACAGGGTCTGCCCCATAGACCTGGATGAATGGATGGATGGACAGATAGATGGAAAAACGAGTAAATGAATGAATAAACTGCTCTTTAATTTACTCCACCCTCTCCGGATAAATGTCCTTTATTTTAGGGTGTTTCTCTGGGAATTTCTACAAAATACGTCAAGCAAGTATTGGCTCCAGACCTCCTGGATTTAGTCATCTGGGAGCAACATGTCATTTTGCATGACTCTAAATCATTCATTTCAATCCCCTTTTGATTCACAAGTGAGAACCAGAATTCCGTTTAGGGTAAAATGACTTGCCCAAAGGCAGAAAGTGATTGAATTGCCCACTCATCAATCCTAACTTATTTAGGCTCATTGTTCTTTTCTCAACTGAAAGGGAAATTTGATTTCATTTAGTCTCCTGCACTTTCACTTCATGATATGTGTCAAACAAGGCCCAGATTATTAGTGCCATTAGATCCTGCCTCCATCCAGGGTTACTTGTTCGGACCCACAATATGCAGCCTAGCAATTTCCAGAAGGCTGCTGTTTGTTCGATCTAGCACAGTGTACGGTCCCAGCACAACTTCCCTAAGGCCTACAACCATGGGAAAGAGAACTAAAGAATCCCTTTGTGATAATTCCTGGTAGTCTAGATGGTTTTTATATGGGAAGATAAAATAGAAGAGGAAAAAACAAAAAAAAAGTTTGAAGATGCTTCAGATAGTTAAGTCTTGCAATGTACCATTAGCATTAGCAATTAATTTTAGTAGATCAATTCAGCAAATTTGAGCAGATTGATTTAGCAAATTAAAATATTAATCATGTCATTACATTATGATTAGGAATATGGCATTGCCCAAAGTAACTAAAATTAAAATCATTAATGATGGTAGAAACCATGTCTTTACTGTCATTGCTCCCAGTGGTGTGCTCTGAACGTGTAACAGCTGGCTCTCAGGGGAGGGGAACTCAGCTGAAGAGCATGTGTTGTTTTTTGTGCTGTAAAAACTACCACCATGGCCAGTTTCAAGCTACCAATTTGAAGTCACTGAATGTGAAATTGGTAGAGAAGCACAGGATCTGCTCTCATAAGCCACAGGAAACTTTATGTTGTGACTTACTGTATCTTAACAGAATTTTGACTAATTCTATACAGATAGAAACACAGATTTCTCGGGGTGCCTGGGTGGCTCAGTCGGTTAAGCGTCTGCTTTCGGCTTGGGTCATGGTCCCTGGATCCTGGGATCGAGCCCCATGCAGGGCTCTCTGCTCAGCCCTGCTTCTCCCTCTCCTTCTGCCTGTCACTTCCCCGGCTTGTTCTCTCTCTCTTTCTCAAATAAATACATCAAATCTTTAAAAAAAATAGAAAACCCAAAAAACAAAACCATATTTCTCACATAGTATATATAATATAACTTGATTGGCCCTGTGAATACACAGGGTGTTCAAACGGTCTCTGGACTGCTCTGAAACTCTGACCACAGCTATGGTTTACTGTAACAGTGATGCACGTGTAATTCTGATTATGCATTTTACATCAGACAAGAGGTCATCTCTTTCATTCCGAAGGAAGTAAAAAGAAATAAGAAAATATAAACTAAGAAATGAATAGAATGATTCATTTTACTAAAGCTATTGAAACTCATTTTCCTCCTAGTTTTACAAGATTTCTGGCATCTATCATTGACATTTTTTTTCCTTTCACTTTCTCTTGTTCAAAATTACTTTCCCCCCACACCCCTTCTCCCCACTTACTGTTGCAAGGTCCGAAGCTATGACCAGCCTACTCAGTTGTATCAAAAAGCTTGTTCAGTGGCATGAATCAAGATGTCCCACGTTAGGGCAGCTTCACAGCTGGTTAGTTAATTGAGTGGCTCAAAATAGCATCAAAGAGCCAGATTATTTCCACCTTTCCTCTATTGCCTCTATCGGGGGTCAGCTGAATCCTCTCCTGATCACAAAATGGCTGCAGAAGCTCCAGAAATCACCAAGATATATAAATACCCAGAAGCAGAAAAATAAACTACTTTTTCTTTTTACCCTTTTTAACATCTAAGAAAATTCTTAGAATCACTCCCTCTCCTACTTTCCCCACAGAATTAAGTTAAAATCTCCTTAAGCAATGCAATCCAAATCACTAGCAACGAAACTCTATTTATCACAACCGCCTCTTACTATTTTTGTCCATTGGTGATAAGAGAGAGAAAAGCTGCCAAAGTCACATTTTAAAAGGGTCTATTACAGACATCAATCAGATTAGATAGATAGTCATAAGAATTAGAAAGATAGTCATAAATAGACCATGATGTATTCAGAGAAGCTAGCTTGAAACAGTTTGTGCATTAGCTTCCTATAGCTGCTGTAACAACTTACCACAGGCACAAGTTTATCATCTTATAATTCTGGAGGTCAGAAGCCCAAAATGTGTCTTTTAAGATTTATTTTTATTTATTTGGGAAAGTGAGAGAGAGAGAGAGAGAGCATGCACAATTGGGGGGGAGGGGCAGAGAGAGAGAGGGACAAGCAGACTCCCCGCTGAGCAGGGAGCCTGGCTCAGGGCTCAATCCCAGGACCCTGAGATCCTGACCTGAGCCGAAGGCAGACACTTAACCAACTGAGCCACCCAGGCGCCCCCAAAATGTGTCTTAAAGGCTACAACTAAGGTGTTAGCAGAGCTGCACTGGTTCTGAAAGAATGTTTCCTTGTCTTTTCTGCTTACAGAAGCTGCCAGCATTATCTTAGCTGGCTCCTCCCTTCCTCTTTCCCTTCCCTCTTTCCTTTCCCTCCTTCCCATCCCCCCCTTCCCTCCCTCAAAGCACATCACCCCTCCTCTGCTTCCATCATCACATCCCTCTAACTTCAACCTTCTTGCCTCCCTTTTATAGTGACCAATTAGTGTGCTCACTGAGTCCACCCGAATAATCTAGGACAATCTCTCCACCTCAAGGCCCTTAACTTAATTACATTTGCCATGTAGGTAACGTATTCACAGGTTCTGCGGATTAGGATATTCACAGTTTCTTTGGGGGCCATTATTCAGTTTAGCTCTGTCGGGGGTTACAAAACAACACCCCTAACAAACCTAGAGGAAAATGATTACATTACTTCCAAAGTGAGACTTGAAATTGGACTGACTGAACTAAACACAAGAAAAATAATTGAGATTATTGCAGTCCTTCCCCTTGGCATGAACATGGCCTGATAAAGATTTATAATTTTATATTAAGGAAAGCACGACCGATATCCTTACATTAATGAAGGTATTTTCAATAATTTAAACTTTATACAAAAAATAGAATTTCATCAGCTAACTAAATTTAAAATGTTGGTGTGGAGTTTTACTTGGCTGCAGAACAGAGAGGAGTGGTGGAATGTGAGCCACCCAAGTGGGTGCTCGTAAGGAACGGTTGTATCAGAATTTGCATTTTATGCTGCCCTCTGCCTACCAATAGAGGGGCAAAATGATCAAAATCTAACCTTGGAAGATGTGCATTAAGCTCTAGAATGCCCCCAGAGTGCCATTAGATACATCGAAACCTTCCATGATTTAGATAGAGGAACTTTTAGGCTGAAACAAACAAACAAAAAACAAAGGCCTAAAAAATTGAAAACTGTAAGAGGAGAGATTCTCAAGAGCCTGTGACATTTAGATATGGACTCTACAACAGACGATCTTATAATATGACTTCTTCAATCAGGTATCATTTAATTTCTTCTACTTATAATTCCCGGGCTCCTTACAATGGGACAGAAATTAGACAGCCATTCACTAAACTTATCTCCACTTCATTAGGAGTTTACCACTGGATTCCTTCTCCCAGCCTTCTGTGAGGGTTTGGTTGACCATATAACTGCCTTCTAGACAATTCAGCGTGGGAGCAAGTGATGGGAGCCCTCTTCAGGGCTGACCCAGGGATGTCCTTGTGTGGTTTTCATGTTCTTACCTCTTCCCCCAACTTGGAGCAGAGGGGCACAGGGAGCATGGAAGTCAGAGGAAGATGGTAGGAGTAGAGATGGGAGCAGAGATTGGCAAAACCACCAAACAAACACCTGTTTTCCCATTTACACAAGTGAAAATTAAGTTGTGCTTGCTCATAAGGCAAGCTCATTACACATCCGTGTAAATGTGAATGTTACAAGATGAACCCCTGCTTCCTTCCCACTTCTGCTTTGTTATCTCATGACTGGCTGTGAACGGCATGGAGGAACCTTGATGGAAATTACCTCTGGACTATTCTTTGCTGAACCTGACATGATTATCTTCCAGAAGAAAATCCAGGGGGTCCCTGCCTAATGGTGAGTTTGGGTTATTATATCTTACAGAGACTGAATGACAAGAAATAAGGAGCTGACATTCTAACACACTATATTAGGATTTCTTTTATTCATTGAAGGTTAAAAAAAGTACACCAGGAATCACCTTGAAAATGTTCCCATAACATAGACAAGGGGCATTAAATTAATTCTAGAAATTCAGCTGAGATTTTGAAATAGTGATAGTAAGGGAGAAAGGTTTCCAGATTTTACCCTACTTTTCAATTTACTTGCATCATTAAATATAGCACAATTTTCAGTGTAATGAACGTGATATTGTACAGAAATTAGATCTCAGTATTGAAAGATGAAAAAAGCAAGAGCAGTCAGACGTACCTGGAGAAAAAAAATGTTCTGCAAACCTCAGATAAATGCAAAGTGCCTGCAAGCAGGGTTTGTATGAAACAAATAGATGCAACCAGAGTCACTCTATTTCCAGCACAGATAAAAAATAAATTTCTCATCCTTAAATTATGTGCATTCTCATTTAAATCCACTGGAGCTTTTAAAGGATGCAGGCACCTTTCATACAAACCCAGTGGGTTAATTGTTCTTCTTGAGTGCGCTCTTTTGTAGGAAGCAGAGGAGGGTACTGTTATTTATCCTGCAGTTTTGATGAGAAATGACCTACCTATCCATTTCAGCAGGTATGCTATACTATTGGACAACCCGTAGCAGACCTGTCCTAGGGGGAGGCTTCTGGATCATCCTAAATTTGCTATGACATTTCTGCACCTGGTCCCTGTGTGCCCAGGCACGTGTCTCTTTCCTGAGGTTTCCAGCTGTGCAATGCTTTAGTCAGCCAACAAATACTTACTGAGTGTTCCCATGTGCTATAAACTTGGTGCTCTTGGCATGGGATGGGCACAATCTACTCTCCCCCAGAGGAGCTTACAGTTAAATGGAGAATAAAAACAAGTTAATGGATACCTATATGACACAAGAGTCTGATGGGGGAAACCTTGCCCACTGTCCTGTCAACAGGTAATTATAGCCCCCATATATAAGTAACGGTAGGACTCTGATGTGCTTTAAACATTTTTTTAGAACACTGTTTTCTCACCTGGCATCCATCTAGCTATGTGTTACCTCTTGCTCAATGGTATTACGAATGTTATTAATCATTTTATAAAATCATTCTATCAAAGCAATGCAATAGCTAGAAAGGTCACATTATATATAGCCATAATAGTTAAACTGCACCGGAATAATTTGTGGGAAAGTATAATATTCAATAATGTCTGTTATTACACAAACAAATTCTATTAACTGTGAAAACAGATGAGAGTGGCAGCTAGCACTGTAATTTTAAATATTCTGTATTGTATAAGTGTGAAATTAGCAGGGAGGAGGAAGGATTTACTTGACTATTGTCTGAAGTGGAAGGACATCAGTTGGCTAAACACATAGAATTTTTTCCTCTGGGTTTGAATTTCTCAATTCTTACATAAGGCTTCCAGTGAGATAAACTTTTATGTTGTTCCTCTTTATCAAACTGGTTAAAAAAAAAAAAGTCCTTTTGCTATTAATTATCTGAATTGGCCATCCATCTGCATTTCCTAAACAATCTCTGAGCTTTAACTTGGGCCCTTTGCATGAGTGTGGGGGACCCTCCTGGGCACATGGCCCTTGCCAGGCAGCTGCTTCCCAGACCAGCCCCGGAGGCCGCCAGGGAAAGAACCACCAACCCCCAAACCCTGAACAGCAGGAACTGAAGACTCAGCACTGCCTGTTTCTTTTCCCCACAAATCAAAGGCAAAGCCTCAAATTTGAAATTCAAGAGGAAAATCAGTCCTAACTGCGCTGATTTTTAATGCTCGCAGCAAACCTCATCCACATTTCACTCTCAAAATTACACGAAGTGATTTGCTTAAAACAGTGGTTTGTAGTGAGTATCAGAGAATCGCCGAAGATAAATAGAACTGCTTGGAAAGCTAAATAAAAGTGTTAACTTTTTCCTTGACTTCAAAACAAAATCTAGATGTTTTGTAATCCTTCAACAAGTAAAAATAAAAAGATGAAAAAAATCATTAAGATTGCTTAGAATGGTACCCCTTCAGGACAGACGCTCATGAAAATTTCTCCCTTCCCTCTTTATAGGACAAAGGTATTGAGGAAAAGGAAGCAGGAAATTATTTAAGCAAATTCAGTGTCAACTCATTATAAGTAAATCATGACCCAGGACAAATCTAAGGAGATCTCATTATTCCTAAATCTCTGACTTGACACACCGATTTTTAAAATGTTGAAAACGGTGAGGAAAATGGCAAATAATCCACAAAAGTGTGGGTTCAGTGCTGCAGTTAATTCTATTACATATAATAATGGATGACTCACTGGAGCAGGTAATTAGAATTGGCATGCAGCCTACTCAGTCAGATTTCAGCGAGTCTTGGGACATTTGTATCGGTGAGAAGCAAGTTCTACAAAGCTGTTCCACGAAGCATCAGACCCCCCCAGTTTTCACACCACAACCAGGAGGGCCCTCGCTGCTATTATCTCTTCTGGGTTATTCTTGGAATCTTGCCGTGAGGTGTCCACTCTGTCCTCAGGAAGGGCTATGAGTACCTTCACCAGTGAGGGAATCACAAAATTGAAACCCAGTAAGAACATGAGGCTACAAAGACTCAACTGGAGACAATGCACATTCTCTTGCTGAGTGACACATAATTATGAAATAGTCTATAATTATGAAATAATATGTCTATATGTTATTTAATCTGCTTCCCCTGTTCCTCATATTGCAAGTTCCATGAGAGCAGGGACTTATTTATCATTAATTCCAATTCCTCATACAGTGCACGTTACTGAACACTTAGTAGATGCTCAATGAATATTTGTTGAAAGTTAAA
This sequence comes from Ursus maritimus, assembly GCF_017311325.1. NCBI lineage: Eukaryota > Metazoa > Chordata > Mammalia > Carnivora > Ursidae > Ursus > Ursus maritimus. The sequence goes on along the minus strand of NW_024423675.1, from coordinate 64,917,871 downwards.
ATGAATAGATGGGTTTCTGGTCCCATTCTTTTTAACATAATTTGAGTCCATTTTTCTTCCTGTGACCAGTAGCAGGCCTGTATCTAGCTGGGCCAAACAGAATTCAGATGGCTGGAAATAGCACCAGTAAACAAAGCCTGCCAACAGACCATCTACTTGGTTGCATATAACCATGCTTATAAAGTAAGAATTCTTCAAAGAAAAATTCAAATATTTAGGGGCATTAAAATGGATATTTATGAGATACCGTCATGATAAAATTAAAAGTTAAAAAAAGGAAACTCAAATTTTTGGCACATCAAAGAAGGACACCTAACTCAGAATGATGGGAGACAGGCTCTCTCAAAGGAGGAAGGCAACCTATGCAGAGAGGGCAGGAGAGGAAAGAAGGGAGTGTTCATGAGTGTTTCCCTTGGAGAATTGCGGGCTTCAGGGTGGCTGAGGCTTAGGCTAGAAGGACCGGGCATCTGAGCCTGGACCCAGGAAAGGACCTGGGCTATGAAGGTCCCTGTCCTCAATTTCAATTTCATCAAGGAGTAAGTAGAAATATGCTAATCAGGGGGCTGAGAAATTGGAAAGAGAAATGAGATAATTAGAAGATAGACATACAAAGCATAAGTAAAAGATTTGAAGTGGGTGTGAAGAAGAGCCCATGATCAAGAATAGCTCCTGTCTTCTATCTTCAGTACTGTGCTCATGTGCTGTCAAGCAACACAGATGGGGGGCAACAATGGAGGGCTAGTCTGTGATTGGGGAAAGGGATGGGGGCATATGACAGCATGATTTCCATAATGGACATACCAAGTTCTGAATAGCCACTGTGTACCACCCAAGTGAAGTGGAGATGACCAGGAGATATCTAGATGAGTGAGCTGGGAACTTATGAGACACTCTAGGCTGAGGTGGTAGATCACCAGGGAGAGCATTTACAGTGAGCAGGAAGAGGCCCAAGGACCATATGCTGGGCAAAAGAGGGAAGAACCCTTACAAAAAGCCTAAAGAAAGAGCAAGGCAATGAGATGATCAGACTATGAAGCCACTGAGGGAGGGGTGCAGGCAGGAAGGTAACTGAAGCCATGGCTGATGACAACAAGGATTTGGAGAAAACAACCAGAATTTATTGTAGGCATTTTGTCGATTGATGGTGGCAGAAAAGTTAGAGGCACTGGACAGTAAAAAGCAGGTGTAACATTTTTTCTTCTTCTTTCCAAATGTGACGTTTTTAGAACAGTTGTAATACTAAGCCTGGATGGCAAAATATTATTCAAAAGCAATGGGCCTTTCAGAATAAAATACTGAAAAGGGAAAAAAATTGTCTAGGTGATTTGTTATTCTTTAGTAAATAAAAGTAAAAATATGTCAAAACTAAAAAAGATTACTGTAAGTCAGAGCCAGGAAATAACTAAACTGTGATCCTAATGCAGGCTGTTGGACTCAAGGCAACCAGTCTGTAGAATATCCACTGCTGAAACTGACTTGGGTTCATTTCTATTAATTTCAATAAAAAGAACTTGTCTCTTAAACTATATATATGAATCAGATTGTGGGGGATATGCATGGTTGGTTTTATTTTTATTGTTTTTATGAGGGTGACAAAGAATGGAGGATAGTTCAAGAGCAATTCCAAGTTGTGTGTGTGTGTGTGTGTGTTTAACAATTGGTTCACAGCTCCATATGTTGTAGGATTTCTCCTCTCCCCCCATAACTGACAAGGTGACCGGTATATTCACATAAGAAATATTTTCACATTCATAAACAAGTTGTGCTAATTATCAAAACTGTTTTAATTAAATTTTGTAACAGCTGGCCTGTGCTCTTGGCATTCAGCCTTAAGATTGCACCATTCCCTGAAATGGTAGAGACTGGAAGTATGATGTTTTCTATATGTTGTTATCCTGACAGTTTAAATGAAGGGCAACTTGTTTCTGAATAATTATTTACCATAATTAGGATCCTCTAAGGATTTCTATTTTTTGCCAATAAAAAGACGTCTATCTTGTCAAAGAGGTCTGAAATGCCCATGGTCCTCACTTTGCTCTAGTTGAGAAGGTCTTGTTTATCTTGAGAAAATTTAGACTTGAAGTTCCTAAGTTATTGCTTTTAGCACAGAAGTCAATGTCTATCAGCAAAAGAGGGAGAATTCAGGAAATATGACAGTGGCATAGTTTCGAATCTTTCCTAATCCTCTCATAAAAACAGACAGAGAAAGCAACCAGGACAGCAAAGCTGAAGCACATATACAGAATCTTCAACTAAACTGTGTGCAAGGTAACTGGTGGCCCTTAGAATCAGCATGGGTGGGGCAAACAGCTAACACCTGTGTGACATCAGCAGCTGCGCAGGAGGAGACAGAGGAAGGCAAAGGGTGTCTCCTGAACCAAGGACTGGAACTACACCAGCAGATGCTGGAAGCAACGTGGGGCAACCTGTGAAGCTAGGAGAGCTTTGTGTCACTTCAGTTTGTGGGTAGTGACAGGGGTCTGAGAGAGTCTGAAAGGGTTCTTGAATCCAAAATATCCCCAGTTCCTTTCCAGTATAAAGCTTTCTCCTGAGGAATAGAATCCAAACTGAGCAGAGTGGCACCAGGTCAGAGGAGGAAAGGAAAGACAATGTCCACTTAACAGAAGGGCAAAGTGGGAGAAAAAACAGATCATAAAAAGTACAATGACATTTTTAAAACCATTTTGTAGAGATGGGAGAGGAAATTCTAGAGCTGTGAAGCTAGAAAAGCTAACTTGACCTATCCCTCCTCTCTAAAAGAGCACAGAGATAGGAAATAATTGTCAAGTCCCCTACAAAATCATAATTTAAAAAAAAGAGACTAAGGAGCATAATAGTGTCTTTACAGATAATAAAAGCATACTAACAAGATATATTCCCATATAAAAGAACTGGTAAACTAATGTTTAAAAAAAAAAAAGATAGGTTTTAAGTGATAGAAGGCATTTTAAAAAATAGAATCATAAAACAATAAAAAATGAAGTGTCAAAAAAATTTGAAATGTAAAAAAAAATTCGGAAATGAAGCCTAAATTGGGAAAACAAACAAACAGAAAGAATAGTTACAGCAAATAATATTTTAAGAAAAACAGACGATGCAAAAGGAGGAAAATTTTAAATATAAAATAATCCACAGTGATAGAACAGGGTTTAGAGAGAGCGATAGATGAAGACAGGAAAAGAGACTCAACCACAGACAGATTCCTGGAGAGGAAACCCAGAGCAGTAGAACAGGCCATGTACTAAAATATTATAATTCAAAAAAAGTTCCTTAAAAATGACAACTCAAAGCTACATATTGAGAGGGAGAATCATATTCCCCAAAAATGTAATACTAAAAACCAACACTGGAGCTTATTTAAAAAAAAAATTACCAGGCCTAACCTAAAAAAAAAGGCAAATAAGTCCATTCAAAATTATTATTTTGCTTATAAAACCTTTCATCATGCTTTTTGACAATGTTTTATACCAGAAGAAATGGGGTAACTCCAGGGGGAAAAATGTGAACCACAGATTTTATATCCAGCTATAATAACCTCCCAACAATAAAGCATCAAAATAAATCTATTAAGGAATATTCAGCAACTCAGGGGATATTGATTGCATGAACACTTTCTAAGAACTCTGTTGAATAAGGAGCTCAGGCAACCAAATGTCTGGAGAGGCACTGCCATAAGGATTGAGATGAGGATTAGATAAATATTTACCTGCCAAATTAGGAGTAAGTCATAGGTATAAGGAAGGAAGAATGTTATGTAATGGCTATGTGCTTTGGCAACATGATATAGTGTAAGTATAAAAAACAGGGGAAAGGAGAATGGGGAACGCATGTGAAAAACAGATAAACCTGCTGATTGCCCCATGGCCATCACATAAAGGAATATTACTTCAAATCAGATGCTGTGTGCAACAAGTAATGTACAGGAGCCTGAATTTGATTGTTACTGTTATACTTAATATAGCATCAGGTGAAAAAGAGGATGAAAATAGACATTTTAAAAGTAGAAGTGAAAAGAAACTCACTAATAAAATGTTTGCTCGGTTAAACAGAAAAAGAGGGAAAGATGTAAAAATGATCCAGAATTATAAAAAGTGGTAACTCTCTCAATTATATACCATCCTCTCTTCAAAATAATACTACATTTCTTTTATTCAGGGTTCCATCAACTTCAACAACCACCTAGAATGTTTTCTCATTTTTTATATTTGTCACATTATATTTTTAAACTCAGATGGTAAGGATGTAGGGCATTTCTTAAAGAAAGACAAGTGCAGAAATATTAAAATTTTATCTCTTTTCTTTGGAACTTTAACCTCCTGTTAATAGCAAATATGAACTGAAGAACACAAAGAAGACCCTTACTTTTTGGAGACTTTTTTCTAGACCACCTCATAATGATCCATATTGTGGCCAGCTCTTAGGACATATGAACGTTATAAATAATTGGTGTTATTTAATAACTTTATGTGAGCACAAATACAGGCACAGTGAAAACCTGATTACAAACTTTGCTCTCAGAATTTCTTTTCCATGAAGCTGGAATTGTTAGTTCATTCATATTTATATTCATCATCAAGTACAAATTTTTATGTACATAGGTATGGACATAATAGCTCAATCATGATTAGTGGTAAGTTTATACTTTTATATGCTGATGTATGTCTGATTTTAAACTTTATTCAAATGATATGCTCAATAGGGTCAATATAGTGAAAAATAGACCAGGTATAACCATTTGAAGCAAAAACCAAACAAACAAAAAATCTAAACCAAACAAACAGGAAAAAAACCAAAAAACAAAAACCAACAACAGTTCTCCTGGCCATGAGAAGTTTTCTAGATGAGAAAAATTTTGAATACATTTTGGGATAAAACATATATTTGATTTCAGTTTCATATTAGGCAAGATACCTAAAATAACAAGAAATTTATATTGACCTATTCCTATTGACTTTATGAAATACTACCAAAACATTTAAGTTTAATAGAAGAGAAAGGGACAGACCTAAATAACTTCAAAATTAGTTCACATTACCCAGCATATATAAAGATACTAGAACTTATAAAAATATGGAATTCTAATATATTTCAACTTCAAAAATTTACATTTATTAAAGTCAAACTAAATAGCTAGTGTATAGTTTTCAATGAAAAATAAATGTTGGTACTTCTAGCTTTCCTATAAAATAAACAAAAGATAGAAATGCTGTCATTCTGTAATTTTCCTGTGTTACTTATATCATTAAGAAAAATCATTAGATTCTTTAGGTAGTTTGTTTTATCTAAACCTCACATTCATCTTTAGAGTCATCAATTAATGGAAATCCAATCAAAGTATTTTTTCAAGGATTTTACAAGTTTGTTATTACAAAAATACTTCCAGTTCTGTAAACAAGTTTGGCATCAATTTTTCAGAATTAAGTCACTGAAACTGGTGGCGGACTTGAAGAATTAAAAAAAAAAAAAAAGAAATCTAGACTCTGGCATTGAGTATACTGCCACACAAGACTCACTTTAGCCTTTCTTCACCATTTCTTCTCAATGCTGCTAAAACAAAATGACTAGTTTATTGGACTTGGACTTCAGTGAGTAGCTTTTCCACAGTCATCTCACTTCTTCTCCCTTTCTCCATAAGCACAATTATTGACTGAGGAACAAATTACATCTAATCCCTCTTAAAAAATTGTAAAAAAAAAGGTATGTCAGGGAAAAGTCAAGTAACACTGTCATATTTGAAAGAAACAGGCAATAGAAGTTAACTGTTCAGTGACACCCAGAGAGTCTGGACACATCACACTGGAGAACACGCGCTGGCTGTGGGCTTTGTCTTAGGGGTGATTCAGTTCTCACACCAGATATTCCTAGAATACCACCTGATGCTTCCCACAAAGCAATATTCACCTTTTTAGTCTTATTTAATAGGAGGGAAACAAGGAACATCAGAGAAAAAGAAAAGAAACAGAAGATATTGTATAGGTTATGTCCTCTATCTTTGCTAACAATTCAACCTAGCAAACGTTTATAAAAAGTTACTATGAGAGAGTAACATCACCAAGGTGGCAACATAGGTCATTCCTTATTTTGCTACCCCTCACGAGAAGAGCAAGAAACATCTATTCCTGAGTAAGACACAACTGAGAGAATCCTAGGACATAATAGTGAGGCTGAAGTAGCTCCCTATACCTCAGAGACTAGGACAGAGTGCACTGGAAGGGTGAGAGAAGCAGCTACATGTTGACAGCATTACCCCTTTCCTAGGCCAGTGTGGCACCATGTGGAGAGGTCTCCCTTGAGCCTCTGGTTCCTCCAACAGAAAAAGAAAACCCAGGGGGAATATCCAGCTCCCCCTTCACAGTATTGAGGGTTACTTTGTTGGAGTCTCTACTATGATCTTGTACCATGAGGACTGTATGAAAATCTGTAGTGGCTGGCCACTGGGTATTTGATTGTGACAGAGAAGAAGGTAGGGACTTGGAATAGCCAGTATACAGATCTTGACAAACTGAGTTCATATCTGCAGTGACCAAGTAGTAATCCGAACAAGAAGTATTGCTCATCTGCAGAACCAATTCAGGGGTGCACCCTGATCAAGGAACTTGGCAGAGTGCAGACTGGCCTGATTCAGATCCTCAAATGAGGAGTTCTGCCAGCTCTAGAGCCCAGTTTGCCCATGCCTAGCCAAGGTTCTGAGTACAGACCACCCACTGTGGAAAGTGCCTATTAGCCCCATCTGAGCAGATGGATTGGCAACAACAACTGAAAGCTACGTAGCCCAGTGGCATGGAACCAAAAGGGGGATAAGCAAAACAGGTCACTACCAGAGCAAAACCTCTAACAGGTGTGGAGTCTTCCTGCCCTATGCAGAGGCAGGGGGATTAATTCAGAGATAAGACTGAGGGTAGCTCCTGGCCCCTCCCAACTGGAAAAACTGTTTGGGAAATTGAGAGGGATAAAAACTTTCCTGGACAAACAAAAACTGAGTGAGTTCATTACCACCAGACCAGCCTTACGAGAAATGCTAAAGGGAATTCTCTGGGTGGAAGTAAAAGAACACTAATTAACATCAATAAAAATGCATAAAGGTAGCATAAGTCTCACTGGTGATGATAAATATGTAGTCATAGTTAGAATCTGTGATGTGGTAATAGTGGTACATAACTCAAAACTCTGGTTTAAAAGTTTAAAAAATGATTATAGCAAAAAATAACTATAAATACAATAATCTGTAATTAGTTATACAATATAAAGAAACAGAGATTATAACCGCAATAATCTAAAATGTGAGAGGGAGAAGAAGCAAAAATGCAAAGCATGTGAATCCTAGTGAAAAGAATTGAATATGGGGTTATAAGTTTAAGATACCGTATGTAATTACAAGAAAAAAATCTTACGGTAATTACACAAAAGAATATCATAAAGAGGGGCGCCTGGGTGGCTCAGTCAGTTAAGTGACTGACTTCAGCTCAGGTCATGATTCCGGGGTTCTGGGATAAAGCCCCGCATTGGGCTCCCTGCTCAGCGGGGAGCCTACTTCTCCCTCTCTCTCTGCCTCTCCCTCTGCTTGTGCTCTGCTGCTCTCTCTGTGTCGAATAAACAGGTAAAATCTTAAAAAAAAAAAGAGAGAAAAAAGAATATCACAAAGAAGTCAAAACATACTGATACCAAAAGATGAGAGAGAGAGATTGAGAGAGAGCGAGAGAGGGAAAGAAAAAACAAGGAACAATGGATCCACAAAACAACCAGAAAACAATGAACAAAATGGCAATAAGTGCTTAACTAGCAATAATTAAATGTAAATGGATTAAATTCTCCTATGGAAAGACATAGAATGGCTGAGTGGATTAAAAATAACAATAACAACAATGAACAGTATGCTGCCACACAAGACTCACTTTAGCCTTAAAAATACAAACACAATGAGAGTGAAGTGATGGGAAAAGATATTTTAAGCAAATGGTAACAACAACAACAACAACAACAACAACAACAACAAAAGGCAGGAGGAACTATACTTAGACAAAATAGACTTTAAAATAAAAAAGCTAAAAGAGACAAAGGTCATTATATAATGACAAAGGGGTCAATATATCAAGATGATATAACAATTGTAAATATTTATGCACCCAATATCAGAGCACCTGAATATATACAGTAAAAACAAACAGAGCTAAAAGGAGAAATAAACAGTAGTACAATAATAATTGCAAACTCTCAACAATGGATAAACCATACAGACAGAGAATCAACAAGGAAACAGTGGATTTGTAATGTAATACTATATACCAAATGGCCATAAGAGACATATACAGAACATTCTGTCCAACAACAGAATACATATTCTTCCCAAGAGCACATGGAATATTTTCTAGTATAGACCATATATTAGGCCACAAAATAAAACTTTACAAATTCAAGAAGACTGAAATCAAACATGTAGACATTAAATAACACTCTCCTGAACAGCCAATGGATCAAAGAAGAAACCGAAAGGTAAATTAAAAAGTTTACTGAGACAAATGAAAATGGAAACACAACATGCCAGAACTTATGGGGTGCAGCAAAAGCAGTTTTACGTGGGAAGTTCATAGCAGTAAATGCCCACATTAAGAAGCAAGAAAGGTCTCAAGTAAAGAGCTTAACTCTTCACCTTAGGAAACTATAAAAAGAACAAACTGAGGCCAAAGTTAGCAGAAGAAAGGAAATAATAAAGATTAGAGCAGGAAAAAAGAGAAAGGACTCAAATTAACCAAATTATAACTGAAAAAGGAGACATTGCAACTGATACCACAAAAATCCAAAGGATCCGAAGAGGCTACTATATGCCAACAAACTCAACAACCTAGAAGAAATGGAAAATTTTTTAGAAACATACAACTTACTAAGACCAAATCAAGAAGAAATAGAAAATCTGAATAGACCAGTTACTAGTAAAAAGATATAATCAGTAATAAAAAAATCTCTCAATAAAGAAAAGCCCAGGACCAGAATTCTTCATTCGTAAATTTTACCAAACATTTGAAAAATAATTAACACCAATCCTTTTCAAAATCTTCCAAAAAATCAAAGAGGATGGAACACTGCCAAACTCATTTTGTGAAGCCAGGATTATCCTAATACCAAAACCGGAAGAGGATACTACTAGAAAATAAAACTACAGGCCAATATCCCTAACGAATACAGATACAAAAAAACTCAATATGTAGTAGCACACTGAATTAAACAGCACATTAAGGGGATCATTTGCCATGATCAAATGGGATTTATCCCTGGGATGCAAGGATGATTCGACATAAACAAATCACTCAATGTAATGAATTCTATTAATAGAATGAAAGAAATGAAACGTCTGCTTATCACAATAATGGAAAAAAGAAGAAACATTCCACAAAACTCAACATCCATTCATGATAAAAACTGAACGAATTAGGCATAGAAGGAACAAATCTCAACATTAATAAAGACCATATACGACATGACCAAAGCTTACATCATACTCAGTGGAAAAAGGATGAAAGTTTTCTTCTAAATTTAGGAACAAGACAATTCTCACCACTCCTATTCAACATGATATTGGAGGTCCAAGTTAGAGCAATCAGGCAAGAAGAAAAGTAAAGTGTATCAGAATTGAAAAGAAAGAAGGAATATGGTCTCTATTTGCAAATGACACATTTTTATATGAACAAAATCCTAGGGAGGAGTTAAGATGCTGGAATAATAAGGGGACTCTGAGCTTGCCTCCTCCCTCGAACACAGCTAGATCAACATCAAATCATTTTGAACAAGTAGGAAATTGATCTGAGGATTAAGAAAACAATGTGCACAACTGGAGGGAGAGAATGTGGCAGCTGCAAGGTTCAGGGATGAGAATTGGGGGCCAGAAAAGCTAGGGTGCCAAGAAGGGGACGGAGACCTTTTTGCAGAGAGAAGTCAGGGAAAGAGCAAGAGAGCAGGAGAGAGAGCAACGTGTGGGGTTCATGCAAGACACCATGGTGTGGGGATCCCCTGGGTCACACAGGGAGAGAACACCCCCTTTCCTGGAGTACATTTGAAAGAGGCTATATTGCCTCTCCAAAGACAAAAGGTCCGCTGGGCATCATTGAGCGGCTCTTCAACAGCAGGCGACAGAGGCACATACAGAGAGCAAATAACCTGGTCGCAACTTTTTGCTGTGTGCAGCCCTGCAACTGCTTTTCTGGGACAGAACAGTGCTGGCTGCAGCACTGTGAGGCTCTTCTCCTCCAGGGGAGGGAAGCAGGTCGGTGCCTTGTGGGTCCTTTAAGACTTGGGGTTTTGAATCCCAGCTGCAGCCAGAGATAAAACACAGGAGAACTGTGGTACCAGGCATGCCTATGGCCAGGCACAGACTGGTTAAGGGCAGGGATCTGACAAAAGCCTGGGACACAGAAGGGGAGATTGTTCGCTTTTTTCTGAGGGCCTCCTGAATAGCAGCCACTGAGAGTTCCCCTCCCTAGGGTTGAGAGGACAGGATGATGCAATCTTCACCCGTCTCACCTGCCCACTAACACAGTTGGACTTCAGAAAGTAATATACTGCCTTCAGTGGGGTCTAGAGTTGCTTACACCAAACCCTACCCCTTGCACCTGGCAGGGGTAGCTTTAGGGCAGATCTGACTGTGAGCCAGCACAGTGGGCCTCTCCCCCAGGGGACCAGTACAGGCCCCCTGCATGTACCAAGTCTACTGATCATAGAGTGTTCCAAAGTGTCAGCTTCAGTTCTGGTGGAAATAGGACAAGGCTTTCTTTTTCAGAATTTTTTAAATTTTTTATTTTTAATTTAATTAAATTATTTTTTTCTTTGGAATCAGGTTTATAGTTTTTTGTTTGTTGGTTGGTTGGTTGGTTGCTTTGTTTCAGGATGCTTTTTTAAAAAAAATGTTTATCTTAACAAAAAAATCAAAGCACACCTAGTTAAAGGTCTAAACACTCCCCACAGCAGGCAAGGAGGAACTCTACAGAACCTGACCTGTGGGAAAGAGGAGGCGAAACACAACAGCAGAGTGCACATAACATACACCAGAAACACTGAAGTGCCAGGCCCTGGACAGTTAGGGCCCCTTCTTAATATAGTATTACTCTCAGGAGCAGGAAACATAACAAGCTTTTATAATACCCAAAAGACAGAAACTTTGACATAATGACAAAATGGAGGAATTCTCCCCAAAAGAAGGATCAAGAAGAAATCACAGCCAGGCATTTCCTCAAAACAAATACAAACAATACAATTGAACAAGAATTTAGAATTACAGTCATAAGAATACTAGCTGAACTTTAAAGAAGCATAGAAGACATCAGAGAAACCCTGGCTGCAGAGATAAAAGACTAGTTAGGCCAAAATAAAAAATGCTATACCTGAGATGCAAAACTGCTGGATGTAATCACAATGAGATGGAAAAAGAAGAGGATTGAATAGGTGATATAGAAGACAAAATTATGGAAAATAATTAAGCTGAAAAGAAGAGGGAAAGAAAATTATTAGATCATGAATATAGACTTAGGGAACTCAGCAATTCCACAAAGCACAATGTCTATATAACAGAAGTCCCAGAAGAAGAGTGAGAGAAAAGGGCAGAAGGCTTATTAGAACAAATTATAGCTGCGAACTCCTTATCTGAGGAAGGAAACAGGCATTCAAGTCCAAGAGGCACAGAAAACTCCCTTCAAAATCAACAAAAATATGTCAACCCCAAGACATTTCATAGTGAAATTGGCAAAATACAAAGATAAAGAGAATTCTGAAAGCAGCTAGGGACAAAAGATCCTTAAACTACAAGGGTAGAGACATAAGGTTAGCAGCAAACCTGTCCACAGAGACTTGGCAGGCCAGAAGATAGTGGCATGATAAATTCAACATAATAAATGGGAAAGACATGCAGCCAAGAATACTATATCTAGCAAGGTTGTCATTCACAATAGGAGAGATAAAGAGTTTCTAAGACAAGCAAAAACTAAAGCGCTTCATGAACACTAAACCAGCTCTGCAAGAAATATTAAAGGGGACACTTTGAGTGGGAAAGAGAGACCAAAAGCTCAATGAAACTAGAAAGAAAGAATTAACAAAATTGATACACCCCTAGCCAGACTTATCAAAAAGAAAGGAGAAAGGACCCAAATAAATAAAATCACAAATGAAAGAGGAGAGATCACAACCAACACTGTAGAAATTCAAACAATTATAAGAGAATATTATGAGCAATTGTATGCCAACAAATTGTGCAATCTGGAAATAATGGATACATTCCTTGAAACATAAATTACCAAAACTAAAGCAGGAAGAAATAGAAAATTTGAACAGACCAATAACCAGGAAAGAAATTGATTTGGTAATCAAAAATCTCCCAACAAATAAAAGTCCAGGGCCCTAAGGCTTCCCAGGAAAATTCTATCAAACATTTAAAAAATAATTAATGCCTATTCTTCAGAAGTTATTCCAAAAAATAGAAAAGGGAGGAAAACTTCCAAACTCATTCTACAAGGCCAGCATTACCTTGATTCCCAAAACAGACAAAGACCCTACTAAAAAGGAGAATTACAGACCAATATCCCTGATAAACATGGATGTAAAAATTCTCAACAAGATACTAGCTAATTGAATTAAAAGGATTATTCACCATGATCAAGTGGGATTTATTCCTGGGCTGCAGGGGTGGTTGGATATCTGCAAATCAATCAACATGATACACCACATTAATAAAAGAAAGGATAAGAACCATATGATCCTCCTAATAGATGTAGAAAAAGCATTTGACAAAATACAGCGTCCATTCTTGATAAAAACCCTCAACAAAGTAGGGATATAAGGAAAATACCTCAACATTATAAATAGGCCATATATGAAAGACCCACAGCTAATACCATCCTCAATAGGGAAAAATTGAGAGCTTTTCCTCTAAGGTCAGGAACATGACAGAGATGTCCACTCTCACCACTGTTGTTTAACATAATAGTAGAAGTCTAGCTTCAGCAATCAGACAATAAAAATAAATAAAAGGCATCCAAATCATCAAGAAAGAAGTCAAACTTTCACTTTTCACAGATGACATGATATTTTGTAGAAAATCCAAAAGACTCCACCAAAAAATTGCTAGAACTGGTATAGAAGTTTAGCAAAGTGGCAGGATATAAAATCAACGTAAAGAAATCTGTTGCATTTCTATACACCAATAATGAAGCAGCAGAAAGAGAAATCAAGGAATCGATCCCATTTGCAATTGCACAAAAACCCGTAAGATACCTAGGAATAATCCTAACCAAAGATCGGTATGTTGAAGACTACAGAACACTTATGAAAGAAATTGAAGATAACACAAAGAAATGGAAAAACATTCCATACTTATGTTATGGATTGGAAGAACAAGTATTGTTAAAATGTCTATACTACCCAAAGTAATCCACACATTCAATGTAATCCCTATCAAAATACCATCAGCATTTTTCACAGAGCTAGAAACAATCCTAAAATTTGTATGGAACCACAAAAGACCCCGAATAGCCAAAGTAATGTTGAAAAAGAAAAGCAAAGTAGGAGGTATCACTAGCCCAGACTTCAAGCTGTATTACAAAGCTGTAATTATCAAGACAGTATGGTACTGGCATAAAAACAGACACATACATCAATGGAATAGAAAAGAGAACTCAGAAATTGACCCACAATTATATGGTCAACTAATCTTTGACAAAGCAGGAAAGAATGTCCAGTGGAAAAAAGATGGTCCCTTCAACAAATGTTGTTGGGAAAAGTGGACAGCAATATGTGGAAGAATGAAAGCAGACCACTTTCTTACACCACACACAAAAATAAATATAAAATAGATGTAAGAACTAAATGTAAGAGAGGAAACCATCAAAATCCTAAAGGAGAACACAGGCAGCAACCCCTTGGACCTCAGCCACAGCAACTTCTTACCAGACACATCTCCAGAAGCAAGGGAAACAAAAGCAAAAATGAACTATTGGGAACTCATCAAGATAAAATTCTTCTGCACAGTAAAGAAAACAATCAACAAAACTAAAAGGCAACCGTCAGAGTGGGAGAAGATATTTGCAAATGACTTATCTGATAAAGGGCTAGTATCCAGAATCTATAAAGAACTTATCAAAATTAACACCCCCAAAATAAATAATCCAGTTAAGAAGTGGGCAGAAGACAGGAACAGATGACATACAAATGGCCAACAGATACATGAAAAAATGCTCAACATCACTTGGCATCAGGGAAATGCAAATCAAAACCATAATGCGATAACACGTCATTTCTGTCAGAATGGTTAAAATTAACAACTCAGGAAACAACAGATGTTGGTGAGGATGCAGAGAAAGGGGAACTTTTTGCATTGTTTGTGGGAGTGCAAACTGGTGCAGCCACTCTGGAAAACAGTCTGGAGTTTCCTTAAAAAGTTAAAAATAGAACTACCCTATGACCCAGTAATTGCACTACTAGGTATTTACCCAAAGGATACAAAAATACTGATTAGAAGGGGCACATGCACCCTGATATTTAAAGCAGCATTATCAACAATATCCAAATTATGGAGAGAGTCTAAATGTCCATTGACTGATGAATGGATGAAGAAGATGTGGCATATATATACCATGGAATATTATTCAGCCATCAAAAAGAATGGAATCTTGCCATTTTCAACAGTGTGGATGGAGCTAGAGACTACTATGCTAAGCAAAATAAGTCAGTCAGAGAAAGATAAAAATACCATATAAATTCACTTATATGTGGAATTTAAGAAACAAAACAGATGAACATTGGGGGGGGAAGGAGAGGGAGACAGACCTTAAGAGACTCTTAATAATAGAAAACTGAGGGTTGGTGCAGGGGATTTGGGCAGGAGATGGGCTAGATGGGTGACGGGTATTAAGGAGGCACTTGTAATGAGCACTGGGTGGTGTATGTAAGTGATGAATTACTGAATTCTAATCCTGAAACCAGTATTACACTATATGCTAACAAACAAGAATTTAAATAAAAACTTGATACCAAAAAAAAAAATCAATAAAAATAAAAAAATAAACTTACACAGTGATGCACGTCAATTATTTCTCAATAAAACAAGAAAAAATGAAAAAATGAAGGTGAAATAAAGACATTTTTTCTTTCAGATAAAAGAAGACTAGACACAGCAGATCTATACTACAAGAGATAGTAAAGAAAGAGGAAATTCTTCAAAGATGATTGAAAAGACATCAGGTGGAAAAATTGGAACTTTGGAAAAGCATGACGAACACTGGAAATGGTATATATCTGAGTAAATGCAAAAATCTATCTTTTTGTTTCTTTTTGCCATTTTCCTCTATTTCTTTATAAAATATATAGTATTTTAAAAACATTGTTTCAAAGTTGCAATGACTTAAATAACAAACATAATGTAACTGTTAATCATTCAAATACATTGAAGACAACATTATTAAAATAGTACAGTGTAGATTTTCTCAATTAGAAGACGATTTAACTTTTTATGTGTAGTGTACATGTCTAGAAATGTGGCATCATAATTCTTAATAATTAGGATTCTGTCCAGAAATTATTGGCTTATTTTATTATGTGCAGCTGTTGAGGGATTTTATCTGTTTGGAAGCAAGTTCACAAAAGCTGATACTGCATTGCATTTCTTGTAACATCAAAGATAACTAAATAAATTACCTACAAAAAGATAAAGGCTTTATTGGTATATATTACCTAAGGTTTAAAAATATTTTCAACAATATAGATTGTTGTGATAACTGGAAATAAAGAGATTTTTAAAGAAATGCTAACTGAAAATGATTTGAGGGTTTTTTTTTTCCAAAATATCATAAAATTATAAGGAAGATTCTCCTGTACGGTGTATATTACAAAATTTAACAGAGATTAGGACAAAAGATGGAAAAATTACCCATATAGTATTATCATTTCACTTAATAACTTTTCATAGGGTATGCTGCTATTATTATTTTGGTTTTGATCCAAAGTCAAGATTTGAACAAGAAAAAAAAGTTAATTTTAAAGCAATTTTTGAATTAGTTAATTTCATAAGGTAAAAACTGTTTTTATCCTAAAGAGTATTTTTCATTTTTATATGGAATTATTTAAATATGAACAGTTAATATACATCATCTTGATTTTAATATATTTTCAAATAGTGTGAACTGTTAGATCTGCTGGATTTTCGACACCAGTGCAGCCCCCAAATACATCTGTGTGTATGCTCACGCGTTAGTTCCAGAGCCTAACGTTCAGGTTTGCACAGGCGGCTCCTGAAAATCTGAGTTCCTTTACAGCTCATTCTTAGAAGGGCCTTCAAAGCAAACTTGTTTAAATATAGCTCCAGAAAGGGGAGCTCATGCACACTAACAGAAGGTAATTTAGCTCTAAGGTCAGCGGGAGTCCACGTGACAACCGCTACTGCAGTCCTTCGTCACTGTGGTCATTGCCGTGCAAATGTTCTTTATACGCCACAGTGAAAATGTTATGTCAGTTCCGATGACAGTAAAACTCGTGCATTCCATCATCCTAGGGCTCACGTGCACGTTACAGCGACCACAGGAGAGCACCAGTTAACTCACCCCTGTGCACATTTTTGTCCACAGCAACGTTGTCCAAAACAATCTAATGTGAGTCATGAAAGCAGACCACATGCATACCTTAACATTTTCTCGTCAAATTAAAAAGTAAAAAAGAAACAAGGAAAATTAATATTATTAATATATTTTACTTCGCTCAACATGTACAAAATGCTACCATTTCCACGTGCTGTCTGTATAGGAGTTGAAGCGATGTTTTCATCCGTTCTTTCATATAAAGTCTGAAGAGTCTGGCGTGTGCCATGCTCGGCCATGCCTGCGACATGTGTGCCTTTGTGCCCATTAGCCATGCAAACGTAATTGTTACTGTATGCATACATATTGGAAACCTAAGTATAGAGATTTAAACAGACCCTAAAAGCTTTGGTTTGTGAAATGAACATTAGGGAGCACCTGCTGTATACATGGCATTGTCCTGTGTATTCAAAAGAGTGCAAAGGTAAATAAGAGGATGTATCTGCTTTTCAGATGCTTACACTTTTCTCAGGGAAATGGATGAGTAGTTACATAACTGCGGGTTGATAAACAATTTCAGTCCTTTCTTCCTATAAAGATAGCACATTGTAAGGTTGTAACCAGTACACAACACCACACAGCTTTCAGAGAAGATGCACAGTGGGGTCTGGGACAGCAGCCCCTGGACTTGTGCTAAACAGAGCCAGTGAAATAGACAACGAGAACGCACATCCTAGAGCTAAGCATCCTGACAGCCCTGGTGTGAAACACCTGGGTTGAAGTTCATTTAGATTCCTTAGCTAAAATAATACATACATTTATGGATACATTATTGGTCAATTTCAATTTTGAATTTCTGACTTTCTTGCCAGCTTTTCTCTGTGCTCCTCATTATGTGTTAATCTTGGCAGTACAGGTCACTTCCAAATCTAGTTCAAGATGTCATTAGCTCTTATTGAGCAGTAAAAAGCAAGACTTGACTTTTTCTGGCTTTGCAGATGCACAGTTCCATAACTTGAAATGTTATTAACAACAATGGCATTCATAAATCTATTTTGACTATGGGAAAAACATATTGATTAAATTCCTTTGGATCTTAAGATTAAGATAAAAGGGGCACAACATATTAATTGGGATAACAAATATTAAGCATGTATATCCCAAGAAG
Source organism: Ursus maritimus (assembly GCF_017311325.1). NCBI lineage: Eukaryota > Metazoa > Chordata > Mammalia > Carnivora > Ursidae > Ursus > Ursus maritimus. The sequence goes on along the minus strand of NW_024423675.1, from coordinate 64,900,159 downwards.
TATAAGCTTTGCTTCTCGTCCTCAAGAAACTGACATCTACTTGTAGATGTTACGGTGGAACTCTTTTCTGCTACTCCTGGCATTTTTTTCCATGTGACAGGAGCTCAGCTAGTGTGATAACCTGGCCCTGCTCCTTAATCACTCTGCCAGAGGTGATGGAGTGATAGATTCTATTGGTGAAACTGGGAATGATTAACTGGGTAGCTCACAGCAACATTGTTCCTAAATAGTGACCTTTCTATGGAAGCATGGTCACTTTCTTGGGCCTTGGTAGGATCCTGTGTGGGGCCCAGAGACCACATTTACATTTAACAATCTGGGCTCAGATGTCTAGCATGGCTGTGTCCCAGGCACCCTGCTGTACAGGGCTCTTGTCCCTTAGTTGCTGGATGGAGGAATATCCAGGGATCTGAGGAAGGACCAGGGCAATTCAGGGATAACTGGGGTGGGGAGAAGAGAGCTTGGGTAGTGGGTAGTGAGAGTAGTTTGGAAGTATTTTCATACTGCACAATCCATACTTGTGTATCATGGTGGAACAATGGACCTACTGGGGACACTCAGGCTTTTGTAAGTCTGTGTGGGGCTGTCAGGGCCTCCGCAGATTTTTAGCATTGTGAGCAACCTCCAAATCCAGGTTGTTTAAGTGCACTGCAAGGCTCAGGGTGTGAACTGTCTACATATACTGCTGAGCACGTCCCCAGGGCAGGGGCCACTCTGGTTAATCATAAGCTGGTGTTTAAACCTGATGGGCAACATCTTTGCAAAGAAGACATCCAAATGGCCAACAGACACATGAAAAAGTGCTCAACATCACTCAGCATCAGGGAACTACAAATCAAAACCACAAAGAGGTATCACCTCACACCAGTCAGAATGGCTAAAATTAACAAGTCAGGAAATGACAGATGTTGGCAAGGATGCAGAGAAAGGGGAACCCTCTTACACTGTTGGTGGGAATGCAAGCTGGTACAGCCACTCTGGAAAACAGTATGGAGGTTCTGCAAAAAGTTGAAAATAGAACTACCCTACGATCCGGCAATTGCACTACTGGGTATTTACCCCAAAGATGTAGTGATCTGAAGGGGCACCTGCACCCCAATGTTTATAGCAGCAATGTCCAAAATAGCCAAACTATGGAAAGAGCCTAGATGATGTCCATCAACAGATGAATAGATAAAGAAGATGTGGTATATATAGACAATGGAATATTATGCAACCATCAAAAATTGAAATCTTGCCATTTGCAATGACATGGATGGAACTAGAGAAATTATGCTAAGTGAAATAAGTCAATCAGAGAAAGACAATTATTACATGATCTCACTGATATGCGGAGTTTAAGAAACAAGGCACAGGATCATAGGGGAGGAGAGGAAAAAATAAAACAAGATGAAACTAGACAGGGAAATAAACCATAAGAGACTCTTAATCTTAGGAAACAAACTGAGGGTTGCTAGAGGGGAGGGGGTTAGGGGACGGGGTAACTGGGTGACGGACACTGCGGAGGGTATGTGTTGTAATGAACATAAGACTGGTATTACATAAGACTGATGAATCACAGACCTGAAACAAATAATACATTATATGTTAATTTAAAAAAATTAAAAATTAAAAGACTGATGAATCACAGACCTGAAACAAATAATACATTATATGTTAATTTAAAAAAATTAAAAATTAAAAAAATTAAAAATTAAAAGTAAAATTTAAAAAAATAGTGCAGGGAGGAGAATGTCCCCACTTCTGTATTTGTTCCACATGGTAGGAAGAGTCCCTTCCCTGACCTCTTTCTTACCTTTCTCCTCCCCTTACCCACTCATCCCTAGGGAGGGGAAGTAATTTCCCTGATCGGTAAATTTGGGACCAATAATCTGCTCACAGTTGGCACAGCTTCTCCATTTTCCAGCTGAGAGGGGCCTGCGTGTAGTTTCCCTTCCTCCTCTAGGCTGTGCATCCTGCTGGGCAGACTCCTTCCAGGATCATCGCAGCTCAGTTGTGCAACTCCACACTGTCTGTGTCTCCTGCACTTCTGATCCCTTTTACACAGCTCCACTTTGTCTTCTGATGGCAATCACCACCAAACACTATGACTTGCTTATTGATGTTATTGTTTCTTTCCTGTCTCATTCAGTTAGAACGTAAGCTCCAGGAGAGTAAGCTGTTACATCCCTATCACTTACTGTGTTGTCCTCCTGCCTAGAACAGTGCCTGAGACATCATAGGTGCTTACTGTTGGTTGAAGGAATTCACAATTTATTCAGAATTCTGATAAGGAGAAGAGTGCTATTTATAAAGAACCCAGAGATCTAAACTTTAAAGACAAGATATAAACAGAGAAAAGTAGCACAACAAGACTCATTTAACAAAGATTGAAAGGATGTCACGAGGCAGAAGATATGATTGCTTGTCTAAATAAAGATACTAAAAATATGTGCTCGGGCTACAGAAAAACAGTGGCTGCATGAGGCTGGTTGGGAAGGACTGGTTTTGTGGAGGGACTGCGCTGATGGATGAGGGGATCTGACAAGGGGGCAGGAGGTGCCTTTAGGTCTGTTTTCCTCAGGACGGGTCACAGGAAGCACCACCTACATATAAGCATGCTAATAAATTTGTCAGCATGAACCCTTCATTTCTTCCTGCTTTTTCTGAGGGAATGATGCAAAAACCAAAATAACAAATAATGCATTTTGCTTTAGTAAAACACTAGATAAATCAGAATCTAATATTTTGCTTTATTATCTCTGCAAAAAAATAATTAACAGTTTGGTATCATCTAGTATGGCAAAACAGATTTGGTGTAGTGGATCACATTCAATCCTTTGTTTCTTAAATTTAACCTAAGAGCTCTGTTTTATAGCATAATGGTTAGGGAATCAAAAAAGTTTTTTTTTACTAGACGCAATGCTATTGAAACCTTAGATCTTCAAAATGACCTTGAATCCCAAACTACCAAGACTACAAAGTTTAGTATCATTTTTTATTTGCTTTGAATATGAACATTTCTGTGTTTTCTACTAACACAAGCCCAGCTATGTAAATAACACAAATACATAAATGCCTAAATATAGGAGTATCTCATTTTACTTAAATATTAGTATGTTTCATGTCATTCAAAACGAAGAATTTATAATTTTCAATTCTTTCTACTCACTGTACCTAATTTTCTCTTTTTAAAAATGATAATCTATTAGTAAATGAAAAGAAACACAAATCTCATGAAAATGAAATTTTATAACAATAGTAAAACTCACACTTACAGTTTTTCAGCAGCTTTTTAAGTGTAAGCTTGAAATTCTATTGCCAGGAATGATTTAGCCCTAGCTTCAAATGTGTAAGATTCTGCACAGCTTCCAGAGTTGTAAATAACTCCATCACAGTTGGCTAATCATCGATGGAATGTGTCACAGCATAGCTAATTAGTGCACTGTTCATCGCTGAAGGAAGCAAGTGGCTAGCTGTGCTAATAATTTCCATAATTTGGATTGTCAAAGAAATCATGCTTAGATTAAAAATTCTGGAGAAGATCCACACAGGAAAGCAAAATCTTTTTCTAAAGACCACAGGAAGAAGATCTAAGCAAATTTTGAGGACTATTGTCTGTATTTTTATTGAAATCATTAAATGTAATGAGCCACATTAATGCAATGTTAAATTTCAGATCCTAATAAGATAAATTTCCATGATGGAAAGTTTTACCTTTTCAATGCTGAGTTCATTTTCTTTTAATATGGCATAATTTTATTTTATAGAATAATATATAAAATGAGAGATTCATACAGGACAAAGGGCTTTGAAATATACTTTATTCCTATCTCTGCCACTAATTTCTTATTTAAGGTCACATGATACAAATATCTCAAAGAATGAAATGTTTACTAAATGAATGCATATATGAAGAACTATGTTAATGACTTAGATTTTGTTGTTGCTGTCACACGGATGTGCTAAATAGGTCTGTCCACACACTTTTTAGTCTTCTGCTTCATTGAATTTACTGAACGAAACCCAGGATTCTACTCTCTCTTAGTTATGTTGTCCTGTATCTATACAAAAATAAGCAATCAAAGACTTCTGGAGCTGGAAAGATTCTTGTAAATCAAATTGTCATGGCCTTTTCTTTACTAACAGATAAAGAAACAGAAACAAGCCCAGGTAATGTGCTTTGCTCAAAGCTCAACAAGTAGTTAAATAAAAGAGCTGAAGCTAATTTGAAGTTCACTTCAGGAGGCAAGTGGTTCCATGCTTCCCTCGTAGACAGTGTTAACAGCTGTCCTCTCGACATGACACACATGGATGTTTAGCAGCTGAAGAGACTCTCATGTTTCCCAACCCAGACCTCTCACCTGGGGTAGATTAGAGCCTGGGCATCTCCTGGTGAAGGGAAGGGATGTAGGGCCCCCTGACTGTGTGAGATGCTGAGCCACCACTCAGCACAAATGGGCCTCAGTGTCTCCTAGGAACTCTTTAGACTTGGGCTTGACTAAACTTGGGCCAGATTTTGTTAAAATGGGAAACAAACTATCTTCCGCCCACCTGTTATTCTGTGTACTGTTCCATGTGCAAGAAGTAAGGGATCTAGACACAAAATGATACACAAATGACCCTCTTTTCACTGAGTGGTGTAGAGGACCTGCAAACTAAAGCTGGTCACAAGATCATATGTGGATTTAAATGAGAGCCTAGTGGGTGAGATTCAGTCAATATGCTGTGATTTTGCTGTAGAAATGTTGTTGTTATGCTGGCTTTTATTTCAGAAGAGGTATGGATAGAAAAGAAGTGCTGAGAAAGTATCTCATAGAAGTACTATGGTGACCCATCTTTGAAGAACCGAGCGCAATCATCATGCATGAGTGTGTGTGTGTGTGTGCGTGTGTGTGCGTGTGTATGTTGGAGGGAATCTATGGAAAATCTGAGGACCTACATGGTTAAAGGATCACTGAGGGAAGTGCAAGGGATTAAATTTTGGTCAAGTCCCCTTATTTTCTCTGATGTGCCTTTGGAGGTTGTAAACTCAGAACAAAAACAATAAGGTTTTCCGGGGTGAGTGGGAGAGTTTAGATTTAGGAAGCTTTGAGAGACGGGATTTAAAAAGCAACCAGTTTAGCTGTGACACCCCAGCTGAACTTGCACTGCTGCTTTCTGCTCTTCTGTTACTTGGGACCAAGACCCCTGGCTGCCTAGTGAGATGGCTGCTTTCTGTTTGAGCTTGGTGAATTGGGAATTGCCCCCAGGAAATTCTGGGTCAGTCTGGAGCTCAGCAACTTCCAGGTCTGACTAAGATGGAGAAAGAGGGACCTGATTAACCCTCATGCCTGAAACAACTAAAAAATATATTAAAAAATAAAATATATAAAAAATGAAATACATATGAAAATACATGAAACAATGGTTCTCAAGACATTGGTCATCGGGTAATGAAGGGCAGTGATACTGAGAGACAGGAAATGAATGAGATAAGACTTGTGATTGCCCCCACTCAATGCCTGGAGGGAGTCTGCAGTCAGTGGAGCAAAGTGGAGAAGTCCGGTGTTCTCCCCGAGGTGAGGAGACAGAGCAGGGAGTCCAGGGAGCCCAAGGCAGCTGTGGTTCCAAGGACAGAGGACCAGCAACAAGTGACCTGCAAGAAGGAGAGCTCTGGAGGTCTACAGCTGGTCCTCCAGTGTATTCAGCTGAATTCTGGTCACTTTGTGTGAGGAAACTACCTGTGCCTGGAGAAAGAAGCATCTGAAAGCCTTAGTGATCACATGCCTGGGGCAATCATAGCAGAGAATAGTGCCTGTTGCCACCAGCCTGAATGGAAAAACCTCATAAATCTTTTGTCACTTGGTAGAGTACTCAGAAGGCTCAGTAGTGGGGTAAATTAGCCCTCAGGAAATGCTGCCCTGGTTCTGCCTGACAAAGCATAAAAGCAAGACCTAAAGGGACCAAACTGCTTTTGGGTAACTTGACTGTGTTCCAGAACAAAGCTACAATACATTTATAGGAACTATAGGAACCCAAAAGTATCTAGTGCCCAGCAAGTTAAATTCACAAAATTTTTTGCATAACAGATATACAAATAAACAGGAAACTAAAACCCATGATGAAAAGTAAAACCAATCAATTGAAACTGACTCAGAAATGACACAGATAACAGAATTAGTAGACAAGGATATTGTTATTATAACTGTATTTCATACACCCAGGAACCTATAAGAAAGACTGGACATCTTAAGTAGAGATGTGGAAGATATTTAAAACAAGACAAAAAAATTAGAACTTCAGAGTTGAGAAAAAGCATATCTGAGATGAAAAAGATAGTGGAAGCAATTAATGGCAGATTAGACATCGCAGAAAAAAGGACTGATGTGCTTCAAGATACGGCAACAGAAAGCTTCCAAATAAAAAAGGATGGGAAAAATTGAGTATCAGTGAGCTATGGGACAACTTCAAACAGCTTAATACAAGTATAAGTGGAGTCTCCAAAGACAGAGGGGAAGGGGGACAGAAGAAGAAATAATGGCTGAAATTTTCCAAGTCTGATGAAAATCGTAATCCAACAGATCCAAGAAGATCAATAAGCCTCAAGCACAAGAAATGTGAGGACAACCACAGAGGCACATCATAATCAAATTGTTGAACACTAATGACAAAGAGACAATCTTAAAAGCAGCCAGAGAATAAAAGATACATTTAATGTAAAATGAGATATCTTTACTCTTCAAAAATATCTTTCAAAAGCCAACATTTCAGACATATGAGAAAGTGCTACTATATACTATTTCAGACATATGAAAAAGACTATTTCAGACATATGAAAAAATTCAAAGCCGCAAAACTGCACTCCAAAAAAAGTTGAAGGAAGTCAATCAAGCAGAAGGAAAATGATACCATATAAAAACCTGTGGCTATGAAAAGGATAGATGAGCATCAGAAACGGTAACTATATGAGTAAATTTTTCCCATTATTTAAGTCTTTGTAAAAGATAATTGACTACTGGAAACAAGAATAATAACAATGTCTTGTTATTGGTTTATAACACGTACAAGTAAGAGGTATAATATAACACAAACCTTAGGAGGAAAGAAATGGCAGAATGTTGTTGTAATATTCTTATACTATATAGTAAGTGATATAATATCTTTTGAAGTTTTAGTGTGACAAGTTAAAATATATACTATAAACTTTGTGGCAACCACTAAAATAGAACAATAAAAATTTTGAACTAATAAATAAGATTAAATGAAATCATAAAATATCCTTACCCGAACAGAATTTTTTTAAAAAAGAGGAAGAAGGGAATAAAACACAGATGGGGCAAATAAAAATACAAATAGCAAGATGATAAATTATAAAACAACCATATCATAACCATATGAAAGATAATCATATGAAAGGAAATTAAGTTAAATTTAGAGTCGGATCTTATCAGATTATAGAAAATACAAGGCAGAATTCTATGCAGCATCTAAAATAAAAAACAAAAAACAACAAGTGTTGGCTAGGATGTAGAGAAATAGGAACCCTCATGTACCATTGGTGGGAATGCAAACTGGTGCAGCTACTGTGGAAAATAGTATAGGTTCTTCAAAAAGTTAGAAATAGAACTACCCTACAATCCAGTAATCACACTACTGGGTATTTGGCCCCAAAATACAAAAACAGGAATTCAAAGGGATACATGCATCTGTATGTTCATTGTAGCATTATTTACAATAGTCAATCTATGGAAAAACCCCAAGCGTCCACCAACTGATGAATGGATAAGGAAGATGTGAGATAGATATATATATATATATATATATATATATATAGAGAAAGACAAATACCATACAATTTCACTCGTATGTGGTATTTAAGAAATAAAATAAACAAAGGAGAAAAAAAGATAGAGCTAGATAAACCAAGAAACAGACTCTTAACTATAGAGAACAAACAGATGGTTACCAGAGGGGAGGTGGGTGGGATGATGGATGAAACAAGTGAAGGTAGTTAAGAATACACTTATCCTGATGAGCACTGAGTAATGTATGGAACTGCTGAATCACTATATTGTACACCTGAAACTAATATAACATTGTATGTTAACTATACTAGAATTAGAATAAAAAACTTAAAAAAATTATATGCAGCCTCCAAAAACATACTTTAAATATAAGACACAGTAAATTAAAAGTAAAAAGGCTATATTAACATCAACAAAGTAGCTTTTAGAGCACAGATATCTACCAGGGATAAAGAAGGTTATTTCATACTGATAAAGTATTTATCAAGATGATATAACAATCCTAAACATTTATGCACCCAGTAACAGAGCTTCAACATACACAAAGCAAAAGCTGATAGAACTGCAGGAAGAATTAGAGGAAGTCATAACTATGGTTATGTTTTTGTTCCTGTTTTGTTTTGTTTTGTTTTGTTTTGAGAAAGCAAAGATGTTTATTAAAAGAACATGCTCAAACTACACTGGAAAAGATGTTCACAAAGGTGGATGTGATTAGACCAACTTTGGAACGTAGGGCCACTCCTTCCCACTCCTTGGGTGACCCACACACTCTTGCCTGCTTTATCACATGGGACTGGAGACTCCCCCCCCAACCCCCACTACAGGCTACAGGAAACACACACAAAGAAGACTTCTTCCTGTGGCCAGGCCTCCCATCAATGACAGATTTCAATACCATTTTCTCAATAACTTACAGAACAAGTAGACTAAAAAAATCAGTAAAGATACAAAAACTAGATAACATTAACAGTCAATTGATAATAAATGACATTATCAACCAATTGATCTAATTGGCATTTATAGAGCACTACAGCCAAAATGGTAACATGCACATTTTTTAATGTGCATACAGAACATTTACCAAAATAGACCATATTTTGGGTCATAAAATAAGTCTCAGTAAATTTAAAAGAATTCAAGTTACATGAAGAATGCTATCTAATTATATGAAATTAAATTAGAAATTACTAACAGAAAAATATCTGGAAACATCCCCAAATATTTGGAAATTAAACAAAAATTTAAGATAAACTAGGTGTAGTTTATCTTAAAATCTGGAACTGTGATACCTCCAGCTTTATTCTTTTTTTCTCAAGATTGCTTTGGCTATCCGAGGTCTTTGTGGTTCTGTGTAAATTTTGGTACCACTTGTTCTAGTTCTGTGAAAAATGCAGTTGATATTTTGATAGAACAAATTAAAACCACAATGAGATAACACCTTACACTTGTCAGAAATCAAAAGAACAATGTTGAAGTATTTCAACGGAATGAAAATAAACTATATCAAGGTTTGTGAGATGCAACTAAAATAGTACTTAGAAATTTATAGCAATATCTCAAGTCAATGACCTCATCTTCTACCTTAAGAAATTAGAAAAAGAGTAGAAAATATGAACCACAGTAGGAAAAACAAAGGAAATAAAAAATATGTGAGTGGATTTGCATTTCCTTGAGGATTAGTGATGTTGAGAATCTTTTCATGTATTTTTTGGCCATTGTATGTCTTCTTTGGAAAAATGTCTATTCAGATTCCCTGCCTATTTTTTAATTGGCTTGTTTGGTTTTTTTGGTGATGAGTTGTAGAAGTTCTTTATATATTTTGGATACTAACCCCTTATTAGATATATCATTTGCAAATATTTTCTCCCATTCAGTAGATTGCCTTTTTGTTTTGTTGATGACTTCCTTCACTGAGCAAATGGGATAGGCTGGCGATGGGTATTAAGGAGGGCATGTATTGCACGGCGCAGTGGGTGTTCCATGCAAGTAATGAATCATGGAACTTTACATCAAAAACTAGAGATGTACTGTATGGTGACTAACATAATATAATAAAAAATTATTATTAAAAAAAAGCTTTTTTCAGTATTAGACCCAGGGGGAAAAAAAACCAAAACTTTTTGTTTTGATGCAGTACCAATAGTTTATTTTTGTTTTTGTTTCCCTTGTTTTAAGAGACATATCTAGAAAAATGTTGCTATGGCTGATGTCAGAGAAATTACTGCCTGTATTCTCTTCTAGGAATTTTATGGTTTCAGGTTTCACATTTAGTTATTTAATCCATTTTGAGTTTATTTTTGTGTGTGGTGTTAGGAAGTGGTCCAGTTTCATTCTTTTGCATGTTGTTGTCCAATTTTCCCAGCACTATTTATTGAAGAGACTATCTTTTCCCTATTTTATATTCTTGCCTCCTTTTTCCTACACTAACTAACTAGATAAGTATGGTTTATTTCTTTTTTTTATTTTTTTAAAGATTTTATTTATTTATTTGACAGAGACAGCCAGCAAGAGAGGGAACACAAGCAGGGGGAGTGGGAGAGGAAGAAGCAGGCTCCCAGTGGAGGAGCCCGATGTGGGGCTCGATCCCAGAACGCCGGGATCACGCCCTGAGCCGAAGGCAGACGCTTAACAACTGAGCCACCCAGGCGCCCCAGTATGGTTTATTTCTGAACACTGTATTCTGTTCCACTGATCTACGTGTCTATTTTGGTGCCCATACCATACTGTTTTGATTACCACAGCTTTGTAGTTTATCTTAAAATCTGGAACTGTGATACCTCCAGCTTTATTCTTTTTTTCTCAAGATTGCTTTGGCTATCCGAAGTCTTTGTGGTTCCGTGTAAATTTTAGTACCACTTGTTCTAGTTCTGTGAAAAATGCTGTTGATATTTTGATAGAACAAATCAAAACCACAATGAGATAACACCTTGCACTTGTCAGAATTACTAAAATAAGAAAGACAAGAAATCACAAGTTTTGGTGAGGATGTGGAGGAAAAAAGGAACCCTCATGCACTCTTGGTGGGAATGTAAATTGATACAGTCACTGTAGAAAACAGTATGTAGGTTCCTAAAAAAATTCAAAACAGAAATACCATATGATCCAAATTCCACTACCAGGTATTCACCGAAAGAAAATGAAAACACTAATTTGAAAAGATATATGCACCCCCATGTTTATTGCAGGATTATTTACAATAGCCAAGATTTGGAAGCAACCTAAGTGTCCATCAATAGATAAATGGCTAAAGATGTGGTATAAAGAGACAGCTATAATGGAATATTACTCAGCCATAAAAAAGGATGAGATCTTGATATCTGTGACAACATGGCTGGACTTTGAAGGTATTATGTTGAGCGGAATAAGTCAGACTGAGAAAAACAAATACTACATGATTCGGCTCATATGTGAAATCTAAAAACAGAAAACAACTGAAAAAACAAACAAATAGCAGAATCAGACCCATAGAGAACAAACTGACGGTTGCCAGTGGGAAGGGGGTAGGAGGATGGACAAAATAGGTGAAGGGGAGTAGGAGATACAGTCACAAGAATAAAAGGCACAGAATAGGGAATATAGTCAATGATATCTGTAATAGTGCTGTGTGATGACAGATGGTAGCTTTACTTATGGTGATTATAATATAATGTATGGAGAAGCTGAATCACTCTCTACACCTGAAACTAATGTAACATTGTGTGTCAACTATAATCACAAAAAACTAAAAGAAAAAGAAAACAAATATTTGAGTGGAAATTAATGAAGTAGAAAACAGAAAAGTGATGGAGAAAATCAGTGAAACCTAAAGATGACCCTTTGAGAAGATCAATACTATCAATAAGCCTCTGACCATAAAGATCACTAAAAAAGAGAGAAGACACAAATGACCACTTAGGGGAATGAGAGTGGTGAAACCATGGCTGACTCCTCATTGTTTTTCAATAGTCTTCTGTAATATTCTGTAATACTTTGTTATATAAATAATATAATAAATTAATATTAGGGAGGAGCTTTATGCCAATAAATATGACACTGTGGATGAAATGGACATATTTCTTGAAAGAGGAAAACTATCACAGCACAGTCAAGAAGAAATGGATAACCTATACATCAGTTTATTTTTCAAATAAACACAGCATTGTTAGTCCTATTTTAAAATTAAAAAAAAAAAAAAACCTGAAATACAGAGAGTGAAGTAACTTGAACAAGGTCTTACAGTAGTAAATAGTAGAGCCAGATCTTGTATGCTGGGTTGACTCACAGCCCAGGCTTTTTTCTGTATACTACTAATCTAAATGAATGAACAAATGAACAAATAAATATGTTTGTTAGGAAAGTATTTAAATTCCATACACACATTAAATTTGCATATATATGAAAGTAGAAACATATAAACTAGAATTTTATCAATGCTAGATATCATAGCTAATGTACTTTGTATATAATGTTACATATGTATCAGGAAAGTACACAACAAAAGCTCTGAAATTTTAAAAACCTTTTTATGTGTTAGTTTGAAAAGTAAAGACCAACCGTGGTTTAAATTATAGTAAGAGAATTATTTTCTACGTTATACTTCAGGATCAATGAACTCTGAAACAGGCTGATGGGGTTATTATTTTTTTAAGCATGAGTTAATGATCCAGTTGGAATGGTTAGCCAACTATTAAGTAAGTCCAAGTGGAAAGAACACAGTCATGTGAACCTAATTTGAATATTGGTCTGCTTTTATTAGCTGGGGAAATTATCTAACCATTCTAAGGTTCAGTCCCAGCATACGTAAAAATGGGGTTAATAATGCTATCTTAAATAAATATTGTGAGGATTAGGGCTAATTTATTTAAAGCACCTAATCTAAGAGCATCTGGGTGGCATAGTCAGGTAAGTGCCCCACACTTGGTTTCAGCTCAGGTCATGATCTCAGGGTTGTGAGATCAATACCCATTGGGTTCCATGCTCAGTGAAGAGTCTGCTTGAGACTCTCTCTCCCTCTCCCTCTGCTCTTCCTCCCACCCCTTGTGCTCTCTCTCTCTTTCTAAAATAAATAAACAAATCTTAAAAAAAATAAAAGAAAAAATAAAACACCTAATTTAGTGGCAAGCAGAGTAAAGAAGGACAATAAATAACAGCAGTTGTCATTGTTGCTGTAGTTGGTGTTAGACTTCATTTCCTTATGAGTCCATTCTACCTGTGGCTGTTGACAAACGAAATAATTTCTGTGAAGAAGATGGGAGTAAGAGAGAGAGAAAATAATTAAGAAACAAAACAACAATATTCAGCAAGAAGTGAATATAGGAGAAAAGTGGGATTTGAATTAGAAATATTTCCTTTCTCCATCTCCTGCCACTTTTACTTCCCCAGATTTTTCCAGTGCATATCATTTCTAATTCCATTCTTGTACTGCCAACAGACTCAATTTTCTCTTCCTTTCATCACTGATATTTGGAAAACAAGAATTAAAATTCAAATGCTTATAGGAACTATATAAGTAAATTGAATCATAGAGGCAGGCGGTGTCTCGTTCTTTCCCCAGAGATATATTTTATTTGTATATCCATCAACAAGGTGATATTCACTTCCACACAAACATTTGCTCTCTCTCATTTTTCTGGCAACATGAGGCTCACCCAGTCAATCTGGCCTTATAGGAATATTTACCTACTTTAAGAAAAACAATAATGTAAACAGTGTAATTGGTGTCAACTGGTATTAGACTACCATGGTGGACTTAGTAGGAACCCATGGGAATGGAGAAAACAAGGAAGGTGTTACTTGACTCCAGATATATACTGACACACGGGAACATATACTCAGTATTGTCAGAACTTGCAAGAGAAGCCAGAGATCTGGACATGAAAATTCTCCATTTGTAATGTCTCACAAAAAAACAAAAACAAAAACAAAAACAAAAACAAAAAAACAATTACTCAGGCTTATCAAACACATGTAAGCACTGGATCCAGCTGTCAGATCTCCAGGTTATGACTTCCCATTACAGAGGAGCCAAATTTCTCCACATACTCACTGCTGGGTAGGCCTACCTAATAAATCAAACACACTTTGATGACAAGAAAAAAGCTTCTGCAAAAGAATAAATATCCATTTATAGTCTCTTGGTTGTCTATAGTAATATTCTTCTCTATTCATTTGTCAACAGAATTTCCCCCAAATACTCAACCAAACTGTTTTACAAAATGGAAAGACATATCTTTCATCCATTTATTCACCCATCTGAAGACTATTTTTTGAGCATCTGCTATGATCAAGTCACTGTGGGCAACACCAAGATAATTAAAATATAGTTGCTGCTCTCTATATTTCTCCTCTCTCTCTTTTAACCTGAAAAAAACATTTTATAAAATCATTCTGTTGTTTGGCTCAAATAATTTTTCTTTACCTCCCTCTCTTTCACTCCATACATGCATATGTGACATCAGAGAACTTGTTGAGGGTCAGATGTGGGGAGGGGTCAAAGTCAAACTAGTGAATCTTATTGCTGGTCAGTCAAGAAACTTTTCCATGGAAAACCTTAACTAGCAACAAGCAGACACAGCAACTCAGAAGTAGCTCTCAAACCACCAAGACTGTATACAACACACTCCACAAGCATTAACTTGTTGTCTTCTAGATGGGTCTATAATGTGTAATATGGATCAACCTACAGGATTTTTTAATTAGAAGTTCTTAAGATTTCTTACTTCCAAATAAATGATTGCAATATTTTGATGTCATTCTGAAAAATATGCCTTTATTCAGTGATAGCAGACAGGGTACAGAATGCTTTTAAGATCACAGCCAGGATTTTTTCATTTCATTTACAACTTACTGCAGTGATTAAAGCAGGTTGCCTAACTCTCTTTAAACACATAATTTTATGCATAATAGGGTAATTATATTAAATGAGTATGCTATCAGTGGACTTCTTGGATGAGTGAGTTTTCTTGGACTAAACAAATGCCATAACGTATATTATGAGGTTCTGTCTTGGCACATTAGGCCAGAATTTAATCACCTGATATAAAAGTTATCAACAAAATTTTATCAGTGTAACTTTGCTATATTCTCTTGTGTGAATAAGTATCTATTGATCAAACCCCAAATCCCACAAATAAGACCAAATAACGAAGTCAAATTCCATGAAAAATCAAATGCAGCGGAGATAATTTCTTTAAGTAGTCATTGTGTCTTAGGAATAAGAAAGGATATCATGTCCTTGGGAAAACTTCTCATTTCCAATTTATAAAATAGAGACTGAGTCGTATCAGAAGTTACCCACAGACGACCATTTTCCTCTCCTTTTCTTCTCTTTGATTTGGTCTGATGGCTTTTAAACCTGTTAGTTCTGCTTTCTATTTATTGGCTGTCACTCCCACCTCATTAAAAAAAAGTCTTGATTTGGCCTAGTTCTCATGCTGTGTTATTATGGCTAGGTCTGGGGGATGTGCAAATATTTAAAACTGCAAGCATGGTGGAGAAAACAGGGCTTTTCGAATTCTACATTCCAGACTTCCCAGCTCCACCCCCTAGTCTTTGGAAAATTGCTGTATTGTTCATTATTCACTTCATGGAGACCCATTTCTTCCTTGTTCAGTTTCATTAAATCTTTTGAAAATGCATAAAATCAGTTCCTGAACAGTGACTATCCCACTATTTAAAAGTTCAGCCTGCACTGCAGGGTCTAGTGAACTCAGCTCTTGAGTCACACTGCGGTCTTTGCAGAGCCCACAAACCTCCAATCAGTTGCCGGGGCCCCTGCATATGCCACCACCTCTGCTGAGAAGGCACTCCTCCTCCTTATGCCAAATCCTCGCCTCTCCTTCAGAAATTGGGACTATCAGCATCTCTGGAAGCACTTGCTGGCAGCTCTGAAGCTGGGTTATAGGAACCCTCCCATGTGTTTTAGAAGCCCCAGTCTCAACACTAATTTCTCTGAACGGTAGGTGATTTGATATCTGTCTCTTTCCTCACTAAACTGTAAGCTTCTGAGGGTAGACATTGCAATATTCATGGTTGTAGCCTCAGTACCTAACATAGCTCCTGGATCATAGTATGGTCAATAGAAACTCTTGAAAAAAAAAAAATGAACAGTGATATGAAATAACAATAATGTGAATTACTATTTGCTGAGTTCCTGCTCAGCCAGGGGCTCCCTTATGGATGATGTTTGTATTTTTCAGAACAACCTACAGTGTCCTTATTTACCAGATTAAGGCAGTGAGATGAAGAAAAGTCAAGTTACATAGCCAGGGACACACACTGAGAAAAGCCAGAGCTACAGTTTAAATCCAGATCAGCTTAACATCAAAGACTACAAATATTACTAAGTAAGGAGGCCTATGTGCTTCTTAGGTTGGAGTGAGTAGTTCTGCTCTTTAAGGGAGCTCTGTGGAGTGGCATTGTGAGGGGAAGGTCAGTGGAAAGTGGTTTCCATCAGCATCCTCAAAGGATGACTTCTGGGAAAGCCTTTACTGCTCACAAAAACAGAAAGGGCAGAGGCCAAGGTGAGGCTAGGGCCCTCCAAGGACCCACATGGGGACCAATAGGTTGACTGGGCATTACCCAATGACAGATGCAGCTGATCCCATTAAGAGACTGCCAGGTCTGCAATGGAAGAAGAAAAACAAATGTAGCAGGGGTGGCCTGGACTAACATTATTCAGTTCACTGCTATCTCAGATTTTTAACCCTATACAAGGATCTTAATGATCAGACTAATCTAAATAGAATTCAGCTTACAGCTTACTCTTTTGCAATCCATTTAAATGAATTCAACCATAGGATGTTACAAGTACATCTAACTGGAGGTTTTAGTACATTTATAAGTTGTAAAATTAATACCAATGTAGGCATTTGTGTTTATAATTACATTTCGTAATTCATGTTCCTAAGTAAAACTGCAGGTTCGCATGTCCACTTGCAGTATTCTGAATGGAAGATTTCATGCTAAAGACTCCAAAATACCAGGGCAGTCCATAAATCACCAGGATTAATTATATTCTACTCAGAAATCATGAAAAACTTAGGTTAAAGTAAAGCTCATGAGAAAATTAGCCATGTATGGTGGATTGAACCTTGCAGGGGAACAGGAGACTTCATATATAAACACAATCTTTGGGGCACATGGGGGGCTGAGTAGGCTGAGCACCCAACTCTTGATTTTGGCTCAGGTCATGATCTCAGGGTTGAGAAATCAAGCCCTCCGTCAGGGTCTGTGCTGTGCGTGGAAACTGCTTGAGATTCTCTCTCTCCTTACCCTCCCCCCCAACTCCTCCGCACCCCCCCACTCCCCGCTGCACTCTCTCTCTCTCTAAAAAATAAAATAAGATAAACACAATCTTTATAATTAACATGTTTAAACTTACAGAATGATAATCCTCTTCAAGAAGGGAAATTTTGTGTGTTTCTAAAATATTAAGCAAATATATAGAAGCCTACGCCAATTTTATTTTTGAATTTTCATTGTGTTTAATCTGAATGAAGTTTGTTGAGGGTCTAAAGAGTTACGTGGGCAGTGAATACCCAATCTTTTATTGAGCTTCCACTATGAGTTTGGACTTTGGCAAACATTTGTCTAATACAGGTTTCAGTCATAATACCTAAACCTCATAGGCCAATGAACAGCTTGAGAGCCTTACAGTACTTCACACATACAGGTGCTCAAAAGTAACTGCTGAATTAATGAAGGTAGGTTCCATAAATCATCTCATGCTAAGCTCGTGAGTGCCCCGCTGGGATTTGCATTCAGAGACATATCAGTTCTGATGAGAGGTGAATGATACCTTGACTGCTTCCTACCAAACAGAATGGGCCTCCCAGTAATCTCATGATATCCTCTTATTTATATTTTTTCCAGACAGTTCCAGGATAACCCTCCCTCACCCCAAATATTGGATAATTCAGGTCAAAGTGGTTTGGGGCTGATCGTACAAGTAATTAAAAATGCCATATTTTCCCCTATTCTTTCTGCCAGTATGAATCCCTGCCCGGTAGGAAGTCATGTGAATTCTTTACTATTTGGGTGTGGGAAAGTGCATACTGGTGCTTCTTAAGGTTGGCAGTGCCCCACATAAGGAATGCAACGTGCAGCTGAAAACCGATGTAGAGCTGTGTCTACTAAGTAAGAAACAATTACTTACCAAGAGGGGCTGTAACACCTAATTAAACATTCTGGAGGAACACTGTTAGTTTCCCTAATTGACTTCCCATGCCAACATTTATTCTAAATGATATTTAGTCTCGTAAATGTATAGGAAGAAAATTGAAATAATATAAATGACTTTTATATTATCTTGGGATGAGAGAGACATTCCTAAGCGTGCCTCCAGAAGCAGAAATCACAAAGATGGCTTCATTTTACTATTAAATGTTGCTACATTTAAAAAGCATATCTGCAGTATGAGAGAAAAATATTTCATATACTTAATACAGAGTGAATTCTTATAAGTGAGGAAGAAAATAGCACACTACAAGAGAAAAATGGACGAAGACTTCTACATCCATAATATGACATGTGGAATATTTTAGAAATAATTTCTATCTTAATTTTTTTAATGTTTCAAGTTTTTATTTAAATTTTAGTTAGTTTTTATAGTGTAATACTAGTTTCAGGAGTAGAATTTAATGATTCATCACTTGCGTATAATACCCAGTGCTCATCACAACAAGTGCCCTCCTTAATACCCACCACCCATTTAATCCTCACCCCGCCCACCTCCCCTCCAGCAACCCTCATTTTGTTCTCAATAGTTAGGAGTCTCATGGTATACCACCCTTTCTTTTTTTTTTCCTTTCCCCTATGATCATTTGTTTTGTTTCCAGTTCCACATATGACTGAAATCATATGGTATTTGTTTTTCACTGCCTTTTTCACTTAGCCTAATATACTGCAGCTCCATCCGTGTTGTTGCAAATGGCAAGATTTCATTCTTAATGGCTGAGAAATATTCATTATATATATATATATATATACATACCACATCTTCTTTATTCATTCATCAATCAATCGACAGTTGGGCTCTTTCCATAATTTGGCTATCGTTGACAATGCTGCTATAAACATCAGGGTGCATGTGCCCTTTCAAATCAGAATTTTTGTATCCTTTGGACAAATACCTAGTAGTGCAATTGCTGGGTCTAAGGGTAGTTCTATTTTTGACTTTTTGAGGAACCTCCATAATGTTTTCCAGAGTGGCTGCACCAGTTTGCACTCCCACCAACAGTGTAAGAGGGTTCCCCTTTTTCCTCATCATCACCAACATCTGTTGTTTCCTGTGTTGTTAATTTCAGCCATTCTGACAAGTGTGACAACTACTCTCATTGTAGTTTTTATTTGTATTTCCTTGATGATGAGTGATGTTGAGCATCTTCTCATGTGTCTGTTAGCCATTTGTTATGTCTTCTTTGGAAAAATGTCTATTCATGTCTTTTACCCATTTCTTAATTGGATTATTTGTTTTTCAGATGTTGAGTTTGATAAGTTCTTTTCCCATTCTGTAGGTTGCCTTTTAGTTTTGTTGATTGTTTCCTTTGCTGTGCAGAAGCTTTTTGTCTTGATGAAGTCCCAATAGCTCATTTTTGCTTTTGTTTCCCTTGCCTCTGGAGACATGTCTGGTAAGAAGTTGCTATGGCCAATCTCAAAGAGGTAACTGCCTGTATTTTCCTCTAGGATTTTGATGATTTCCTGTCTCACATTTAGGTCTTTCATCCACTTTGAATTTATTTTTGTGCATAGTGTAAAAACGTGGTCCAGTTTCATTCTTCTGCAGGTTGCTGTTCAGTTTTCCCAACACCCTTTGTTGAAGAGACTCTCTTTTTTCTACTGTATATTCTTTCCTGCTTTGTTGAAGATTAGTTGACCATGTAGTTGTGGGTCCATTTTTGGGCTCTCTGTTCTATTTCACTGATCCATGTTACTGTTTTTGTGCCACTACCATACTGTCTTGATCACTACAGCTTTGTAATATAGCTTGAAGTCCAGAATTGTGAGCCTCCTTGCTTCTCTTTTTCAAGATTGCTTCGGTTATTCAGGGTCTTTTGTGGCTCCATACACATTTTAGGATGGTTTGTTCTAGCTATGTGAAAATGCTGGTGGTATTTTGATAGGGATTGCACTGAATGTATAGATTGATTTAAGTAGTATAGACATTTTAACAATATGTGTTCTTCCAATCCATGACCATTGAATGTTTCTCCATTTCTTTGTGTTAGCTTCAATTTCTTTAATAAGTGTTCTATAGTTTCAGCAAACAGATCTTTTATCTCTTTGGTTAGGTTTATTCCTGGGTATCTTATGGATTTTGGTGCAATTGCAAATGGGATCGATTCTTCGATTTCTCTTTCTGCTGCTTCATTATTGGTGTATAGAAATGCAACAGATTTCTGTACATTGATTTTGTATCCTGAGACTTTACTGAATTTGTGTATCAATTCTGGCAATTTTTTAGTGGAGTCTTTTGGATTTTCTATATAGATTATCATATCATCTGAGAAAAGTGAAAGTCTGACTTTGGCCTTGCCTATCTGGATGCCTTTGCTTTCCCTTTGTTGTCTGATCGCTGAAGCTAGGACTTGCAGTACTATGTTAAATAACAATGGGGAGAGTGGACACCCCTGTCTTGTTCCTGAACCCCGTAGAGGAAAAGCTCTCAGTTTTTCCCCACTGAGGATAGTATTAGCTGTTTCATATATGGCCTATTTATGATGTTAAGGTATGTTCCCTCTATCCCTACTTTGTTGAGGGTTTTTATCAAGAATGGATGCTGTGCTTTGTCAAATGCTTTTTCTATTGAGAGGATCATATTGTTCTTATCCTTTCTTTTATTAATGTGTATCACATTGATTGATTTGCAAATATTGAACCACCCTTGTAGCCCAGGAATAAATCCCATTTGATCATGGTGAGTAATTCTTTTAATGTACTATTGGATTTGATTTGCAAGTAACTTTTTGAGAATTTTTGCATCTACGTTCATCAGGGATATTGGCCTATAATTCTCCTTTTCAGATAGGCCTACCTCAAGAAACAAGAAAAAGCTTCAATACAGAACCAATTTTACACCTATCTTAATTTTTTTAAATAGGAATTTTGCAAAAAATATAACAACTGTCTGTTCATATTCAACCTTTAAGAAAGTAAGGATAAAGGAGAATCAAAGAAAGGCAAGCCCTATGATGGCTGGAACATAACCCTCAGAGGACATTCCCACTCTGGGAACTTGAATTTAAGTTACGGATAGCACAAAGACAGAAGACAAGTCCTAGAGTCCACACCAAGTGGGGCAGGGACTCCTGCTTGAAATCTGGGCTCCCAACAGACCACACTGTAGTTAAACGGCCAATTAGAAACAATCTACCTTTCTGAGAGAGAACCATAATGACTGTAACAACCACAGCCCGCATTTAATTAGCACTTACTACAACCTTGGAACATACTTCCAAGCTCTTCCCATATTAGCTCATTTAATCTTCACAACAACCCTATCAGCTAGGTATGTTACTATGCCAATTTTACTGCTGAGAAAATGAAAGCCCAGAGAGATTAAATAATTACTTTAAGAATATGGGATTCAGGCAGTCTGGTTACAAGAAGAGAGAGAAAAAGAGAAAAGTCTCTCCTGTCAAGGAACTAGCATCTAGGATACATAGAGAATTGCTTTAAATCAGTAAGAAAATGATAAACAACTCTAGAGAAATTGGGCAGCGGATATTAATAGGCAATTAATAGAAGAGAAAACATACATTGCTAAGTAAACATAAGAAAAGATGTCCAACATGACAAATGTAGATTAAAAGTCTGACAAGGTCGGAGCACCTAGGTGGCTCAGTCGGTTAAATATCTAACTCTTGACTTCAGCTCAGGTCTTGATCTCAGGGGCATGGGATGGAGCCACACATCGAGTCCCACATGGGGCCCTGTGCTCATCATGGAGTTTGCTCCAGATTCTCTCTCTCCCCCTCTCCTTCTCCCCCTCCTCCTGCTTGCTCTCTTGCTCCTCTCTCTCAAAACAAATAAATGAAAATTCTTTAAGAGTCTGACAGTGTCATGTTTCGGCCAACATGAGGTAAAATGGACACTCTTATTCCTAGCCGATTCAGATGTAAACTGATTTCCACCACTTTGAAGAACATTGTGACAATATCTGAAAGAGTTTATCTTAAGTTTGCTTTTCTTTACTACTGTCTTGCTTTCAAGATCCATGACAGATCGTCACCTCCTCTAGGAAGCCTGTTATGAATCTATGCATTCACAATGACACTACAGTCCTCAAATTTCCAATGTTATTCTACCACTCACTGGAACGAATGATTCACTGCCTTCTGCCGGTGGTTTTCATCTGCTGCCTAAGTGCCAGGGTGACGTGGTTTTGTACTTTTTAATTCCCAGCATCTGAGTAGGAGCTATATAAATGTTGCTGGTTTGAGTATGAAAAGGACTAATGTAACCAAATAAACCATATTTTGGCTTTCTCTCTGTTTCATTAGCATATGTCAGACGCATTCTGACAACCCAATTATAGTGAGCAAAACATATCTTAGGGCAAACAAACCTTTACTATTTTTGCTTTATGTAGATTTGCTCTATATTTTCTTGAAATTAAAATTGAGCATGACATATTTTCTGAAGAAGAGTAAGAAAATGAATTACTGTATGCTAATGTCAAGTTTTATCTTTATCAAATCAATTTTAAAAACCATGTTCATTCTATTGAACATCCCAAAATGACAAAGGCCTAAGGCTCTAATTGACTTTTGATAAACATATGACTGAATCATTAGAATGTTTCAGTTTATTGTATAAAATCTATGTACTAAGAAATTATTAAGAGAGACAGCATAATCTGTCTCTGAAGTTTAAAGGATTACTGGTGACTTTACTTTTTTTAAAAAAATATTTTATTTATTTATTTGACAGAGAGAGAGATAGCCAGCAAGAGAGGGAACACAAGCAGGGGGAGTGGGAGAGGAAGAAGCAGGCTCCTAGCAGAGAAGCCTGATGTGGGGCTTGATCCCAGAACGCTGGGATCACACCCTGAGCCGAAGGCAGACACTTAACGACTGTGCCACCCAGGTGCCCTTACTGGTGACTTTACTATTACTTATATATGGATGATTCTCAAATTCACATTTAGCCTTGATCTCTGGACACATATTCTTTCCCTTTAATTTTCTTTCTTTTTAACTTCTAGTTATAAAAGTAATGTGTGCTCTTGGTAGAAAAGAACTGAAAAATAAAAGTTAAAAGGGAGTAGGATCTGTAATACTACCACCAGGAGTTGAGACACTGTGAATACTTTGATATGTGATTAGTCTTATTTATATAACATTTTACAAGGTCAAAGCCCAACTGTGTATATAATTTTAATGCATGATTAAAAATATGACCTAAGTATTTTTTTTTGTTAATATATTTTGTTAACACATTGTTTTTAATTGCTACACAATATTCCATTGAATGGATTCATCATAATTTATTTAACTTTCCCCTACTTTGGTGGGGGAGAGTTTTGTTTTCCTCTTTTTCTGTTTTCTCTTGGTTATGGTCTAAATCCTGCAATGGACATCTTTGTAAATAATGATTTTTTTTGTGTGTGTCTATTTTGGATCAAAGTGCATAATGAATTTTCTATATTTGGTTTGAAGGACATGAACACATTACCAAATTACATTTCATCATCCCCATCCTGGGACCAGAAAGTGGTGATTTACTGTATGTATCTTTGTCAGCACTGAATGCTTTCATCTCCAACCACCATGGGAATGCATCTGCTGGATATCCTAAGGATCTCTCCAGATAAACATGTTCAACGTGAAACCTCCAACCCTGCCTCTCCTGCATTTGCTGTGTGACTCAAGACATCACCAACTGACCAGCTTGGAGGTCAGGGCTGCAGTGTCATCTTTGCCCCAGATCTTTCTTATCATCCACATCCATGAGAATGATATCCTGCCTAGAATCTGAGTTTGTCTCTCCCTCTGCACTCATGCTGTCACTGCTGGGTTCAAGGACTTGGCTATTCTCAATTGGGCTGTTAAAAAGTTCATTGATTTTTTTCATTGCATAACTAATCCATGTTTAGAGAAATGTACTGGACACTGTAATGTAAAAAGAAGCTACCAATAGTCTCAACTCTTGAGAGCTCCCACTTCACTATTTTGGTTTATTTCCTTCTAGGATTTTTCCCACACATAATTTTATGAAATTAGCCATGATCAAACAATACTCATACTTTTCTGTTTTGTGCCTTTTTTAAATTATAGCTTGATAATTTTCTAGTATTATTAAAAACTATTTGTCAACTTTTAAGTTTGTTTTCCTAATATTCCATTAAGTGAATGTACCACAGTTTATATAATGATTTCCCTAACTATTCAGTGTTATAATGACGATTGTCCATAAAGCTTTTTCAGTAGATTCAGTTGTTTGCTTCAGATAAACTCCTAGAACTGTGATTACTCCATCAAAGCCTATAAACATTTTTGTTTTCTATTTTCCATGTCATAGCTACACACGCCTTCTATAGAAAATAGCTGATGGGGTCACTTCCCTTCCCAGAACAACTACGTGTGTGATCACTCATACCCTGGAAATGAAATCTAAACTCCTCACTAGTCATTATAAAACCTTCCAAGTACAGATGCATCTGTGCTCCTAGCTTCACTGCTTACATCTTCTCAACTCAGCAGCCTAGCTTCTAACTGTGCGGTACTCTTCTTTACTCTTCAAATATGCCTCTTTAACTTTAACTCCTATCTATGCTCTATCCAGACTGACCTCCCCCCTCCCTTTTTCCCTTTCAAAACCTTATTTTTTTTAAACGGAAGGTTTAGGTTCATAGCAAAATTGAGAGGCAGGCACAAAGATTTCTCATATTTCCCCTCTCACCACACATGCCCAGCCTTCCCCATTATCAACATACCTAATCAGAGATATGAATGAACCTACATTGAACTTGATGAACCTACATTGACATATCATAACCAGCCAAAGACCATAGTTTACATTATGGTGCAGTCTTGGTGTTGTACATTCTATGGATTTGGAGAAATGTATAATGACATCCAGTCATCATTATAGAATCATGTATTTTCATTGCCCTAAAAATCATCTGTGCTCTGTCTATTCATCCCATCCCACCCATCCACCCCTTAGCAACCACTGACTGCTCCTTTACTGTCTTCAAAGTTTTGTCTTTTCCAGAATGTCATGTAGTCAGAATCCTACAATATGTAGCTTTTCAAATTGGCTTTAGTAATATACATTTACGTTTCCTCCATGTCTTCTTATGATTTGATAGTTCATTTCTTTTTAGTACTAAATAATATTTCATTGTCTGAATTTACTACAGCTTATGTATCCATTTACTTACTGAAGGACGTCTTGGTTGCTTCCAAGTTTTGGTAATTATAAATAAAACTGTTATAAACATCCACATGCAGGTTTTGGCACGGACATAAATTTCAAGTCCTTTGGGTAAATACTACTAGGATTACTGGATCACATGGTTAGAGTATATTTAGTTTTGTAAGAAACTGCCAAGCTGTCTTCCAATGTTGCTGTACCATCTTGTACCACCAGCAATGAATGAGAGTTCTTATTGCTCCATATCCTTGCCAGCATTTGGTGTTGTCAGTGTTTTGGATTTTGGTCATTCTAATAGATGTGTGGTTCTATCTCATTGTTGTTTCAATTTGCATTTCCTTGATGACATATGATGTGGAGAAATTTTCATATGCTTATTTACCGTCTGTATATCTTCTTTACTGAGATGTCTATTAAGATTTTTGGCCCATACTTTGATCAAGTTCTTTATTATTATCTTATTGCTCAGTTTTAAGAGTTCTTATATATTTTGGATAGTGGCCCTTCATCACATGTGTCTTTTGCAAATACTTTCCCCCGTCTGTGGCTTATCTCCTCATGATCCTGTTATTATCTTCTGCAAAGCAGAAGTTTTAAATTTTAATGAACTACAGCTTATCAATTATTTCTTTCATGGATTGTATCTTTGGTGTTATATCTAAGAAGTCATCACCATAGCCAAAGTCATCTAGGTGTCCTTTGATATTATCTTGTAGGAGTTTTATACTCTTGTATTTTACATATAGGTTTATGATCCATTCTGAGTTAATTTTTGGGAAGGGTGTAAAGTCTGTGTCTAGATTCAGTTTTTGTATGTGGATGTCCATTTGTTCCAGCACTCTATGTTAAAGGGACTCTTTTTGTTTCCAAGGTGTTGCCCTTGCTCCTTTGTCAAAGATTGCTTGACCGTATATTATGGGGTCTATTTCTGGGCTCTGTATTCTGTTCCACTTATCCATTTGTCTATTCTTTCCACACTGTCTTGATTACTATAGCTTTATAGTAAGCCTTGATGTAGGGTAGTGTCAATCCTCCAACTCTCTCCTCCAATACTGTGTTGGCTATTCTGGGTCCATATAAACTTTAGAATCAGTTTGTTGCATCCATAAAATAACTTGCTAAGATTTAGACTGGGATTGTACTGAACCTGTAGATCAAGTTAGAAAGAACACTGAGTCTTCCTATCCATGCACATGGAGTATCCCTCTATTTATGTAGTGCTGCTTTGATTTTGTTCATCAGAGTTTTGTCGTTTTCCTCATATAGATCTTGTACATATTCTGTTAGATTTATATTTAAACGTTTCATTTTTTGGTAGTGATCCCTTCTCTTCTGTATTCAGTTAACTCTCTGCTTCAAAGCCCAAGACATCTCCTTAGTGAAATTTATCCTAAATTCTTTCTCAATCTAAAAATAATTGTTCCCCGTTCCTGCTTTCTATCCTCATGATACTTTACTTGTATTCCTATTGTAGCAATTGCCACAGTATTTTCTTTGTTGTAGTATGGTTTATTATGGATAATGTGTAATGAGCTTTTTAAAGGCAGAACCATATATTGCTACTATTTATATGAGGCTTAGCTGATATAGCAATGTTTATATATTTAGTTTAACTGATGTAAACCTGACAAAATCAGATCTTAAATGAGTTAAGTACACTTTTTTTTTTTGCATTTAATTTTTTTCCAATTTCTTTGAAGATCTTTTTTATTTTCTTTTAAAAAACTCTTTTATTTACATTCATTTTAATTAACATATACTGTATTATTAGTTTCAGAGGTAGAATCCAGTGATTCATCAGTTGCATTCACAACCAATGCTCATTGCTTCAAGGGCCTTCCTTAATGCTCATCACCCAGTTACCCCATCCCCCACCAACCTCCTCTCCAGCAATGCTCAGTTTGTTCCCTGTAGTTAAGAGTCTCTTATGGTTTACCTCCCTCTCTGCTTTTGTTTTGGGTTCTGTCAGCCTAATTTTCTTTTTTTTTAAATTTTTAATTAATTTATTATTTATTTTTTATTGTGTTCAATGAGCTGACATATAGTACATCATTAGTTTTTGATGTAGCGTTCAAGGATTCATTAGTTGCATATAACACCCAACGCTCATCACCACATGTGCCCTCCTTAATACCCATCACCCGGTTACCCCATCCCCCCACCCAA
The DNA here is from genome assembly GCF_017311325.1 of Ursus maritimus. Classification (NCBI taxonomy): domain Eukaryota; kingdom Metazoa; phylum Chordata; class Mammalia; order Carnivora; family Ursidae; genus Ursus; species Ursus maritimus. The sequence goes on along the minus strand of NW_024423675.1, from coordinate 64,872,869 downwards.
GATAAAAGGTTTTGCACAGCAAAGGAAACAGTCAACAAAACTAAGAGACAACCCATGGAATGGGAGAAGATATTTGCAAATGACATTATGGATAAAGGGCAGGTATCCAAGATCTATAAAGAATTCAAACTCAACACCCAAAAACAAATAATCCAGTCAAAAAATGGGCAGAAGACATGAACAGACCCTCCCCCAAGAAGACATACAAATGGCTAACAGGCACATGAAAAAATGTTCAATATCACTAGCCATCAGGGAAATACAAAGCAAAACCACAATGAGATACCACTTTACACCAGTTAGAATGGCAAAATTTAACAAAGCAGGAAACAACAAATGTTGGTGAGGATGTGGAGAAAGGGCAACCCTCTTACACTATTGGTGGGATTGCAAGCTGGTACAGCCATTCTGGAAAACAGTAAAGACATTAAAAATAGAGAGCTACCCTATGACCCAGCATTTGCACTACCAGGTATTTACCCCAAAGACACAGATGTAGTGAAGAGAAGGGGCATATGCACCCCAATGTTCATATCAGTAATGTCCACAATAGCCAAACTGCATTTACTTTTCTCTCTGTAGGCTGAATAAAACGATATTTCCCTGTTGTTATTGCATAGGATGTTTTTAAATGGAAAAAAAGAATTAATATATAAATATGCCTGGAGTTTCTAAATAAACAAGCAAACAAACAAATGTATATAACCAGGGTATTATTATTTTCCCCTAATTCTGCCATATTTATGATCTATGTCTGAAACCGTCTTATTTGATCCTGATAGAAAAACATCATGACAGTATCCAATTGAAATATTATCTTAATGTAAGGCAAGAAAGCAATTAGATCTCAACTGCCTTGCTGAAGAGCGAGAGGAATGAAAATGTTCCAGTGTTTATTTTTCAGGGATAGGTAAAACAATGGGAAATTGGATAATACAGGCATAGACTTGTGTTTGAGGCCTAATGAGTTGAAATATGTATGCAATATTATTAAAGTTATGCCAGTAGTTGCACTGGAAATATGTGTGTGTGTTTCACATAACTTTGATGAGAACTAGAATTGAGAAGACCTTGAACTTTCTTAACATTATGAATTTGTTCAATGAAAGTACTTAGTGTATTACCATCTATTAATCTATTAAATGCCACCACTAAATTATATAGATTTCTAAAATTCTCAGAACTTTATTCTTTCTAAATATAAATTTTGGCAGTTTCTTATTTTCTGATAATTTTTTAAGTTTTATTTTTCTGGTCTGAATATTTGTCAATATTAGATTTTTAAAGCCTTGGGTGAGTAGGGGGTAGAATTTAGTACCTGTTAATTTATATTATTTAAGTAAACTTCCTAATTACTATTAAATAGAAAGTACATAAGTGATGTTAAAGCTTCATTAAGCTATCTTTAGTATTCTTTGCCATATACATTATTTATCCAAATAAGAGAATACACCAAAAAATGACTACTCACTAAAAGTAAAATTAAAAAAAAAGATTCATGTAAATTATAAAATTATAGTAAAATTTCAAATGTCTAAGAGATGAAATTACATCAAACAACTTTTTTTTTTTTTTTTAGATTTTATTTATTTATTTGACAGAGATAGAGACAGCCAGTGAGAGAGGGAACACAAGCAGGGGGAGTGGGAGAGGAAGAAGCAGGCTCCCAGCAGAGGAGCCTGATGTGGGGCTCGATCCCGCAACGCCGGGATCACGCCCTGAGCCAAAGGCAAACGCTTAACTGCTGTGCCACCCAGGCGCCCCTACATCAAACAACTTTAAAGTAATATAAATTCATTCACACCATTTAAAAAAGGACTATCAAATAAGTAAATAAAATAGGAAAATAATAACACTCACTTTTCTTTTATAAATAGATATCATTGGGATGCCTGGGTGGCTGAGTCAGTTAAGCATCTGCCTTTGGCTCAAGTCAGGATCCCAGGGTCCTGGGACCAGCCCTGCATCTGGCTTCCTGCTCAGCGGGGAGCCTGCTTCTCCCTCTATCTGTTGCTCCCCCCTCTACCTGCCGCTCCCCCTGGTTGTTCTCTCTCTCTCTCTGACAAATAAATAAATAAAATCTTCAAAAAAATAAAAATAAATAGATATCATTTGCTAGAATCACATAAAGTAGGATACAATTTGAAAGCTAGAAATAAAAATTATGGACTATTTGTGTAGATTGAGACATCTTTGTAGAGAAGAGGCAAAATTGCATAAAAAAACCTAAAGCCCAAAAAAGCCATTCTGTATCAGGTTCCCACTGAAGTCAGCTCAAAATCAATTCAATTTGACATTTATTGGGACCTACTATTTGCAAGGCCCTGTGCTAAGTGCTATAGCAGATTTAAAATGAGCAAAATATGAGTTCTGCTCTCAAGGACCTAATAGGCCAGGAAATGGGATAAGACATCTATACAATTAACCATAACATTGTATAGATGTGCTAAGAAATATGATGGAAATACAACGAGCTGTGGGTCACAAAGATAGCAAGTCATTCTAGTTGAGGAAAACTTAGTTAAAGGAGGGGGGGACCTGGAACTAGTAGAATGGATAGGATTTCAATAGACAGCAATAAGATGGCCACGGGATGGGCAGCAAGAAGGATATTTTAAGTAGAGGCAAAGGTGATCAAAGAAATCAACTCCCAGAATTTAGATTGTGTTTGGGGAATTAGTAATAGTCTGGTTTGGTTGGAGTGGAAAATTTAACAGGAGAGTAAAGGAATCTTGCACTGGCAAAATTGGGTTGAAGTAGTTTTATTTTATTTTTATTTTTATTTTTTTATAATAATATTTTTTTATTATATTATGTTAGTCACCATACAGGACATCCCTGATTTTTGATGTAAAGTTCTATGATTCATTAGTTGCGTATAACACCCAGTGCACCATGCAATACGTGCCCTCCTTACTACCCATCACCAGCCTATCCCATTCCCCCACCTCCCTCCCCTCTGAAGCCCTCAGTTTGTTTCTCAGAGTCCATAGTAGTTTTAAATCCTTAAAAGCAAAATAAACAAACTCTTCCTAAGAAATCAGATGATGCTTAAGATTGGTTATCATCAAAACAATGGAAAAAAACAACGAGGAAAGAAGACATTATTAAAGACTATTTGTTTTAAACTTATTTTCAATTCCTTTTAATGAAAAAAATCAGAAGATTAGAACAGGGGCTCATAAACCCTAGCAGTTAGATGCAATTGATGTATTTGAAAATTCATGCACTTTTAATTGGGAAAGGAGTTTCATCTGACTCTCCTAAGGGCTCTCCATCCTTAAAAATGTTAAAAATCAGTGGTTTGGAGGAAATTGGTCAATAGAAGGAAACATGGTATTATTTGGTGAGTCTAAATTTTTAATGCTTTCTTTTCCCACCATATGATACAACTTAACATTGACTTTGTCATGTTCAACTATAATCACCATTTTGCTTCAACTCTAGAGAATGGCATTCTCTTGACCTTTTTTTTTCCTACTTTTTTTTTTGGAAGGGCAAAAACAAAAAACTTATTAAATAAATCTAATAAATATGGCGGTATGAAGAGAAATGTAATACTCTGTATATCTATTTGCACCCGTTCCTCCCACAATTGGGAATGTATTTGCCCATACATTTTAATCCGCACACCATATGTATAGATGTATACCTACACTGTGTGTGCATGCGTGTGTACATAAGAGAGAGCAGACAGACAGAGAAACAGAAAGACAGACTTCCTTTTCTAAAAAAAGTGCATATTACTCTACACATGGTTGTTTTAATTTTAAAACAATTTATTACGGACATCTTTCCAGGCCAACACAGACATCTAATCTATTCTTTAAATAGGCATAAAATATTCCACTATATAAATATACTATAATTCATTCAGTCATTTTCTAATTGATAGGCATTCATGTAGTTTATAGTGTCTGGGTATTTAAACTATGTGGTTATAAACCTATTTATACATATATCATTATATGTGAATACTTTTATTTTTATAAGATTAAAAAATAAAGTGACTAAAGTGTTAAAAAAATAGACATAGTCACATAAGTCTACAAAAAAGTTTTAGCAATTTGTATTCCCACCTGTATTATAAGCCAATAACTAGTTTACTACACTCTTTCCCAGGGATAATATTCCAAATATCTAACAAGCAAGGCAGGGACATGCAAGAACATTAGGTGTCATGCATTTGTCCTCTCACCATTGCATTTTGAAGGTGGAAGGGTCTGCCTAGAGAGAAGAGTGGGATAGGGTTCTGAAAGAAGAGGCTTGAGGTCACAAATATATATGAACTGAAATGTCAGCATTTCAATGGCTATCCTGAACTTACCAGGTAAATATCAACCCAACTATGGCTAAGATTGGCTATTAACTGGATGTTTAAAAATTTTGTATAATTAATGACAGAAAATGGTATTTCATTGTTGGTATTTTTAATTTGCACTTCTTTAACAGAACAATTTCTAAATATCAACTTTTAAACAATTTGCATTTATTATTTGGCTTACTTTTGCTCTTTTTATTTGTGCTATTTACCTCCTTTTTGTTTTCAATTTGAAGGAGATATTTTTATGTTGGTCATATTATTTGCTTGCCAAATGTTTACAATTATATTTTCTCTGGATTTATCCTTTATCTTTAATCTACAGTTAAAGTATCTTTAGCTGTACTGAGTTTTGGATATTGATATAATAAAAAGCCTACTAATATAAATGCTATTATATTTATATTTAATACATTTTTATAATTTTTTTTACCTAAGTCCCGAAATTTCTCGCTATGCTTTTCTTAGGAACTGTGTAGTTTTTTTATTTATGTGATTTTTCTGTTTTCACTTCCAACTGGTCATTGAAATAAAGAAAAGCACTTTCATTTTGCATATTTATTTTATATTCATCCATCTTACCAAATTAATTTGGTATTTCTAATAGTATTTGAGTATCTTAGGGTTATTTTTGTTGGTATATAATATAGTCATATAACAAAATAATTTTCTCTTTTCATTATTTATGTCATACATTGTACTTTCTTATCTTATTACATTAGTCTCTAAAACAATGTTAAGTAATAGAAATGAAAGCAGGCATATGTGACTTTAGTATTTAATCATGAATAGTTGATTTTTTTATTGAGTTTTGTTAAACAGGAGTTCTTTAAAATTTTCTATCTTCATTTTCCTAAGGTATTTGATGCTCATATCTTAACATTTTTTTTTCCAGAAAGGAAAAAAATCCACCCCCCTTGACTGCTTCTTTTCATTTTATATCAATTGCTCCTTCCCCTTGTTCTGTATGTGAAATTTTGGCTGTCCTCAAGATCTAATCCTTGTCCTATCATCTTACTCACACTCTTTCCCAAGAAGCCAGTGAATTGCCTGGGGTTTCATTTAACACCTACATGCCAATTGTCATGAACGGAATGTTTGTGTCTTCCCAAAATTTATATGCTGAGCTCCCAACCCCAGTGTGATGGTATTTGGAGGTGGGCCTTTGGGAGGTAATTAGGCCTTGAGGGTAGAGCCCTTATGATGGGATTAGGGCCCTGTAAGAAGAGACACAAGAACTTGCTTCCTCCTCTTTCTTCTCTCCACCACATAAAGACACAGCAGGAAGGCAGCCTTCTGAAAAGCAGGAAGGCTCTTACCAGACACCAAATCTGCTGGCATCCTGATCTTGGACATCTCAGTCCCCTGAACTTTAAGACATAAATGTCTGTTGTTTAAACCACCCAGTCTGTGGTCATTTGCTAGAGTGGCCTGAGTAGACTAAAATGCCATTGGTTCTCATATCTACAAATCTGGCTTTAAGTCCTTTGTTTCTCCTCCAGCATTTTATTACCATTTTTTACCTAATTTCTTAACCTGGATACCTTAGCACTGTTCAATCTCAATATTTTTAAACCTGAATTATCTTTGTGCTCAACATGCTCTTCTTCCCATGACTCTCGCAATAGTTAATGACAGCACCATCTACCAAGTCATTTAATCTAGAAAACTGGGAGCTATTTTCAACTACCTCTCTTACCTACTCAACCCCGATCAATCATAAAGCCCTGTCAACTCTACTTAAAAATATCTCTCAAACTCTTCTCATCTTTCCACCCACAGTACAACTATTTTATTCTGTTCTCATTACGGCTAGACTCATCCACACCTTCTAGCATCATTCAACTGAGTTCATCCTTACAATTCTTCCCAAAGTTATTTTGTTAAAACACAAAACGGTTTTCCTCTTCTTTGTGAAAAACTCTACTGGACTTATAGACCTTCAGAATATAATTTAAATATTAAACATGGTACACAATGCCTTTCATCTTTTGGAAGCAATCACTCCTCCTAATCTTGTCTTGTGCCTCATTTCTCACTACAGTGAATTGCCCTCTGCCTCATGTTCTCAGGATTTCTCAAATACACATTTGCTCTTTTTCATCTTTATGCCTTCTCTCTGCTCAGCCTCCCTGTGCAGCCGTGGCCTTCCTGCCCACCTCCATGTTTCAAATCCTGTCTCAGAAACCCAGCCTTGCGCAGCCTCCTGTCCCACTCTGTTCTCATAACATACAGTGTTCTCAATGCATGTGGGATCTCCTGAGGGCAGATTTGTAATTGTAGCTTTGTATTCACAGCACAGCACTCAGTATGGTAGTAATAATATTTGTGGAGAGAAGGAAGGAGAGAGAGAAGGAAGGGAGGAAGGAAGGGTAGAAGGAAGGAAGGGAGATCTTATTTGAATTAAATTCTTTGTTTTAGATCCAACTATTCCTAAAAATAGAGCTAAATCAATAACAAAAAAATGTCGAGGTGATTATGAAGAATAAACTAACAAAACTGTTTTTTAGTATACAAAAATTGTGAGCAGAGTTGAGTAATAACTGAGGGAAAAAAATGAATAATTATGCCGTATATCAGCAAACTTATCTCCAGTGAAAAGTGGTTTAGAGAGCAAAAAGAATAAATGGAAAAGCTGAAGTAAAACATGAAAAATGAGTAAAGGGCTTTGTGCTTTGTAAACACTTTATTACATTTAAAGTATAAAACAAAGCATAAAGAACAGATATCCTGTACAAATGAATTTGGGTAAAGACCAGATGATGAATTTTCTTGTGTAGTCCTATTGTACTTACCACAATATCACTTTGTATTTTAAGGCATGTAATACATGCTATTCATTTGTTATATATCAGGGCACATTTATGTTTACAATATCAGGTTTTAATTATTACTAAGATAATTAAGCTTAGATCATAGTAGCAATTTACATGAAGGTGACTGGGTCCCTCCCATAGCCTGAGTTACCATCTTTTGGGTCATGGCTTCCAAACATGTATTTTCAGCTTCCTAATCAGCTAACTGACTGTCTGGACACAGTACTAGGCATGCTCCAGGTAGGACACAAGATCACAACAAAGCCAACTCAGATTGCTATAGTAATGCACTCAAAATTCCACCACATCCATGGATTTTCTCTAAGTTTTCAGCAAAAGGCAGAAAACAGATTTTGAGTGCCGGAGAGCTCATTTCTGTAAGACTCAGTCACAGCAAGCCAGGGCAAGATAGCTATTGTTATGGAGTCCTAGCCAAAGGGAGTGACTTGGGACATGGACTCTGGGGGTGATGGCCAGTTTCAAGTCCCACAAGTGCCACTCACTGATAACTAGTTATAAGATGGACAAGTGACTTCATCTCTCTAAGACAGGAGGTGACAATATATACCTCATAAGGCTGTTCTGAGGATTAAACGTAAGGTTCTGAGAAATATACTGAGCATTACGTAAGTATTAGCTATTACTGATATCACCATCATTATTATTGGAGGAAGTAGAAGGCATGTCAATAAGAAACAGGAACAAAGTAGGAAATTCTGTATAACAACTAATATTTGTATTTAATGAAACTCGAGGAGTTCATAGAACCTATTTTCAGTGGTGTATATAATGGATAGATACCACACGCCAGAAGAAATTTGGTTACAAAATGAATCATTGTAAATGAAGGAAGTAAGTTCACAATTTTAAAAATTCTATAAGGAAACAAAAGCAAAGAATCTGTTTGTGATAACTGTAATATTGATTTTCAAGTCTAAAATTTTGTATATTGATTTTCTTAAAGTAGAATAACTGATAGGTTGCTATATTTTTCAGAATTTATTTCTGCATTATATTTTGAATTCTTATAAGAAAATATATATTTTCAACATATTCTTCTTTGGAATTTTGAAAGTAAAAATGCTTGCTATTAGTTATACCACTGTATCCCTTATGTTCCATTATAGAGATAATATATGGTGGCACCCCACCCTACATTTTCAGTGAGAAATGATGGTTGCAACATTCTTTTTTGATTTAAATTTTGGTAAGTCTGTAAAGCCCGTATTTTAAAATTTAAAACAATTTCACAGTTTTAAACTACTTTATAATTATGATTTTACTTGCAGCAAATTCTCCAAACTGTCTTCTAAAATTACAAAAGAAAAAGGATAACTGATTGAGAACAAATTTAGAAAATAATCACTAAGGAATATTTCAATAACTTGAGTAAATTTGTAGCTTTTGGGATTGTTTCATTTTCTTTCTTTCTTTATGAAACCTATAATTCTATCCTGACTGTAAACCGTGTTCATTTCATCCCCTCTGCCTAAATAATGGGACTCCCAAAGTTATTTTTCTGTTCTTCAAAAGATGCATCATTTTGTACACACACACACACACACACACACACACACACACACACCACACACACTCATACAAACACGTACAAGTCATTTTTGATGTTTTGTAAAAAGCAATGTTACTGATGATTTTCTAATACCTTATTAGTCTCTATTGAAACAATGGCTTATTACATCATAAATATGCTGAGTGACACCTGAAAAAAAGTAGATAACACTGGAATATCTGATCTGGGGGAAGAACTCAGAAGAGAATCTTAAGAAGGAAAGCTAACAACCTTAAAGACAAGACGACGTAACATTTCAAATAAAAGAATTGCCTGGCTTGCCACAAAAAATAGTAGAGTCATCAACCTGATATTCAGTATAAGGATGGGGAGCGAGGAGAGTGGGTCCTATAAACAATGGCTGCCATTAAAACAAGAGTCACCATGCACGAGATGGTGAGAGAAAAATAATGCATCACACTTGCAGAGAACTTCCACATCCATTCTCTCATTTGAATTTCAAGACAATAATGTGAACTATTTAGGGCAGATTCCCTTTTACTAATCTTGCAACAAGAGACTAAAGCCAGAGAGAGGCATCGCCTGTCTGCTGTCTCATGACGGGTCAGCACTAACGTCAGGGCTGTGGCTGGACCCCACTTGGAACAATGCTCAGTTGTATATGTCCTAGATTTTTTTTTTCCTTTGTCAATGGTATAGGTTTAACATTAAGTTTCCCCCTACCAGGGGACCCTTCCAACCTATTTCTTATTCCTGAGTTCACAGCTTCTGCATGAGTATTACATGGTGGATTAAACATAAAAGAATCAGATTTATAAAAAGCTGTCATCTGTTAATAAACACTTGGGATTCCTAAATGCCACAATAAGCATTTAAATTAAAAAAAAAAATCATGATGGCAGCTATTAGGATTTCAGGATTCTCCTATGTCAGAGCACATGGTTTTCATTAGTGTGCTAGGTACAGAAGACCATTCAAATCGAGTAGGTAATTCCCCAGCTTTCTGTACGATCACTATCTAGAATCTCCAGAAGGTATACTGGGCCTTGAGATAGCTGGGCTCAGCAGCTGTGTTATGAAATCTCCTCATCTTTCAAGCTGGGAGAATTTCATACTTTAACTTCAATGGATGCTGTCCAGGTGGAATCAGAGGGTAGAGGTGGCAGGTTGGATAAACCCAATCTTCTGCAAGTGCAGGGGGTGGACCGAAGCAATCTGTTCAGTTCATGATTTATAATGGAGATAGAGCAGGTCAATGCAGACGAAGGAAGTGAACTCCGGAAGAAAATGTGGAGCAGACTCAACTGGATGGCTGACATGGGCAATCTTGAAGACTCTCCCCCAGTGCGAGTCAGTGGGTAACGGAATCAATAGCTTTAAGAAGCGTCACTCCCCAACTGCTGCTGTACAGGAGGCTGAGGACACATTATTTTACGACGAATCCCTGCAGAGCTAGAAATGGTCTCAAAGGTCACCTGATCCGGTTTCGTAATTTTTTTTTTTAAGATGAGGAAATCTAGGTTTTGAAAATTTGAGACTCGCCAAAATCTTAAAACCAATGAGAGAACTGGAAGTAGAGGCTGGTTTTCAGGTTCTGCCCAGCTTTCTGCCCTCTGTCATCTTGACCTGTCCCTACATGGGGGTCAGAGCCCTCACGACCACACGTGCCCAATGAGTGAGAGGAATACAGATGTGTCTCTTGATGAGCCCTCTGGTGACAGTGCGGACGATGACACAGGAAGGCAGAGACGAAAGGCAGCATGAATACATGGCAGGTCCCCTTTACAGGAGCCTCAGAGATGCAGGGGCATTCAGGGTAATGGAGGAGCTTGTCCTTGACTTAATGAAAGCAGGCAGAGCGGGGCTTGGTAACAGAGGCGTGCGCTCCTCCCCCACCCCTAGTGATAACTGTATAGAAAAGAATAGTCATTTCTGGTTTGGTAATATTAAAAACCTCATCCAGTAAAATATACTTTGCAGATTGTTTTTCTTTGACCCACATTTTCTAGTAAAATATTGACCCTGTTTATGTGCACCTCAGAATTTCGGGGTACAATTCTGGAGAAGGAGAAAAGGCTACCATGAATCTACAATCCCAAGAAAGGCGATTGCAAGGAAACTTTGAGGCTGTGACATTTTAGTGGCTTCTCTTTTATGCTGTGTATAAATTCTTTGTGCTCAGACACTGGTTTCCTCCCACGGCATTTGGGCGAGTCCGTCGATGCTCACTCACAGATCCTCATGACTCTGCTGTGGTTGGTGTGAGGCACATTTGATCACTGCCGCTCTTCAGCCATAATGAGTGGCTTCATAGGTTACAGGGATTGACAATACGGCCCATAACCCACATTTTGTAAAGGGCAGAACTGCAGTGCAGACAGGGAAGGTGGCAGGAGGCTGCACAAATCAACCTCAGGGCCCCAGACAGGATCTCGCCACTGTTCCTCCTTGTCCAGGTTTTTATTTGCCCACCTCGCCTCTCTAAAACTCGTATCAAGTGCAACTTGCAAATAAAAAGCCTTCCCCGGGAATGCTCTGTGGCAGTGAGGGAAGTTCAGGCTTTACAACCTGAATTTATGTCAGGGAAGCTGTCGTTACGAAGCGAAATTGCAAATAGTTGTGGAGACTGGATCAAAACCACGACAGCTTTAAGAGTCAAGTAAGAATGACATCTGCATCTTCACCCAAACTCCCTTTTACATATGGAAATATTAAAGATGAAATGTATTTACCAAAGCCACAGGCTTTGAAACAATGTTGAATTACAGCGCGCCCACACCCTCTTGTTGATTACTTCAGTCAAGGATGTATGGCTTAGGTGACAGGGGCAATGCCAGTATTAAATTTTGTTTTATGTTGTAATTTTTACCTGTTTGGGATCTGAATTGTGAGAAGAAGTATTTCTTTCCTTTGATTTACAGTGTTCAGAACAAGGATTAATGATAGGAACTTTAATTTAGCTCTTTCAACAACTTTCGAGAGATAAAAGTCTGTGAAAAGATACTGCTGGATGCTTCTGGATTGCTTACAAAGTTGTTTTGAACAGACAACTAATGAGAAGCATTTTCTTTTCTTCCTTCCTTTCTTCCTTCCTTTCTTTCTTCCTCCCTCCCTTTCTTTCTTGCTTGCTTGCTTGGTTTTTTTTAGAAGCGTTTTCTTAATCTGATGTTTATTTGGCATGATTCTCCTTGGGTGAAGTGGCTAGGGATGAAAGTGAGCGGGGGAAGCAAGGGGAGCAAAACTGTATAAACATCCTTGTGATTGTTTGCTACCCAGGAAAGCAGCTGTTTTCTTCGATGGCAGCTGAGAGTCTTGCTAATGAGACAATGGGGACCAGTGAGCTACAGCAGGTTCAATACTGTCAGCCTGCTGCAGGGTAACCTGCTCCATGGAACCTTAAGTTTGTGCCCCAAACAGAGCTTGGAAATAGTCACCTCCAACAGACAGTCAACTCCAACTGTGCTCATAGATTCATTCATTAGTCCCATGGGGTGTTTCCAGAGGCTTCTGGGGTGGGTGGCATCTGCACAACCTAGGGGATAGCTCCAAAACAGCTGAGGGTCTCAGAGCAGGAAGAGAACTTAGGGATCAACTGCTCTCATTTCTTTTCTTTCAGATGAGAAATTGAGGCCCTCTTCACCAAAAACCTAACTCACATAAGAAGGAACCGTTTGCATGGCATGATTACATACAGAGTTTGAAAATTTAATTTAAACGACCATTGTCAGATCTCACATCCAACTTGTTCTACGTAAATACGTTAGGCACATAACATATATCAGAAATCCAGCTTACTGGCACTTTTCATGTAACCATTCATTCATTAATACAGTGATGCTATGTGCACACCCGGTGCTGGGCTGTGAGCCAGGGCTTAACAACACAGGCATGCTTCCTGCCCTCGGAGGACTTCCATTTTCTTAGGGAGACTTGAAACAGGCAGGCAGACAAAAATGGCAGTCTGTGATAAGCGCTCTAATAGGTACACTTTTGCTTCATTCATAGCTTTACCATAATAAACTGAAACTGAGATTATAATGTGGGGAGGGAGATGACAACAACTACAAAAAAAGGAGTCAAGAAAGACCTTTTGGAAGGGGTGACATTTAAGCTGAGATCTTCACAGTGGGAAAAAGCCAGCCATTCCACACAGAGGGAAAAGCATTTTAAGGTCCCCAGGTCTTCACGCAGGAAATGGCTGTTTTTGGGTTTTTTTTTTGAGATTTTATTTATTTCTTTGAGAAATAGTGAGTGAGAGAGAGAGCATGAGGGATGGCACAGGGGCAGAGGGAGAGGAACAAGCAGGCTCCCTGCTCAGCAGGGAAACCGATGCGGGGCTTGATCCCAGGACCCCAGGATCATGACCGGAGCCAAAGGCAGATGCTTAACCCACTGAGTCACCCAGACACCCCTGGCTGAGAGTTTTTAAGGAACAGAAAGGACTCCAGAATGGACAGAACTTATTGAGCAAGAAGAAGGTAAAGAGTTTGATTTTTAAAATAAGCATGGAGAAGTCACTGCAGTGGAGTGACATGATCTGATTGATATTTTAAGCTCACTTTTGCTTCTTGGGGATATTGGACGGGTGACAGGTGTCAAGAGAGAAAGCAGAGGGACAAATGGGGTCAGTTGCAGGGTTCAAGACAAGTGGTGATGGTGGCAATGGATTTGGAGAGAAGTGTACATCTGGAGAGAGTAAATACCAATGGTGCTCTCTAATGGCTTGGGGGTAAGGGAAAGAGAGAAACCAAGGATGACTCCTGGCTTTCTGTCTTGAATGCCTGACTAGCTCTCAGTAACAGATTTTCTTTGAAGTTAATAAATTGGAATATACTACATATTATTTCAATGAATAAAAGTAGTTAAATACACCTCTATTAGTATCTCATTTGCAATTAGGGAATAAGTAGGAGATAGGTAAGGAAGACTCTGGTCCTCCACTAACTTGTTTGCAAGTTTTCTATTTATACATAACATAGATTTCTGGCTCTCTTTTCTTTGAAAACTTTATATTCATGTTCTATCATATGATTGAAGTTTTGTAAGAATTTTTTCCCACCTACTTGGTTCCTTCATTACTAGAGTCCTGTCACATTGGAACATCAATACTTTGACATGTCCAAAAAAGCAGGAAGTTAACTCAGGAGTGTGTATCATTCTGACTGCTTTAAGTTTGGTTTGACAGTAAAACAGATGCCTTTCAAAAGAAAGTGCTATCTTGTTCTTGCTTTGAGATTTTCTGGAAGAATTGCACAATCTAACTACAAATGCCTCATCAATCCTCACAATATTTCAGTGAGGAAGACTGGTGCAGACTGCTTTGGTTTCGACAATATTCTTGGTGAGGTAGATTATATAACAATCTCATTATAATTTCACAAAATGAATTTCTGGCTAATGCATATGTGGGGCTATATCATTTTGGATAGTTTATGCTACCTGATGAAGGTAAATCATATCTACAGATAATCTCAAACAGTGGTAGATTTCCAATATATCTGGTTTAAACCTAGTGAATGAGACAAACACTCAGAAGCACAGAAAGAAAGAGATATACGAGCCATCAGGCATCTATTTGCCTACTTAATCAGGATAATCTGAGATCCAACCTGACAGAGGACAGGACAGAGGAGCTGCTGTGTAACTCACTCCATAAATAAGCCACAGATTAGTATTAGGTCAATAAAAATACTCTTTAGCAATATTTGTGAATAATATCTGATGTTTAAGGGAAAAATAAAGAATAATTTTTAATATAAAAACAATGATTTGTTTTGAAAAATATACATTCATATTCCATTATGATTTTATTTTAAGATTGATTTCATTTGATAGACTCAATATTGAATTTTGTATTGCTAGGAAGAGTAACATTTTAGGATGTAAAAAAGTAATTAAAAAGGGAAAGTTTACCAGCCACAGAAATACATTGATCAAAAGTCTAAATGTAATTGAAGTATGAGCACCACAAAGTAGATGTGGCATAAGCTTCATATCTATTAAACTAAAATATATGAAGTTATGTAGGCAATCTATGGAACAATTTACCTTTTAGTAACACACTTTTAGATTTTAATAGAAGATGCTAGGATAAGAATTCAGAAATCAGATATCACAAACTATACACATTTGATACCTGAAGAGGTTTTTTTTCTTTTTTTATGTTTTTACTTTTAGTAATAGAACTGATACCGTATATATTCTAGCAAAATATATGCTTCTTTGTTTCAAACCCCAAATAGGAAGCATCTGTTCTTAAGGCAGGCATTCATTTCTATAATAAAACATATCACGTGCCACTTATGGGCATTGTTACCCTGTTTAAAACACTAAGTATAATAAAATGTGTAATAAGGGAGGAAAAAAGAAACTACAAAGAGCATCGAGTATAGCTGGAATAATTACACAGGCTAGATTTCAGTTACCCAGAAGCTAGTTTTAGATTTATTTATTTGTGTATCTAAACACTGTGAGATTTCCATGCAATTTCGGATATACAAATTCCTGCCGCTGAGAGCCAGAAAGAACCTATATTCCAATAAAGAACCATTCGTAATTTATTAGTCTTCTTCCTAACTAAAGCAAACTCACAAAACCTTTCAAGACACCACCAAGCAACAAAATATTTTAAAATGGCATTCTGTCAGTTAAAATATGTATTGAGAACTATAGATTTATTGTATTCTCAGTGTGTTGGCATTTAGGATATAATGATCAACAAAACAGAAATGACAGGCCAGTGGGGAAGCAGACATCACATGAACAGTCATGAGCAATCTAGTTATTAATTATAACTAGGCAAAATACTGCAAAGGGAACTGGGGCCATTGAGATATAATATGGTACTGGACCTACTTAGGATCACAGAAGACTTTCCCGAATAAGAGATGTCTTAGGAAACAAGATGAATTACTTGTTTCCAGACTTTTATTTTCTCGTTCAATATCCCTAATGAACTCCTTCTCCATGGTGTCCAGCTGTGCACTTATTCATCCAACAAACGCGGACACCTGCTTAGCTAGGCCAGAGCCTTCTCCGACATTCTCTGCAAATCCCCAAACCTGGATCAACCAAACTGTCAACTTGCTTCTCTCTCAAGTCCTGGCGGCAAGGGAAACCATGCAAATCTGCGTATCAGAGCTACACAGCATTTCTTTTACGTGATTCAGATGCGTCCACCCCAATCCCACACTTTTCCCATACCCTGGAGCCCAGGAGTCCATCTTCGCTTCCTTATTCTCAAGAAATGCCTCTGCTTTCTACTTCAGAAGGTAAAAAGAAGAGGTCAGTGGGTATAAATTCCTTCTCTTCCTTCTACATTTATCTGAATCTAGATCTGTCATCGCCTGCCATGGATTCCACCTTTTAATGCATCACTATAGTCCATTCCTTGCTCTCCTTTCCCCCACCAGAATCTTTAGTACAGGCATTCCTTACCTCTGACCTGAAGACCTTAATAACGTATTTTCTGGTCTTTCTGCCATCAGTATTTTCCTATTCATCTTCTATGGTGCTATCAGGGAGGTATTTCAAAATGCAGTTATGCTCATACCATGACCACACTTCAGCAATATTTCTTGGCTCCCCATAAGGATAAAGTGTAATCGCTGATGCAACCATTTGTTTCTGTGTCTGCCCCTCACCCTACCCCACCCCAACTGTGAGTCCTTGGAGCACTTCCACCTTCATACCCCAGGCCCCCACTGGGCACACTTCCAAATCACAGCTTAATAGTTCCTGTGTCCTACCACACTCTCTAGAGATGAAAGAAACAACAGATAAATAATTGCGGTACAAAGTGAGCTATTTAGATTCAAATGTGTTCAAACTACTTGGAGAATTTCCCAGAAGGAACCCCCCTGTGACAGTGTCACCTCCCCAAACATCAATTCCTGTCATTTTTTAATTTCTAAACCCATAATTCTGACTCCATTGGTCACTTGGTGGGTCACTTCAAAACCTTAGCTCAAGACCTTGCTTAAAAAACTGCCTTCTCTTCACTTATTCCTCAGTACACATGGCCACGTTACTTTTCTACATACGACATTGACCATGGCTTCCCTCTTCCCAGAGCTCAGTTTTGTCCTAACGCATTCAAATCCAATTCAAAAGCTCCACGCAAACAACCTGCCTTGGAATCCTCAGACGTCCAGAAAATCTGTTGATGGTTCCCAACCCTTTCTTCCACCCTTCTTTGGCTACAACTGCTCTGGAGTATTCCCCTCAGGAATTTAGATCTTCCTTTTCTCACTGAAGCCATTCCTAAATCCACATCTTTCAGTGCAAATGCCAAGGATTAACAAAAAAAGAGGTCTATATGATTTCACTAATGTAATATTTTGTGATGATTACTTTTCATAAAAATAGCTAAAAGTAATCAGAGTTTACTGTGTGCTGAAAATTTTGCTAAGCATTATCTCATTTTACCTTCAGAGAAACTCATTTGTTTTATAGATAAGAAAACTGAGCTTTAATGAGATTAAGTAATTTGCTCAAAGTTATTTAGCTTGTAAATGGCAGAACTGGGATGTGAAATAGGCCTGATTCTACAGTCCAGGATTTTAACCACTGTAAAAGCATCCCTGCTCTTGCTTTCACTGTCTTGTGTTCCAAAATTACCAGTCTGCTAGTAAATTTCTGTTGTGTTTACTTACTCATTTTCCAACAATTCACTGAATAAATATTTATTGAGTTCCAGCTCCTCCTGGCAAGATATCACACTAGTCTCTATGGGTTGACAAAGATAATATAGCACAAAAGTCTTTTTCCCAAGGGAATTATTATCCAGGTTGAAATAGTGCTATAAAGGTGACGGTGTACATAGTTTCAACTCATGATATAACTGACATATTACAACTTCAATAACACAGTGTTGGAAAATAAAAACACTGAAAATATGCAGATCTGGATAGAGTTCTGCAATATTGAGCATACTCCTGGGACTGGTGAATTTCAAGGCCAGTAAAAATTGTTCAAGGGCCACAAAAAGACGTATGTATGGATACATAATTATTTACACATATCAATAGCTGTCTAATACATACGTATACTTATGCCTACACATTTAAATGTTAATTCTAAGTATTTCTGTTTTATTCCATGTCACTATGTTCATATTATTTTGAGCTAAAAATTTCACATAATACATTTGTGATCCATGAGAATCTCATTGGCACCTTACAATTGCTGGATCACATAATGAAAGATTAGAAATTCCACACTTTGATATTTGCACACCCAAGACATGAACATCTTTTAATAACTGATATAATCACCTCTTGGAGAATCTTTTGTTACATAGACTTAGTCCTTGAAAACTACATTTCTTAAACAAATGTGATCTTTCATACTTTAAATTCCCCCAGCTATCTTCACCTGCCCAAATACACATCTGCATGGTTTTTATAAGCAGTTCATTACAGAAAACTTGCCTTTTTCCGTCACTATTTTCCCCCAATTTGACTTTTATCCAATACTACCCAAGACATCTTCATTTTATTGGAGCAAACTGGTATCAGAAAAACAAACACAGCTTATAAATGTAGAACATTAGCCCTCAGAGGGAACCCAGAGGTCTTCTCACCAAAGCCCCTAATTTATGAGCCAAGGTAAACAGGGCCCACTGAAGGCAATTTCACTTTCAAAACAATCCTGAGCATGGGCATGTTCATGGCCAGGAATTCAGTTTAGGTGTCACTGTCCACCTTGTCCCCAGTGACTGTCCTTTGCCTCCTGGCACAAATATTTACTGTAAAGCCCAACCCTGTTAGCCACACTTTCAGAGGAAAGAGTGACATCAACAACTTCCTCAGAAAAATAAACTCACTCATTTCTTCACCTTAAAATATTTATTAAATGCTCAGATGTTAGCCACTGGGAGCGTAAGCTTGAGTAAAAACATGGTCTCTACCTTTAAAGGACCTTATACCTTGCTAAGGGGAGCTGGGCATGGAGACGGATAAAATCACTAACATTTTGCAGAGGCTGGAGAGAAGGGGCCCAGGGTGAGGTGGGGCACACAGGAGACAGAGCGTTAAACAGGGTATGGCCAGAAAAGGGTTCACAGAAGAGGGCCACTGGCCCCGAGCATGGGCAGAAGAATGGGCAGGTGTTCATCATACACATGGAAGAAGAAAGGGAATTCAAGGATGAACAGAACTATAAGCAAAGGTGCACATCACATTAGTTCAGGAGCTGCAAGAAATGTATGGCTGGAGCACTAAAAGGTGCTCAGGGGACCCAGTGGGAGACAAGACTGAGAGGTAGGCAGGGGCCAATGCACAGAGAGCCTTGGGTCCATGAAGGAACTTGGGCTTTGACTTGTAAGAAAGGGAGAGTCACTTAAGAATTTTAAGAGAATTTGCAGTCAGCCTCTCAGCTTAGGGTTAGATCTGACTGGGCATTAGAGTAAGGGCAGGGACCCAGGGAAGCAAATAGAAATGGGGACAGTAAGGGAGAAGTGGGTCACTTAGGTTAACTCAGACTAAGGCTTGGGCGACTGGGCAGAGGGAGTGCTACCAACCAAAAGGGGGGAATGAGAAGAAGGTCAGATGTGGAGTGGGGGTGGCAGAGTCAGCAGTGGTGAAGGAAAAGGAGAGGATGGAGCGTTTGGTGCTAGAAGAGGCGCGTTCAAGGTGCCCATGCAACCAACCACTGGATGAAAGAAGCCAGGAGGCAGGAAGATAAAAGGATCTGCTACTCTGGAGTCATGGATACAGACATAATCATAGAAATTCTAGGCTGTGTTTAATTACAAGGTCAACCTCACTTGCAGTCATGGATGTGTGCGGCTGGATATTTAGCTTGTAATGAGACAATTAGGATTTGGGGGAATCTCACTCTTCCTTTAGAAAGCTTGCTTAACAATCTTAAGAACCCAACATGCTCCTGGTGAGCCCTGCCACCATGAACATGACAGGGATGACATATACTGAGAAGGTCCTGAGAGCTTTCCCACTGACCACCAATGGAAATACTGCAACTTCCTTGCATCGTGAATACATTCACAGGTATCTGAGTGGTGGCAAAAATTTAAACAGTAAGTCCTTACTTGTCCAAAAAAGTATTCTATCTCCCTAGGCCATAGCAAATGATTCTGGCATGGGCACATCACCTAAACTAGGCTAATGTGATGCATCCTAAATTTTGGCTTTAACTTTTGGGAAAGAAAAATCACCTTCCTAATGGTGTTGCTAAGCTACCTGAGAATGAAGCCAACACCAAGGAAAATACACCTGAACAATGGAAAAAGAGACCGGGGGTTCATGGCATTGTTTGTATCTCTAGAACCAGCCAAGCCTAAAGCAATATCATCCCTGCACTTTTTAGTTACGTTAGTCAATAAATTCTTTTTTCTTGCTTAGGCACTTGAGTTGGGAGTCTGCCTCTAGAGACCAAAACTGTCCTGAAAAATTCAGGATGCTGTGTGCTCTAAACCTAACCCTTGGGATCAAGAACAAGGATAAGATAAATTTGATGATAAGATCTGACAGGTCAGGCTTTAAGGCAGTCTGACCTGCCCCTCTCCCCACCTCCATGCACTAGGCAGCCCATGGTCAATGCCAGACAGCCCTCACCACTCCAGCTTTGTTCATAGAACTTGATCCTGAACTTCCTTCCTTCCCTAACTGGCTCTCACTTCCCGACTGTAATCATTTTCTTCTCAGCTTCTTAGCCTGAAGCCTTTTGGCCCAACTCTTTGGCTGGCTCTTCCCTCTGGTTTTCTCAATCCTTGAACCACCCTCACGTAGCCCCAGTGGTAGCCTCCAGAAGCAAATGTTAGTACCTGCCCATCTGGCCAAGCCGAGGGCCCCTGGGCCTGCTGAGCTGCCCTGTGGACACAGAAGGCCAGAAAAGAGCCAGCAAATTTCAGTTGTTGAATGCACTAACAGGGCTGAAGGGTGAGAAACTGGGAGGAAGGAGAACTCTGCAGAGAACAAAAGCAAGAACACAGCGCGACTTCTGGGTGACAGCCACAAACAGCTGAAATGTGCCTGGATTTTACTGGGTGCTGTTCCTGGTGTGCAGGTGGATCAGACAGTAAGGGGACAGGGTAAGTTACAAACATTCAAGTCCGTGGTGAGCTTGTGCAGTCATGGCCAGGTGCATATGTCACAGGTTCTCTGTTCCTTCCTCCTGTGGGAGCTGCCACATGCCAGAACTCAACCACATCTCACCATCTGCCCCATTCCTGCGCTGGTCTAAGTCAGCATTATGTTTCTCCTGTGTTAATGTGTCTACCTCCCAACTGACCTCCCTTTCCCCTATATCTCTTCTCAAGCACCCAGTGGGGTCTCTCTAAAATGTGAGCCAGATCATATCATTCCTCTGCTCAGATATTCCACTCTCTCCTCCCTCATCATTCCAGGCAAAAGCCAAGGGCCTTATAATGGCCTTCGAGGCCTAAAGGAGCTCGTCTTGTGACCTGGCTGACATGACCTTGCTGCTTTTTCCCTCCTCACTGACTCCCCACCAGGGACACTGGCCACCATGCTCTTCATGGAACATACCAGACCCTCCTCTCTGTGCTCAAATGTCTCAGTGGGATGGTCCCTCATCACTCTGGTTATGCTAGCATGTTCCTGTCCCTGCACTCCTGACCTTCCTTCCCTGATTGATCTTTTAGCAATTATTGCCTTCCAATGTGCTCCATAATATACTTACGCATTTTACGTACTGTTAGCCTCCACATCCCTATGCTTTGTAAACAAAGGATTTTGACGAGTTTATTGCTGAACCTCATGTCAAGACAATGCCCAACAATTGTAGGTACTCAATAAATATTTGTCAAGTGAATAAATTATTTTTAAAAGCAAAAAACACATTTGACTATGGGTTATCAGGGCAGATGCTGCAACAAAAATGACCACCACAGTTCACATCACTCAGAAGACCTGCCAAAGGCAAGTCATCTTGAAGTTTAAATACATAAACATGCATCAGGTGTGGTTGGAAATTTCAGTTTTCATTTTAAGAATTCTATATGAGCCACTGTGGGCAAGAGTCTGTCATACAAATGAGCTATGTTGTAAAAAATCCTTAACTGAGCTATTTTAAAAATGGGTTTTTAAATGAATATTTAAATATTAATATCTGATATTAATATTTGAAGTTCATTCTTTTTCATAAAACAGACTTAATGTTAAGGCTAGCATAGTTTTTTAAAACATTTTGCTAGCTAGATTTGCAAAGCACTACCACCAAAGCTCCTTGAACCACACTGGTCTAATTAAGGGCTGTTTTAATTAATTTATTTTCTTTGCTTAAAGTTCTAGAGGATATCTAGGTGATTCACTCAATGAAAAATCTGATTCTCTTCAGGATGTCAATGGCTTTCTATTCTCACTAAAGCATGTTTTATATCATTAGTGCAAATTTTTTGATACCTTTAAGAGTACAATTTAAGTATCATTCATAAGAATCCCAAGTAAATTTCATCCTGCCTTTCCTTACACCCCAAATAATATATATATATGGTCTATTTCTTCAGCAAATGACTGGGCGTCCACTTCCAGCTCATTTATATTTGTGTATCTGTTTACTGAGTTTGTGGCTTGATATACATTCTTCATGATTAAAGTAAATTCCACTTTTTCCTAACTCAAAAGATAAAACAAAAGTTCTGGGCTTCTTGATTTCAAAAGTAAAACCTTTTCAAGTGACCCTCTTTTATATGGATGTTGGACAAAAAGGTAAGCACACATGAGATAAAAATAAGACCCAAAGGAAAACCCAAACACAGTTCCCCTTCACCTTAAGAAACACACATGATGCTGACAGATGCACCAATTACAAACGTTGGAATTTAGTTCTGGGCAGGCAATGATCAAGTGACTTACTTAAATGATATTTGTCACCGAGTGATGGAAAGAGGTTACTGAACCTTTGACAAACTTGTTTTTGTCGTTCTTAGAGTAAATGAATTATATTTTAGTCACACAAATATTTACAATGGTTTCTGTATGCTACCTAAGAGCATAACCAATGTTTATAATATGATTTTTATGGCCCCACGAAGGGAGCAGAGCTCTGCCCCTGATTTTCTGGTAAGGCTGCCTATGGTCGAAAGGTGAAGCTGGGGATGCATGGACGCTTCTCCTGCACTGGGATCGCTCCTAATTCAGATGCCACATATCTTCATGCTCCCTTCCCTGTCAAAACTTGCACTTCAATAATGCAAAACCATAACTGGAATCAATGCTTAGTAACAGAGTGAAGGGTTTTCCCTTTCTACAAGGGTAGTTTTAGAGTATCAACCAGCATAAGTTATTAGAATGTTTTGAAGTCGAGGACATCAATTAAGAGGTAAGAAAGGATTGATGAGTCTCTCAGGACCTGCATCATATTCCTGAGATCAAATCATAGAGGTTGCCCCTCATTCTTTCTCAAATCCCATGGGTCAGGCCAGGTGATGCTTGGTAACTTGGCACCTCTTCTGATGATGCTTATAAGCCTCTCTGAGAATGTCTGTCTCCAGCCTCACTCATACTCAATTTTACCTAAAACTGAATGGCTTTAATTTCCACCACTCGTTTCTTGAACACGCCTCTGGGCCTAGGTCGCCACACACACCAGCCTCAGGTTCACCCTGTACCTAGTAACAGGCACTGCTGGATGCCTATTTCTGATCCTTGGATTCTTGATCTCTTGCCACCTTAACTATTGCCATTTCCCACACCTGCTTCCTCCATTCTCAGCTTTTCTGACATCCCAGGGTCCTCTACCACGCTGGGCCTGTGGTGCTCAGTATCGTCTGTCCAGTCTTCCAATTTCAGTCTATTCACAAGTAAGCCTACCCGCACCTGTAGAATGGTGACAGGTGGCAAGGTGAGATTCAGGTTTGCTTACCCATGTTTTAGTGAACAGGATTTACAAGGCAAAAAGAGGACATATGAGAGAATACATCATAGGATATATTTTGATATTCTACTAAGACTAATCAAGATTTTTGCCAGAAATAAAAATCATAACACCAATATAGAGTATTGACTATGTGCAAGACACTTTGCTAAGTATTTAACTTGGATCAAGTAACTTAATTCCCTCAATTAATTCCTTAGTTTCCTTTATAAGGTGAGGACCATCACTCCCATTTTACAGATGAGGACACTGAGACCCAAAGAAAGGCTAAGCCTAATGTCATACTGCTAGTGAGTAGCAGAAGTGAGATTAGAATACAAGTCTGTCTGACTGCAGAGCCTACCTTGAAATCACTGGTTTTATGTTTGCTTGTTTTCATTTCACCTTTCACTAACAAAGTTACATAGTTTGTGTTTCTAAAGCATCACCTGACATGTACTTGAAATCCACATTAAAAATGCGATAAAACTTTACTGGTGATATAAAGAAGTAAGCTAACTTGAACAACTTGAATAACTATTATGAGTTAAGTTGTAGCTCCACAGGACTTCAGAATGTGACCTTATTTGGAACTAGTCTTCACAAATGCAGTTAGGTTAAGAGGAGGTCAGAGAAGGCTAGGTCTTAGCTCAATATGACAGGCGTCCTTATAAAAAGGGGAAATTCAGATACAGAGATGCACACGCAGAGGGAAGACTACATGCAGAGACATGGGGGAAATGCCATGTGAAGACTGGGGAGATGCTGCCACAAGCCAAGGAATGTCTGGGGCTACGAGACTCCGGAATGGGCCAGGAGCTGTCCTCCCCTGAGGGTTTCAGAGGGAGCAAAGCCCTGCTGACACCTGGATGTCAGACTGCCAGCCACGAGAACAGTGAGACGATAAACTTCCATTGTTATGGCAGCCCTGGAAACCAACACAGTAACATCGGACTGACAGACATTTTATTTTATCCTGGTAAAGGATGACGATGCTGTTCGGCAACGGAAGCTGATTAAGAGTAGTTTGACAATATAGGGTGGTTAAAAGGAAAATAACACAAAATACTGACAAGAACACGTCGATGAAAGAGAATGATCCCCACCCAATGGGATCCTCGTGCTGAGAAGATCACGATGTTTTGCACCACGTAATATTCCCCACAATGTCTTTGGCACTGCCTTCCACGGTGTCTCACGCTTTAATGTGAGACATCAGTGGTTCGAGTAGCAGACTATGCCAGAGCTACCATGTATGTGCTGGGCTTGTGCTCCCAGCAAAGGGGAAATGGCTGGAGAGAGGAGCAGTCACATCCCCCAGGCTTTCTCTGCCTCCCCCATGGAGACCTGCTCCGTCTACACTGGGTGGCTCCACACCACATTGTCATAGCCTGGCGGAGGAAAAGCCCAGAAAGGAACTGGAAGCAGGAGAGATCACACACAAGGGAAAGGCTGGGAGTATGGTTCTGACCGGACCCCACAGGTGCGTGTCCGAGAATGTGACCCCACCACCCACTTCTGCTCTGATTAGACTCAGAAGGATGCCCTGCAGTGAATCTTGGAACTTCATGACAGGCTCAGTATTGTAAATAAATAACATGTCATTTCTATGCATTCCCAGGAAATATAAATGCAATATTAAAGCAGATTTCCAGTCTGCTGAGGGAATTTGAAATACTTTCCCCTTTTTCCTGTTTATGAACCCAGCTGCTTACCCATTTAGTCAACTGCCCATTTTGCTTTTTCTTATTCCTTTTCTCTCTCTCTTGATTTCACTTATCTGTGGCATTCTTTCCTTTAAGTGTGAACAACTATAAGTAATGTCAAAATAATTTGATCTCTAAGTCCAGGTACTACAACATGGAATAAGGATTATTGGTTCTGTTTACACAAAAGCTAGTATATTTCTAGTGCCCTAGAATTACCAGATGCTACTGGTCCCTAATTGATTTATCATGATGGGTTAATTACCATCCTAAGTTCATTTTTTGCTAGTGTTCTCAATTAGTAACATCAGGTTAATCCTTAACTTATGAAAGGCAAAAACAGCTATGACATGAGTAGTCAACAATTATCTCTACAAAGTACTGTAACAACCAATTTGCAGGATTAAGGGTCAAAAAACACACTTGCTAAAGCATTGCATTTACTTGATTACTCTTGCTACCTTCCCATACTCACCTATAAGCCACTTGACACAAGATTTATTTTTTATAATTTCTTTGACATAAGATTTTCATTCACCCGTACAGTTTCATTCATTTCAGCATAAAGCCTAATACACGGTAAGCTTCAAAACTTGTTCAGTTAATGAATGAATGCTAATAAGGCAGTGAAGAAAATCACTCCAAATTAATTAGTGGGAAACATTATGTAGCACCGGACGCCAGAAACACTGCTATAATGATCCGGTGTCTGAGGCTAAAAGTTTGCACAATCATAGAGATCATGTTTAAATATTTGGTGTGATCATTTCTAAAGTGAGAAACTCAGGGTTATTTTTTTAAAATCAGGAAATTTTTTAGCTTTTTCCCCCAGCCTGTAAGCCCAAGGAAAGGAAGGTGGAGATAAACTTTCACACATTACCTACATTTCTCATGTTGAACAGAAAAGGACAGGCGTTTCACGATGCCTGCTTCACTAGCGTGACAGCTAAATAACCAAGCCGTCCTTCTCTTTCTAATGCAGCTGAAAAATTAATTTAAAATACATTAAAATAGACTACTGCTTTGAGATGTCTCGTTCCAACATGTGCAAACAATCTCTCACTTGCTAGATTATACGATAATGTACAATAAGCACGATTTTTAAGATGAGTGTCCTTTTTTCATACACTTATCCACAGGAAAAACAATTATTATTTCATATGGTTTTATTTATTTTCCAATTAGTAAATTAAAACCACGCGAAAAATACTGAGATTACAGCTCTTTGGTTCTCCTGTATTAGACCTTTTAAAAATAAAAATTGGTATTCTACAGCATTATTTCATCTTTATTGACCTTTATTGTGAACAGAATTTTTAAGGGTAGTATCAAAAAGTTCATATATTATTTTCAATTTCTGGGTTTTTGCCCGTGTCATGGCAAAACAAATCCACGGCCTACAGACGCATCATAAATTCTGCAAAGGTACAGAAAAAGTGAATTTAGGCTTGAGACTAGAATGCGCCAACCTTCTCTCCTGTTTCATCACGGATGACTGGCATGTGGTAATACAACAATACGAGAGATCTGAGAGAGAAAGAGAGAGAGAGACAGGGAGAGAGAGAGGGCGAGAGAGAGGGAGAGAAGGAGAAAAAGCTTTGTCAGTCAAGTAGTATTGCAGTTCTAGACAGTTCCAGAGGAAAACCACCACTGTCTGATACGTTAGCTTGACAGGCAGAGAATAATCTCAAGGTTATTTGGACTCTAACATCATTGGGAGGAATTTACCTTAAATTTTCTATTTTTACTAGATAAAATTTATTGCTTTGTGTTACTTTTTCAGAAAAAAAGTTCATTTTATTTCAGAGTAATTATTTTATAGTCTTTTAAATTATTTTTCTTCCACTGACTTATCTATACACATTCAAAAGAAGCTCTTTCGATACCATTTAAGGAATTTAATTAAGCCTGAAAATTGAGATGTCATTCAGCAAAAGCTTAAGAATTTGAAAGTATTAAAGTAATGTTGTTTGCCAAAGCTATACTTTTGATATTATTTCTGTTGGAGCCCCTCCTTAACTACTGTCACCATAGAGCCTAAAAGGCAATAAACATAATTCATTAAATAGAGGTTAGAAGGAAAGTATATTGTCAGTGCAGTTATGACACTCTTTGTTCTTTAAATTAAAGAAGAAAACCCCATTGGATTCCCCAGATTTCATCCCTTTATTTATTTTTTTTAATAGCTAACTAGCAGGTAAATAAATGCAGTGAATTTTTGGGCCAAAGAACACACGTGGACCACAGCCACATAGGAATATTCTTCTATATTTGAAATACGGGTATTTCTTATCATTGCTAGAGACAAATTATTTAGCAGGAAAAATTCACATATTTATCAGTAGATATAATATCGTACGCAAGAAACATCAAATCTAGAAGCAGGCCCGGAGAAGAAAATAAATCATTCGGTGTAGTAGGAGCCGCGCAACCTGATTCAGGGATGAGCCCAGGAGCTGGAAGCGTCCTCCAGCCAGTCACGCGCTACAGGTGGGGGGTTCCTCACGGTGACCCTTTCCGGCAACCGGGCCCTCGCTAAACAGGGCTATCTCCTTTAAAGATGCGATACAATTTAGTGTGGTTGTTAGTTCAATTCTGGGACTCTCCTGAGTCAAGACTATCAATCATGCCGAACAGTGGAATTATTCATACAGTTCAGTATTCTGGACTGCTGTTCACAAGAGACTAAGAGATCCGATCAAGATATGTGAACTCACTCCCCGCGGGGAACGGTGCTATTTATCTATTGAACTACCCCCATTCCTTAGGTTTCTTTAAAGTGGTTTCTGAGGGAAGAGTCTGTTAGGATATTTTGCATTAAAGAGGAAAGAGTTATATTATGAAAATTCAGTAAGCTAGATAGCAGCAAGGGGTTCCCAAGTTTGAGTACTTGAGCTGCTGAAGGCAAAAAATTGGATACAAGTAAGTTCAAACCACTTCACGACCTACAACAAAAATGGACTGTGTAATTTTTAAAAATGAGTTTTCCCTGAACACTGTCCTACAGTAAGAGACCAGGTTAGTAACCAATAAACAGTTTCTCACAACACACAGAGGGAAGAGCTAGTTTACTAGAAAATATTCTCCATCTTTAATGATTCTCAGCAGAATAGAGAAAAAAAAAATCACCACTCCATCTTTTTACATTCATCTATGGGGGAGCTATACTGGCATGCATTTAACAATAGATCTCATTCCTAGCTGGTGAAATGCACAGGGTATTTCTCTGAGGATTTACCAGCAGAAACCTGGAAAGCGGAGAATTCTTGGAATTTCAAAGCAAAGACGGTGGGGGGTTAAGGCCAGGAACGCTGTTCAGCTGCTGGAGAAATCTCCCACTTCTCACTAGTTCTGGGGAGACTACAAGGGCAAGAGCCTGAACAGACTTGCTTTTTAAAAACTGTCAGTTGAAAGAATACTGAATTATCTCTGGAATGTTTGCAACCCAGTAACTGATGAATTGGGGTTAAAAAAAAAAAAGAAATTGGAATATAAAAAAAATAAATGCCACCCAACTTACAGGGGAAACGCACACCATCAACCATCACTGTTCCATGCGAGATTCAATTTCTTTTTAAGAGCAAAAAATCCTTCATCTCATCTATTCAGGGAAAAATTAAACATGCCATCTGTTTCAGCTTGAATTTCTTTTTCTTATATAAATTTAAAAGCTATATTATACTCACCCGCTGTTTATTTACTTGTTTTCTCTATGAGCTAAAGCAAGTTTATTTATTTTCACCAAGCGGCTTGTCTTCCTTACTCTGTCTGGGTTTTTCTTTTATCTATTAGCCCGTTCCACATTGGAAGAATGTTTTGAGCCCTTATATTGAATTCTTTTCCACATATATTTTATTAACTTAAAAAAAATCAGTTTGGATTAAATCCTAGAATAATGAGATATTTATAGTATTTTTCCCTTAATTTGTTCGCAAAGAGCAAATAGGTTAGAAAAGATGGATATGTTTTAAATAATGAGGAAAAAATTGAGTAATGGACATATTTCCAAACCCAGGGCATTTTTAATTTGGGGAAGAGGAGGCATGTAATTCCCTGTACAAAATACGATCTGCTCACTAATGCTTAATAACTATTTTCCCACAATGTATCTCATGTTAGGAAAACACAATTCACAGAAATAAAAGCATTCAATGAAAAAATGGAAATCAAAATGACTGTTTTCATAAAGATGGATGATGCAATTTCTTAATTAAAAAAAAAAAACAATCTAAACATCTTCATGACCTGTTCATTGTATAATTGGCAGTTTGTGCCTCCTGACCCCTTTCACCTATTTTGCCCATTCCCCAAAACCACTTCCCATGGCAAACACCACTCTGTTCTCTGCATCTCTGAGTTTTATTTTGTTGTCTGTTCTGTTTTTTTAGATTCCACATATAAGTGAGATCAAACAATATTTCTCTCTGTCTGACTTATATTACTTAGCATAATACCTTCAAGGTCCAATTTCGTTCTTTTTTTATGGCTGAGTATTATTCTTCCATTATATATATTATGTATACACACACACATTTATAATATATATGCACCACATATTCTTTATCCATTCATCTGTCAGTGGACATTCAAACTTCCAGGTTTAAAATAAATAAGTCATGGGTTGTAATGCACTTGGGATGTAATGTACAGCATGGTGACTATAGTCAATAATATTGTAGTATGTATTTGAAAGTTGCCAAGAGAGTAAATCTTAAAAGTTCTCTTCACAAGATAAAAAATTTCATAACTCTATATGGTGATGGATGGTAACTAGATAGTACAGTGCTCATTTTGCAGTGTATACAAATATCCAATTATTGAGTTATACACCTGAAACTAATATGTTAATTATACCTCAGTAAAAAAACCCTAAACAACAGTATTTTTAAAAAGTATAAAAAGTATAAAATAATACTATTGTGAAGGCAAATCTTCTTTCAAGACTAAGGTTAATCTGAAGTTTGAGTTTTCATGCTTCTTCTAATGCATTTATATCTACTTGTTTTGACTGAGCATTAAATATGTTTAAGGCAAGGAAGAAAAATGAAGTGACATACACAAATTACTTGGGCCTTTCCATCCATTGTGGACCAAGAATTCGACAGAGCTTTACTAGCAGAATAGAGGAGTCCTTTTCCTTTGCTGATGGAACTCTAGTACATCTCAAGTTCTTTGGCCAAGGTGTCGTAGAGTTCTATCACTATGTTCACTGTGACCTCTGAACACATGTATACAGAAATTCAAGAATTTTGTGGGAAGACATGAATGATTAAAAACATATGAGGTTTTGTCATGAATCTACAAACTTTAATTTTTAAAAATATATTTAAACTAAGATGTTAAGCAGTAAAATGGTAAAAAGCTGTGAAGACTGCTAAGAGAAATTCAAACTCCCACAAGCCCAATGTATGCATTTCCAAGGGCACAAGAATGACAATATAAAAGACAGATATACAAACATAGACACATTACAAGGATAAATATACATACAAAGATTATATTTGTATTAATCTTCCTGGATATTTCTTGCCAAGAAGAATAGAGTTTGGTGGCTGTAGGTAGTTGAGGTTTCAGAAACATGTTATTCTGTGAATCGTGGGGCAGGAAGACTAGAGGCAAGGAGAAATAATTAATATGAAAGGATTTTCACTTCTGGAATTAACCCTACTACCCAAAGCAAATACAATGTTTATATAAAATGCAAAAACAAGCTTTTTGAAGGCATTAGATTGTAACCAAGTCATCTAGGACTGAAAGGCCAAAGTTCCAGAAAGAAAGAAATTGCCTAAATTCACCAATGATTTTCTTCCTTAAAATATATTCCAATTCACTTTGTGAGGCACAGAGACTGAACAGAAAGCAGTGGCCTAGAGCTTCTGTCAAACTCACTGGGTTGGAAGAAAATACTGGAATTCAGGCTGTTTTGGCGACTAGAACTTGCAGCTACAAAATCATGGAGAAAAGGGAAGCACAGGAAAGTAAGCCCAACATCTCATGCAATTTCCCCTTGAGACATCTGCCACATCCTCAGCTGCACCTGCCCAGGAGAGAGGCCTAGAAACCATGCACACAGCTTGTTAAGAGGCTAAAAATCTAAGTTGAGATTTAAACACTTTAGCAATGCTGAAGATGCCAGGAGTGCAGGGTCTAGCAAAAGAAGGATACCTAGCAGAAGCCCGTCTTTCGGGTGCATCTTCCGAAGAGCTAGGCCCTAGGAGTAAAGGAAATTGGAAACATTACAGTGCTTGGGAAGCCTAAATCACAGCCCTAAAGAATCTGATTGAAGTTCTGCCTCATGTATGGATCTATCCATACACTATTTGCCACTTAAAAGTGTATAATATCTCTGGAGAAAATATATCATCCAGAGCCTCAAAAATTTTCAAGTTTGACATTCGATCAAATATTACCAATTATACCAGAACCAGGACCAAATGACCAAAAGGCAAGAGTAAAAGTGATCGATAGGTGGATTAGATATCATGGTAAATAAGGACTTTAAGTAATTATAATATGTACAAAAGAGTAGAGAATGTGAAGAATTTCATCGAAGAGCTGGAACATATAAAAATAATCAAATGGAAATTCTAGATCCGAAGAACACCACTATAATTTGAAATTAGGAATTCATCAGGTAGGTTTAGGAGCTGATTAGCCATACTGAACAGAGGATTAATAAATGGGGAAACCGGTCAGTACCAAATATTCAGATAAACAAGGGAAAATGGATAGAAACCAAAGAAAAGACAGTAGGTGATATGTATACTTTGTTACATGAGTCTCCCCGAAGAAGAGATCGAGAATGGACAGTAATATTGAGAGTGATATTGGCTGATAATTTTCCCAAACTGTAAATAATCCTCTCCAGTGTATGAGGAGAGTAACTCTTTCTATCCACCAACCATTCCCTTCTAACTAAAGAAATCTGCCTAGGAATTTGATCATGTTAAAAAACAAACTATAATTTCAAAGTTCCAAGGGATTTTTTTTATTTATATATATTTTTTGGTGTTAAGAGTTGACAAGCAGCAGTAGACTGTTAACTGAAGCTTCAATTTTGGTTCTGCAAAGGGGGCCTAATCTAGCCCGAGGTCAGAGTCAAATAACTTAGGTGTTCCACAGGGAAAGGAGCAGCCACTGGGATTCAAATCTGCAGTGACACAGAGGGTAAGAAAGGGTTTTAGAGCTAGAGGGGAGCCAAGAAGTCCAAGAGGCTTAGAGGACACATAATAGGCCAAACAATTTAAAAACAAACAAACAAACAAACAAACAAACACAACCCTCCTGATGTCAGGAAATCATGGGCAAATTTTTTGGAGACTTGTGAATAATATTGAATTTTAACTCAATTTCCTTTTACTGTGATGTGTTCTAACCTCCACATATTTCCCCAAACCCTCAGTAAAAGTCCCGTGCTCCTTGTGCTTTAGGGGAATGAATAAAAGAGGGCATCGTGTGCGGGAAGTCTGAGAAAGGGAGTCAGAAGACACTAAATAACCCCATATAAAACCTGGGAGCTGTGGGAGAAGCAAAAGGAGGGAAAGAGCCGCCACATTTCTCACAGCACATGGGATGAGGGCTGGAGCTACTCTACTTAACGATAAAAGACAAGGTGGCCCAAAAACGCTGGGAGACATGGGGACACCAGGTGGAAGATCCCATGTCTGCAACCACATGCATGGGCTGAAAGAGAAACAGGTTTCCTACACTCATTAAGAATGTGTACATTTGTCCATGTAGTTGTACTTAAAAACAAACCCTGCGTTCTAAAACATTCTTTATGGTGTGTATTATAGTTTCTGATAGTTTAATAAAAACTCTTTCTCTCCGCTTACAGACGTAGAGTAATGGTCTTGTGTGCCAAAGCAATACGATGATGGCTGGTGACATTGTCTTTCTTCATAACATTTTACCACTTCATAATGTTTTCAAAAATCCACAAAACAACCCACAAAAACAAAACCCAGAAAAAGGACAAAGAGTCACCTGAGTCTGCCAATGATGAGAAATGAGGCCTGCCCAGAGTACTGGTTACTAGTCCAGGCTGGGAGCCAAGCAGGGAGGAGCTCTAGGTGTTATTTTCATACCTTTTAGAGAAATAAGTTCCTTTCTGACCCTACCTAATTCTCAGGGAAGTAGTTCCCTTACTCTTTTTGCTTCATTCTGGTTTCAATTAGTGAAAGAGATGGAGAGATTGAAAGATTGAGAGAGATCAAGAGAGAGAGAGATTAAGAACAAGAATAAGAACATAGAGAATTACCTACTACAGAAGCCAGATCTAGAACATTGAAAAGGAACTGGAGTCGAGGAACCAGTGCCAGGTATGCATCTGGTCCCTGACTTGCCTAGGACACAGCAGGGGCCATCAAGTTTGAGTTCACTTCTTCTCTTCTAAACCTACCTCTGCTTCTAACTTTGTGTCTGACCTTGGGCACATTAGGGCACCTCTCTGAGCTTCAGCATAAAAATCTTTAAAATGAGATATTTGAAAAATTTGCTTTTGATGCTTCTTTTCCATTGTAATATTCCAAAGCTCAAGATCCATGATCCAGAAGAGGTAGAGAAATCTATTATAAGGCTATTATAAGGAGTGTTTATATGCAATTAGAATTAGCAACAAACTTAAATTACGGGTTTGGTTCAGCTTCATTTGAGAAAATACTTTGACATTCTAGTTTTGATTTGCTCCAATAATTTCAGAAAATATAATTACCAGTATGAACTAATTTATTGCATGGTTCTTAATTTAAGAAAAAGACTGACAGCAGGCACTAAATAAATTTTGCAAATTAACAACTTAAATGTAATTATAGTTTTAAAATATTGCCTAAATAAAAAAAAAAATAAAAGCCAGCACAGAAAACAGTGTTCAGTAATATAACAGATCATGAAACATGCATTTCCAGTCCATGTTAGAATCAGCTAAGTGAACATAACTACCTGAAAATGTGCACCTTTTTTATTATGCCAACAATTATTAAAGAAAACTTTCTCTCCAAGACACTTAAATATTTACATATATATGTATAAAGTATAAAATAAAATCTAGGACATTGAAAATAAAGGGAACAATAAATGGGAAAGAAATAAGAACAAAGAATGGGAGAAAACAAAAGAAATAGGAGAAGAGAAAACAGCTGGAAAAAGGAGAGACAAAGACTTGGAAATTGAGCAGAAAGAGGAGAAAATTGAGTAGAGCAGGAGGGAAGAGTAAGAGATAAAGAGAGACCAAAAGAAGAAGCTTAGTTAACTCTCTTTTTCCCTCCTTCTCCAGGATCCTTGGGTCTCTGGAGCTGTTGGCTCTGGGCCCACATGAGGTTTTGGATGTAAACAGCTACAAATGAGCCGCAAAGCGCTAAGCAAGGGAGTGGTACTGTTTCTTATACTTTTCCCAGATTCTCACTTGCTTGATTCCAAGTCTTGGTGCAGCTGAGAACAGGATACATTACTAAATGGGGACAGTTATTGTCGTAGGGATGACACCATGTTATACTGCGTTGATTAAGATGGCTGGTAAGTCTCAGGTTGAAAGGTCACAAGCTCACTTGCAACCTGGGGAGAAGACGTCCTTTCTCAGAATGGACACTGGTTTTGGGAGTGAGGCCAGGGTTAGTGATGGAAGAAGACCATCTCTCAGACCTGACCTTGAATGTTTCATGCTATGGAGAACCTGGGAGGTAGACTTGAAGATGCTGCGCTCTTCTTGTGGACAAGCTGAAATCTAGAGAGACCCCTCTTAACCTTTGTGTTAGGGTCTTCTCCCCATTCTTTAAATTTGGGGATTCACCCAGGTGTGTTTACAACTCTCCTTTTTCACTCTATACCTGCAGACTCTAGAACAGCAGCTAATAGCTACATGTGGCCAAGAGCACTTAAAATGTAACTAGTGCCACATCATCAATGTTCAGAAGATATTTTGAATATATTGGGCTAATCTCATTAAAATTAACTTTACCAGTTTCATTTTGCTTTTAAATGTGGTTATTAGAAGAATTTAAGATTACCTATGTGGGTCACATTGTATTTCTATTAGATAACACAGCTCCACATAGCCTACGCCATTCTTCACCATCCATTCTGATAGCAACACCGGCCCAGATCTTTTGGTTGAGGTCCAAATTAATATATCTCTCTGCTACTCTAACTGGTACTTTCAAATTCAACATATTCTAAATTCAACTGAACTATCTGTTCTCACCAGAAACCTATCCTTTCTCCTATGTTCCCCTCTGTAGCCACACTACTCACCCACAAATAGAAGTCAGAAGCTTAGAAGTTGTCCTTGACTTCTCTCTTTTCTCTTATCCTTAACACCTAACTCACTCTTATACATGCATGGTTTCTAAAATATTTTATAAACGCACATCTTAGTAGGAACATGACAGTGAGTAGGTCTCTCCACAGTGAAACTAAAAAGCAAGCTATTCTCTAACAATTACAGATCTATACTTTTCAAATGAACTATTTGCCTTTGTATAATACAGGGATATTTCTCAAGACAGTCTATTAACAGAAGTAAGATTTAGAGCACACGTTTAAACAAAGACAATATAATATACACCGGAAGTAACCAAAGTACAAATTAACTGGTGAGGCATTATTCATCTTTTTGGATGATATGGCAAATTTTCCACAATATCATCTGCTTGGCAGGATTCAGTGCCAACATGACCCCTCATCCCCAATTCCAAGTATAATTTTAAAGACTGCAAAGCAATGCTTGCTCTAGGGAATTAGCTAAGTCAAAACCATAATGTATATAATAGATTAGAAACACACAAAGCACTGCAATGAAATCATGTTGAGTGAATAGCAAAAATATTTAAAGTAATACGTTCACAAATAAAATCGAAGTCTGGGATACTGCTTAGAGTAAGTCTATGAAATTCTTGTGCACCTGTGGTCATTAGTGATGGTTTATTCTTTTGAAAAACAGTAATTATGAAAGATGTTTTCTTTTGTTCCCAGTCTTTGAATTTTGAGTTTTGTAACATGTTATTCAATCCATGATAACATTAACTTTATCCTATCCTCAAATTTTCTCTGATCTCTAATTTTTCGGATTTTTTTCCTTTTTTCTTTGCAGGACTGTAGACTTCAAACCTCTAGTGATTACATTTTGATATCATTACTCTTTTGGATCACAGTAGCTCCGAAATATTTATAATTTCTCTCAGGTGATAAGCAATGTTATGTTGCTTCTTCATTTGAATACCTAGTAAACACAATGATAGAGTTTTAAGAATTCCTAGTAATGTGACACAGACATGTTAAATAAAATGTGAAAAGCAGTTCAACACAACCACTTGATTTCCTGGCCACTTTTTTCTTTGGAGGATCACTTGATAAAATTGTCAAGGTCCCAGTTGTCCCTAAAAGTCTCATCATTTGCCAGTAATATCACAGCACAAAAGTCTACCACACAGTCTCCATGTCTTGCCTTCTATCCTTTCACAATGGCGTTAACAAGATGCCATTCTTTGTTTTGTTTAAAAATAACTGACAATAGGGACAACATTTTGAGTACCCCCAGACCAATTCAACTTCTGCTTCCATCCGAGCTGGAGTAACAAGGACTAGATTTACTCTGCCTCCTGAAAATACTAAAAAGCAAGATAGCTTATAGAAAACAATGGCTGTCAGATCCTGGGCATTAGGCATTATAGGACAGTGGTCCCCCAGAGGGTGCCCTACGAGGCACACTGCTAGGTGTAGAGCGGGAGAGCCTAGATCAGGCCAGCAGTCTTGCTGAGTGGGGAAGGTGGAACTAGGCATCTTGGGAAGTCAAGGGGACTGCAGTTCACAGGACAGAGGCAAGGAGAGATTTGCTCTGGAAAACTACAGTCTTCAGCCTCATACTGATCTGCACATGCAAATGAAGACACTGCCAAACCAGAAGGGGGGAGCCAGGGGAGACCCTCCTCACAGTGGCACAGGGCTGTGGTTAGACTGTGTTCCACCACACAGGGTAGAAAAACCTCATAAGTCAACAGGCACTGGGCAGAGGAATCAAATGGATATTGACTCAGTAGTAGGGAAAAATCAACCCCAGATTTACCATGCTCATGGCTGTGTAAATTTTAAGAATTTAAAGAAAGTCTTGGAAAGATCAAACTGTTCGCAGGTAGTTTAACAGCATCCCAAAACAATGCTCAAGAATATTTAAGGGCATACAAAAATATCTGGCACCAAACGTGTAAAATGCACAAGATTTAGCATCCAATAACAAAAATCACCAGGCATGCAAGTAATAAGGAAAATAGGTCCAGAAGGAAGTGAGATGCACAGGGATGGAGTCAGGCCCCCCTGTCAAGCGCTGGCTCCTCCTCTCGACCACCGGCCATGGATGTTAGAAAAAAGAACCAAAGGGATTTTTCATAGAGGCCCTACCCCTCAACCTGGTCTCCCAGTGTAAGAGGGTGAAAGACTGCAGCATGGTAGGATTGGCCCACACTTCTCCATGCCCTGTCTCTTCCGGGTCTGTATGGCAGTGCTGGTTGATTCAGGTGCAGAGTATAAAAAACATTTTGAGTTCCTCAAACAAGCTTCTGTAACAAGAACTTGTTTATGTAAAAACACATTAACATTCAAGTTTCGTTTGTAGTTCAGCTAATTATTGCAGTTTGTTCCACTGCTTAGTTCAAAAGTCCCTGAGTAGAAATATATGTTTCAAATTATCCTCATGATCATAAAATATAATAGATACATTATTTTGAAAATTAACTGTGTTTTTATGAAAGCCTTAGGCAGATATAATATGAACAGCATTTATTTGCACATTTCCATAGAATTCAAAAATAAGAACTTTTGTTCTCCCTATTATCTAGATAAAAACAAGCTCTAATTTAAATACGGACTGATGAACTTTACCTTCTATTTGGCTGCCTAAAAATACTAGTTTTGATAACCAAATTAGTTCCTCTCTATTTGTTACACTCTCCTGAAAGTGACAGAGTATTTTTATTTACTTGTATATGATGACCTGTAGCTGGTTACTCATGGGTACTTATGAAGCCAAGATAATATCTTCACACCATGAACCATTAGGTGGTTCTGTTTCACACTCACTGCCCACACTCCATTCCCAGTCAACAGTTTTTAAAAATATTTGCCAATAGTTATAAAAGAGACCAGGTAAGGGAATTTGGACTGATTCAAATCCATGGCAAGTGCTAGAAATAAACACCTGAAATGTACCAATTCCTTTACTTACTCATCTGGCCATAGCTATCAGGCACGATGGTAATCTCAACCCATCCAAGAACTCTAGTAATGAGCCAAAGGGAGAAGGGAAGTGGAATATATGTAGTAAAATGTAAGGTTACCAGGGTGGGAGCAAGTCTGAGCAGCTACTGCAAAACTGGCTAATATAATGCCAGATACCGTAATACATTCATTTTTAAATTTTCATAACAATCTTATCGTTCCCTTTTTACGAATAAAAATACTCAAGCTTCAGGGAGTTAATTAACTTGCCTGAGATGATATGGCTAGCAAGGTGGAGGCAGAGCTCCTGTCTTCTTCCCTGGCTTTCTTCCTTCATCCCTTTCTCCCTCCCTGCCTCCCCTCCTTCATTCAGGAAACAAGAGGAACACCTGACAGCTGTGCTTGGGAAAAAGGACAGAGAGATGGTAGAGCGAAAAGGGTGTAAAGGGATGAGGCTGGAAGAGTCGGCTGTGCCCAAGCCTAACTTAGTGTCAACGGGCCGCACTGTGCTTTGGCACTGCAGAGAAGTCATCCCTGTAAAACAGGCAGATGTCCACAGACTATTTTCACAAAATATGTATGTATTTATATCATATATGCATAACACGCTGACTTATTATATAGCTACTTATATGATACAGCACACATTTTTTGTTTAAAATATTTATAATCATCTTAAATGAATTTTTAAAAAGATTTTATTTATTTATTTGAGAGAGAGAGTGCAGAGCAAGAGAGAGAGTGCACGCATGAGCCAGGGGGTGGGGGGGGGCGTGCAGAGGGAGAAGCAGACTCCCCGCTGAGCAGGGAGCCGGACGTGGGGTGGTACTAGATCCCCAGACCCTGAGATTGTGACCTGAGCCAAAGACAGACACTTAACCGACTGAGCCACACAGGTGCCCCTGTTATTAAATGAATTAACAACTCATATACACTAGAATACTACATATACATGACGGTACATTTTTCTTTTTTTTTTTTTTAAGATTTTATTTATTTATTTGACAGAGATAGAGACAGCCAGCGAGAGAGGGAACACAAGCAGGGGGAGTGGGAGAGGAAGAAGCAGGCTCATAGCGGAGGAGCCTGATGTGGGGCTCGATCCCATAACGCCGGGATCACGCCCTGAGCTGAAGGCAGACGCTTAACCGCTGTGCCACCCAGGCGCCCCGACGGTACATTTTTCTATAAAAACCTAGTTTAGGAAAATGTAGTGCAATGCCTTCATTCAATTAATACTGACCCATTCAATGACAATAACATGTTGGAGGATTCCTTGTGAACATGCAGCCTGGAAACCTGACTCAGGTCCTGCTGATCGCACTTGCACGGTGCCTGTTACATCCATATGCTTCCTCTCTCTTCCCATGCCACTAATTGTTGTTGTCACTCACCCTCACCACTGCATTAACCCACAGCTGGGAACCCCACTGGGGTCTTACTTCCCACAAATCACAGACACGAATTCTACACCCCCACTAATCTTTATTTTTTCTAGAAACACAGTGGTACTTTTCTGTCTCCATGCATTTGCTCCTGTTGTGTTCTTCACCCAAAATTCACCCGCTATACTGCTATTTGTCCCAATATTACATTCTCTAAGGCTCATCTCAAATGCTAAATCTGCAACTATCTCCTCTCCCTCATTTGCACTTCTATAGAGCTTGATTCTCTCTTTGGTCATAACCATCCAGCTGCACATCTTATGTGCCCCATGTCAGTGTCCCTGGATTCTCTTATCTTTGTAATATCAGCCTTTTACCCAAAATCACTACCATAGTAATTACTAAATTTAATAAGACAACCTGTGAACATGGTAAAATTATTCTTCTGTGATACAAAAGGGGAATGTAGAGAAATAAATTTGTATTTGAAAGTAAAATAGAATAGTTTACTAAGTAGTTGGCCAACCCTGTTTGGGGTTGGATACTTTCACTAGTTATGCCACTGTTTTTATTATATTCTTCAGTTGTTTAATAATGCATTAATACACGTGTTGTAATTTCTTTGGGCATGATAGTCATTTTATTCAATCCTTAAAAATATTTCTCATAATCACATCTATAAGTCAACATCGCTCTTTTGAATACACACACCCCTTCCCAGCATACTGTCAGTATATTTTTTGGTTTTCAAAATCATTGTAAGTGCCTGAAATTCCAGGAAACAAACACTCACTGAGTGTCTGCAATTGCTCCAAAGAGCTATATTTATGTCTATTCTTAAATTTGATGAGAACATAAACTTTCAAAGTACTTTATTTTAAGCATATTATTATACATTGGTTTGATATTCAGTATCGTTATAGATATAGTTATGAGTTCATTTGGTATTCATATGGAGGTCACATGAACTTCCAGAGGTGTTACCTTTTACTTTACTGTTAGTTAATGGTCACTGAAAATGTTGTCAACTTTTCTAAAATACCACATTTTTAATGAATTTAATCCGGGAAGATGATAACTCTGACAATAAGCTTCCTTCTACGATGAGGAGAAAACCGATTTCTAATTTATTGAATGTTATTAACTTAAAATATCTGGTGGTCTAAAAACTACTATATTGTATCGTCTACTAACAAAATGGCAAGGAAGATTAATAACTTGTCTATGTCTTAAAAGGTTGATCACAGTGTTTTGGTCATTTAAGTAACTAGATCACATAAGCACACAGTTTGCACCTTGTCAACACATTTGCCATTTATAGAATGGTACATCAGTCTAAAGACGACAGGAATGATTACATAGACATGAGTGAAAGCCTACCGATATAAATATATTTCATTTTGTCCATTTTCACAGAAAATCTCATTACCTGCAAACACTTTTGCTGGAGTAATTATCCCCAGAGGGAGACAGTAGGCAAAGCAGACGAGATGTGTGCAAGAGTGAAAGGAAAGGATGTGGGCAGTCAGAGCTCCAATATCACCATGTGTTTAAAAGAAGCTAGATGATGACTAAAGGTAGAAAAGGGAGATTGATATGAATGCTTCTTAATTCAAAAATTTAGCAGTGAAGTGTGCATTCTGATTCAAAATAGTATCTGTCTCCCTGATCCCCAATCCACCTCTTCTAATTTTTCTCTAAAATAGACCTGAAGATGTTTGCCTTCTGAATTCAGAGACCGAGGGCCAGGATGCAAACCCTACATGCCCTCAAGAGCCCTACTCCTTGAGGAAAGTATTTTTCAACCCAGAAGAGGGACCATGTGCCAAGACTATAAGTCTCCCCAAATTCTAGGCAGAAGCAGGGGAGACTGGAGGTGGCCAGATGCACTGAAAGATGCTCATGCTGCTGAGGCTGAAGATGAGAACAGCCTTACCCATTCCTGTGAATTTCAGGGTTCCAGAAGATATGTTCTATGTGCATTATTTCAAGATTTCTTCAACAACCCTACCAAATAGTGAAACCATGAATACTCCAATTTAATTTTCTCAAAATAGCACAGTTAATATGAGGCTAGATATAAACTCAGGCAAAAGTAGCACCAGAAGTGAACCTATAGTGTAACTTGGAAGGCATGGTCTCAATTAAACTATTCTAGGAAAAACACAAGAAGGAAAGCATTCTGGGAATTATAATTTTTCAGAAATTAGAAGACAAGGTAGTATGGGTAGGAGAAATAGGCCACCAAGAGAAACTGGGACTTTTATCAGGAGTGTTATACATTAACCAATGCTGATCTAAGAAGGAATTTGGCTACCTTATCTGTGGCTTGGGAATAGGATTCAGATCTGTTAATTCAGGGTCCCTGGACAGATACTGGCTCTTGTGTCTCTTGGCAGATACTAGCTCTTGCGAGACTTGCTTTGCTTGAGGATAGGTAATGACTAAAACCACAATCTGTACCCTTTGACCACTTTCACCCATTCTCCCACCACCCACCCCTGGCAAACACCAATCTGCTATTTCTATGAGTCCTGTTGTTTGTTTGTTTGTTTGTTTTTTTGAGTCCACACATAAGTGACATCGTACAGTATTTGTCTTTCTCTGTCCAACTTAATTCACTTAGGATAATGTCCTTGAGGTGTGTTCATGTTGTCACAAATGGCAGGATTTCCTTCTTTTTTTAATAAAAGAAATTGTGACTGTGTGAGGTGACAAATATGTTAACTAACCTTATTAAGTAATCACTTTATATAGATATCACTTTGTGATATCACATATATATGATTACTATAATAATCACTTTATATATATATATATAAAATCACTACATTTTACATCTTAAACTTACACAATATCATATTGAATTATATCTCAATAAAGCTAAAAAATTAATTAAGAAAACACAGCTGGAGCCTATGAAAAAGAACTACAAAAAAGAAGGAAAATCCCATCTGCAAGACTTAGAGAATATTTACATTTATAAAATTTATTTACTTATATGTGGCAGTAGAAAATTTCATGAAACTATTGGTCTCTTGAGCAGGATACCATAGAACATGGTTTCTATAAAATCATAAGAACAGCGTAATAAGGGAAGCACTTTAAAGAAACAAATGAAACATAATGAAATGCCAAAGGTACAGTATGAGATAAGAAATATGTAGTTTAAGTTCCAGAAGGAAAAGGGAAAGATTAAAGCAGAAAGCATGTTTGCATGGTGCACTGGGTGTTATACACAAGTAATGAATCATGGAATTTTACATCAAAAACTAGGGATGTACTGTATGGTGACTAACATAATATAATAAAAAATACTATTATTAAAAAAAGAGAGAAAAAAAGAAATTTAATAATCAAAGGCTTAGAAGCAAATATCTACAGGGGATTTGTTTTAATTACACATGAAGCTCTCTTTGTCACCACCACATTTAGCT
This sequence comes from Ursus maritimus, assembly GCF_017311325.1. Lineage (NCBI taxonomy): Eukaryota > Metazoa > Chordata > Mammalia > Carnivora > Ursidae > Ursus > Ursus maritimus. The sequence continues at coordinate 64,829,629 of NW_024423675.1, read as the reverse complement.
TGATTATATGATTGTTATTTCAATTGATCATCTTTATTATCGAAATTATTTTTAAAGACTACAATTTATTTAAAAATAAAAATTTCAGCTTTCAAAGTTAAAAAAAAGAAAGCATGTTTGATGAAATAATAGACAGAAACTTGCAAATTCAGTGAAATACATAAATGTATAGATTCAAGAATCTCAAAATGCCACAGACAGGATAACTTCAAAAACACCATGCCTGGATACATAATCCCACCACTAAAAGCCAAGGATAAAGAAAAACCTTTTCAAAACCCCTAGGGAAAAAAAAATACATTAAAATGATTCAAATGTTCGCAAACTGCAGATTTCTCATCAGAAACTATGGAGGCCAGAAAACAGTAGAAGAGCATCTTTAAAGTGCTCAAAGAAAGATCAACGCAGAATTCTAAATTCAGTGAAAATATCCTTCAAGAGTGAAGGCTAAATAAGAATATTTTCAGATGAACAAAAACTAAGAAAATTCATTGTCAGTACACCCGCTTTACCAGAAATGCAGCGAGGAATTCTACAAACTGAAGACAAATGATGTAAGAGGCAAGCTGGAACTTCAGAAATGAAGGAAGAGCAATAGAAATGATAAATTGCTAGGTAAATACAAAACTATTTTCCTCTTAAGAGGTTTGAAATACATATGACTAATAAGCACTAAAATTACATCATTGTCTTGTGAAGTTTCTCAATGTAGGTATACATAACCCACACCACAACTATAACAAAGGTGGGGAGTGTGGTAAGGAACTTGTATAGTCTCAAGGCTTTTATATCATATATCAGTGGCACAACATTAATTCTAACTAGACTGTGAAAGGTTAGGTATGGATATTATAATCCATAAGCAGCCTCAAAAATAAAGCAAAAGATACAGCCAGTATCTAAAAATATATTAACATGAAATGCTAATATATTCAAATAATCCTAAGGGAAGCAGTAAAGGGAAACATATTGGGGAACAGAATAACAAAAACACTACAAGCAGAAAACATAATAAAATGATGGGCCAAATAACAATATTGATAATCATAGTAGGTATTAACAGTATAAAACAGGGATTGGCAAATTATAGCCCAAAGGCCTAATCTCACTTATCACTATTAATTAATTAATTAATTAATTCATTCATTCATTCATTTACATGCCTACAATCTAAGAATGGTTTTACACTGCTAAATGGTTACATTTTAAATTGCTATATATATACCTATATAATACCCTCAAATTTGCCTCTCAAACTACAAAACCTAACAAATTTACTATTTGGCTTTAAGAAAAAGTTTGACTATCTCTGGCCTAAACATGACAATTAAAAGACAGATATTGACAGAGTAGATTTAAAAGAAGCAAGACTTAACTATATGCTGCCAACAAGAGACACACTTTAGATCTTAAGATACAGACGGTCTGAAAGTAAATAGATGGGGCATGACCAAACATGCAAACAGTAGGTACAATAAGTCTGGCATGGCTATTTAATATCAGATAAAATGGATTTCAAGACAAAGAGAGATGTTTCATAATGATAACAGGGCTCATTCATCAGGCCACTGTAATTATAAACAAGAATGCCCCTAATAAGAAACCCCCAAAATACATGAAACAAAAATTAACAGGGAGAAATAGACAATTCCATCATCATAGTAGGAGATTTTAACATACTTCTTTCAGTAGTTGATAGAAATACACAAAAAATGAGTAAGACCTGAACAAGATCAATCACCTTTATACAACTGATGTATATAGAGAATCATATGCATCTAGCAACAGCAGAATATACATTCTTTTCCAGTGTACATGGTGTATTCACGGAGATAGACATATATGTGGGCCATTAACAGTTTAAAGGCATTAAAATCATACAGCGTGTATTCTCTGACCACAACAAAATCAAGTCAAAAATAAGCCATAACAACATATTTAGAAAAGCTGTACATATCTGGGAAATAAATAACACAATTCTAAACAATTCATGGTTCAAAGACAAAATCACAAGGGAAATGAGAAAACACAGAATAAAATGAGAAATAAAATATGGCATATCAAAATATGTGGGATACAGCTAAAACAATGCTTGGACACTTAAACTCTAAATGCTTGCTTTAGAAAAGAAATACCTAAAATCATTAACCTAAGGTTGTATCTTAAGAAACTAGACAAATAAGAGAAAGTAATCTTAAAGTAAGTAGGAGGAAAGAAATAATAAAGATAAAGCAGAAATCAAGGAAATAGAAACAGACAATAAAGAATTTAACAAAGGCAAACCTGAATCTTTGAAAAATCACAAAATTGCCAAACTCCTAACAACACTGACCCAGAAAAATAAGAGAATACATATCATCTATAACAGGAAGGCAAAGAGGGTTATCACAGCAGGCTCTATGGTTATGAAAATGACAATAAGAGAATACTGTAAGCAACTTTATGCCAATAGCTTGATGAAGCAGATAGATTTAATAGTAAAAGGTACCACAATTGCCCATGAACAAACAGATCATCTAAATAGCCCTCTATCTATTCATGAAAGTGAATTTGTTATAACAAACTTTCCCAAAAAAGAAAATCCCAGGAACAGATAGTTTTACTGGTGAGTTTTATCAAACATTCAAGGAAGAAATAACACCAAACTTCCATAAATGTTTTCAGAAAATAGAGAAGGAGAGATCACTAACCAACAGTTTTTAGGAGGCTAGTATAAAAATAATACCAAAACTTGACTGAAAGTTTTTTTGAAGAGTGAAAATTACAGATATCTCTCATGAAATAGTTACACAAATCATCAACAAAATAACAAATCAAATCCAGAAATATATGAAGAGTAGTACATTATGACTAAGTTGGGGTTTATTCTAAAAATTCAAGGCTGATTTAAAACTTGAAATCAATGTAATTCACCATATAAAATGAAAACAGAAAGAAAAAAAAACCACAGAGATAGAATTGTATAAAATCAATATTCTTCATGATAAAAACTCCCAACAAATTAAAAATGGTAAGGAATTTCTCAAACAGATAATGGACAGTTCTGAAAAACCTATATGCAATATTACACTTAACAGTGAAAGATGTATTGCTTTTCCTGAGATCAAGGACAAGACAAGGATTCCCACACCTATTCAACATTAATATTGAATTTAAATAAAAGGAAGAAATACAAGGCATAAAGATCAGAAAAGGAAGTAAAATTTTTCCTAGTTCAGATATTTAACTGCTTTCATAAAATATCTCAAGGAATCTACAGCATTATTAGAAATAATAAATAAATTCAGTAACTTATAGAATGTATATATACGTTAATATAAAATTATTTATATTCTTGGGGCACCTGGATGGCATAGTCGTTTAAGCATCTGAGTCTTGATTTCACCTAGGTCATGATCTCAGAGTTGTGAAATTGAGCCTCATATTGGGCTCCATACTCAATATGGAGTCTTTTTAAGATTCTCTCCCTCTCCCTTTGCCCCTGCCCCCATGCTCGCTCTCTCTCTCTCTCAAATAAGAAAATAAATCTTCAAAAATTATTTATATTCTTATATAAATTCAAAGCTACATAATGGAAAATGAACATTTTTACAATTCCATTTATGGTAATGCCAAAAGTTACAAAATACCTAAGAACAAATCTAACAAAAGATATTCATGACTTCAACACTGAAAATTACACATTACTGACAGAAATCAAAGAACATCTAAATATTTGAAAGATATACCATTTTCATGGATTGTACTGCAATTCTCCCCAAGTTGAGCTATAAGTTCCCTGCAATCTCTAATAAAACTCCAGCAGGTTTTTTCTCTCTTTCACTCTCTCTTTTTGTAAAAATTGGTAAGCTAATTTCTAAAATTTATTTAAAAATGCAAGGACTTAGAAAATCCAAAGCAATATAGGAAACAAAACCTGGAGGACTTACAATCCTTATTTCAAGACTTGCTATAAATCTACAGTTTGAAATTGGTAAAAAATAAAGACATATAGATCAAAGGAACAGAATAGAGAGTCTAGAAATAAACCCATATGTATAGAGTTAATGAAGTTTTGACAAAGATGCCAAAGCAAGTTGATAGGGAAAGGATAATCTTTTCAACAAATGATGCTGGATCAACCTAATATCTGTGTGAGAAAAAATGAACAACTCATAACTCATATCATACACAGAATTAACTAAAAATTGATCACAGTGTTAAATGTAGAACCTAAAAAATATGAAACTTTTACAAAAACAAACATAACACAGATGATCTCAGAGGTGGGCAAAGTTTTATTAGATAGCATACAAAAAATTAAACATAAAAGAAAGAAATGATTAGATTTCATCAAAATTAAATATATTTCCTCTTCAAAAGATATTTTTAAGAAAATGAAAATGCTAATTACACACATAAAATATTTGAAATGCATATATTAAACATTTTCTAAAATATGTAAAGAATACTTACAAAATCAATAAGACAATTAGCTCAATAAAAATGGACAAAATATTTGAGTAGACACTTCAGAAAAGAAGATACATAAGTACACAAAGTACATAAAAAGATGCTCAACTTCATTAGTCATCAAGGAAATGACTAAAGAAATATCACTATACATCCACTAAACTTGCTAAAATTAAAAGCAACAACCATATAAAATGGTTAGTGAGGATGTGGAGCAACTGGCCCTCTTATACACTGATAATGGGAAGGTAAAATGGTACAACCAGCTTGGAATTCTACTTGGGAATTTCTTAAAAAGGTAAACAGATACTGCTTACCATAAAACTCAGTCTTGATACTTCTAGATATTGCCCCAGAAGAAATAAAAACATGTGTCCGAACAAAAACTTGTACATGACTGTTCATAGCCACTTTATTTGTAAAAGTCCCAAACTGGAAACAATCCAAATGTCAATCGACAGGTAAAGAGATGAACAAATTATGGCATATCTATCCAGGAATACATTATTCAGAAATAAAAGGGAACAAACTACTGATAAGTACAACAAGAAGGCTGCATATGAAATCATATGCTTAATCAAAGAGAGCACACCAGAAAATAAAAATAAAAAGTGTACCTGTTGTGTATCACATTTATGTAAAACTGTAGAACATACATACTGATCTAAAGTGACAGAAAGCTAGCCAGTGGTTGCCTGGAGACAGAAGTAGAGCGAGGGAGGATTTTCCAGGGGAACAGAGGAAAGTTTTAGAGGTGATAGAACATTCATTTTCTTGATTGTGGTGATGGTTTTGTGGTTGTATACATATGTCAACATTTATCAAAATGTGCACTTTAAGTTAGTGTGAATCATTGCATATCCTTTATACTTCAATTAAGTTGCAAAAATCATAATGTGAACATACAAGTAAGTCTAGGGGCTAACATCAGAGCAATAGGTTTAAGTATTGATATTTTACCTTATTTTTATACACATAAAACTTTACATAAAATTGAAATCTTCTTTGAGCTCATCCCAATTTAGTTTTCCAACTAAGTTTTTTATATTTTACTGCATATATATGTATAAATAGTATGTATGGTTTCCATGTTTAACATTCACATGAAAGTATCATACTATCTATATGGATCTTCATTTACACTTACTACATTGGTAGAAGTTATGAAGTTGCTAAATGTTGGCAAGGGTGTGGAGACAGAGGAACACTTGTGTGCTGCTTCTGGGAGTGTAGACTGCTCTTCATTCCAATTAAGTATACACATGCACTTAAGGCCAATCGGTTCTTCTCTGGGTAGATAGCCCTAAGAAATTATCAAGTTCATGAGGAGATATATACAAGAAAGTTGACTGCAGCGTTATTTATGGCAACAAGGCATTGGAAGCAATCTGGGAGTTCATCACTGAAAAAGAGGCTAGGTAAAAAATGGTGGCAGGGGTGCCTGGGTGGCGCAGTCGTTAAGCGTCTGCCTTCGGCTCAGGGCGTGATCCCAGCGTTATGGGATGGAGCCCCACATCAGGCTCCTCTGCTATGAGCCTGCTTCTTCCTCTCCCACTCACCCTGCTTGTGTTCCCTCTCTCGCTGGCTGTCTCTGTCAACTAAATAAATAAAATCTTTAAAAAAAAATGGTGGCAATATGCTACGGAATACTCTACAGCAGTCAGTAGCAACACAATGAGAGGAACTTTCAATAACTCAGATCTTGCAGTGGACACATTCGGGTTTCCCTCTCAGTCTCTGCTCTCTGCTGCGAGAAGCTGCCTATGTGATCGACATTAAGGAACTTCAATACCTTCTGGTTCCCAGTATTGTTGGACCAATGGGAAACTTTAGAACAAGAATGGAAGGAGAATATTGTTATGTAGAAGGAGACAGGAGAGTGAAAAGATGGTATTTTTCCTCTGGGTCCTCTCCGCCAGGTCTCCATGGCAGCTTACTCCTCTTCTCAAGGCAACTTTTTCTACGTGACCTCCAGGTTCAAGTACACATTCCCTCCTGTCAGTCACCCTTTGGGGCTAGGAATGTTAAAAGCTCAGCTGTCACTAGCTGTAGGTCACTGCATTGTCACTCTCCACACCTTTGTCATCTTTGCAAGTAAGTCTTCTTTGGATTGTCCTGAATTTGAGTATAGAGAGGAATTTGGCAATAATTAGTAAAACTGAAGATGGACATTTTCTGAAGCAGAGATTCCACTTCTGGTCATATATCTAGAAAACTGTCATGCATACGTGTACCAGGAGAGATATACAAAAGTATTTATTATATATGTGTGTATATATGTTTGTATTCTGAAGATATCCTAGCTGCAGTAGTTATTTTGTTCAATTTACTTTTCCAAAGGATTTGAAACCATTGGAAAAGATATTACAAATAAAATAACTTCAATTAAATAGCCTTAGACCATTGGCCCAGAACATTCCATTTGTTTTTGGTAATAGAGGTTGACAATCCATAGTTTCTGAAGTTTGAATAAGAGTTATTTTTGGAAGAGAACAAAATCTCATGCCCTTGTACTTTCAGAACACTTAGGTAAAACTGTACATCTACCTGAGTGGTACAATCCTTCCATCTATAAGCATCAGAGAACACTTTATTGTGCTGGATCACATTATAATGCAGCTGTGCTCCATGCAAAGCAGAAATAAATGAATGTAAAATGAAGCTGTTTGCTTAAAATAACTTAGTTCTTGATTTTAATTGTCTAAGTTAATGAAAACAAATTGATATCAGTGCAGATGTCATGACTTAGATATCATGACTTACAACATATATCAATTATTCTACTCAAAAAAATTGTTCAATATTTTCCTAATCTTCTTAATGGAACATGATTTGGTCAATCATCCTTTCATGTGAAGCCCACCTTCATGAGCTTGGGATGGTAAAGTGAGCTACACATAATCCTCAGAATTACTATAGCCAGCTAGTGCTGGCTGCCCGTGGGATGCCAGAGGGTGAGAACGTTTCCTTAACTTCTGGTTTGATCCATTTTCCCTCCTTTCTAGGTGGGCTCTAAGAACTCAGCTGCAGAGAAAAATATGAACAATGAACTGCCGGTACTACCCTCTTGGTCACCTAGTGCTTTGGAGACCCAGTTGTCTCTCTTTCGGTAATCTGACACATGGGAATGGAGAAAAGGAATCCAGCTTCACCACATTCTGAATAGATTCCTGCCATTCTGAGCTAGACACATTTTTTTCAATATATCTTGTTCTGTTTTTGGAAAAAAAACCCTGCTAATATCTACAAATAAAATGGATGCTGAATATAAAAATTTTGGGTTTTTTTTTCAATTTGAGTGAAAATAGTCGTATTTATTTATCAAGTATCTATGTTTGATTACCCAAAAAGATAAACATTAAAATTTAAAAAGCAGTGTACTCAACCATAGCAATATCTAAAGCCTATTTGGTTCATGTTACTTTCTTGCAAAGAAAATAATCATTTGTACCAAAATTAGCTAAAGTAAAAAAATATTTCCCTGTACCATCTTCTAGCCAATAAAAACAAATTGTGAAATCCCCTTGCAGTTGGAACTGTGAGGGATTTAGAGTCACGCAGATCTTCAGTAAAATTAATACTCCCCATTTTCAAACCTGTGTGCCCTTAAGCAAGCAGTTCACTGCGCTGAATCTCAGTCTATTCACTTATACAATAGGAATAATTGTTTTTATTGTAGAATTGGTGAAGATTACAGGAGAAATCACTGGTACAGTGGAAACTACTATCATTCTACATACAAGAACACAGAGGCACACGAGGTTAGGTACTTGGCCCACAGCTACATAACTGGCAAGTGAAGAAGCAGGGCTTTGGGCTCTGGCCTTCTAGCTGGAGCCTGTGCTCATACCATAGCGCTTAGTGACTCTCAAAAGCTTCTTCATTATTTGCAGAGAGAAAATGTGGAATTGTTTCTGTGTCAAACTTGTGTCAATCCATTCAATCATTCATTCATGCATTCATTCACTCATTGGCTGACCATTCGATGCCTATTACGTGCCAAGCCCTGTGAAAGATACTGAGGAAGAATTTGTGGAGGAAAATTAAGATATTCCATGGTCTCTACTCTTAATAAAGTCATTGTTTAATGGGGAAATAGACCCATAAAACAAATACTATAATACCGTATGATAAATGGTAATGAGACTTGTATGCACAAAGTACTATGGACATGTACAAGAGAAACAGCTAAATCTGTTAAGGAAGTGGGGAGTGGGGTCATGGAAAGAGGAAATTCAGAGAAGGCCATGCTGAAGGGTGATTTTAAATAATGAATATGGAGGATGATGAGGAAGCATTTCCAGGTAGAACAACTTGGGAAAAATCTCTGTTATGAGAAAAAGTAATATTTGTGAGGTGGAAAGTGGTACGTGAAGGCGTGTGATAATTCAAAAGAATCACGAAGAGCTCTGTGTAGCTGGAGGTGAGAGTGATGGACAGGAGACTACTCCAGAAGGAAACAGAAGAAGTTAGGTCCAGAGAAATCTTGTGATCTAAGGAGTTCATACTACATCTTGGCATTCTTGCGAGGGGAGTGTCATTTTCAGATTTTATTCTAGAGACCTATCTCTGGCAGTCTTGGATACAATCACCCTGTCCTGGAAAGGGAGAGATGCAGGAGAAGAGTTCAGTGATTTGTTGTACACATCTCCTGTTTTGCGCATTCCGCTTCCATCCCCCCATCTTTGAGGAATAGTGCCCCACCTCCTGTGGGGAATCCATCACATATGGTTTAAGTTAGATTGATCCCACACCTACTGCCACAGCCAAGGGCTAGGCATACAATTCAGGGTAATTAAAGTACCCCATCCCCTTGTCCATTGTGACAGGATCCTGGATGTTCATGTCACCCAGGGCTGGCTAAACAAAACTTATTTCAGCTCTATTGAACAAATTATAACCCTTTGTATGGAAATAATAATACTGCACTTACATGTAATTCTGAAGCTCAAAGTTAAGTCAAGCGGTCCAAGTTCACATATGTTCCTTCTAAGTAGTGGACATCTATGATTCCAAAGCATACTCTTCTGTAATTCCAAACTATTACTCTACTGTATTTAAAACTTTTTAAATACTATTTAAACTATTTAAACAAAACTATTAAAACTTTTTAGGTTGCATCTTAAAGAAACTTAGCTTAAGTACAAATAGGGAATTTTTTGGCACATATACATAAAGCCAGTGGCATACTGCCTTCAGGCATGGCCAGTTCCAGAGGCTTAAAACTATTTCATCATGGCACTGTCTCTCAATAGGCTATCCACCACATGACAGATGATACAACCTGGGACCTGAAGACCAGCATTCTCTAGGCTAATCAACCCCAGTATACCATCTTTTCCAGTAACTGGCAGAAATGAACTGGTCTGAAAATTGGTATGTGATTTTATCTAAGTATACACCTAATGGCTGAATTCCAGCAGTTAAAATCATGAGACAGTGGTGACATACACATCTGGTGGTGACATACCCAAATTGAAGTTTCAATTAATTTGAAAAACCTAATGTTACAATTTGCAAGAAGTGCTGCTTGGAGTTTTTCTGCTGTGATATCATATGAACTCTTAAGTTTTCAAGATATATGAGATTTCAGTTACTGAAATCAGAAGGAAAATAACCTGAAGATGAGAGTTTCATAATCAGTCTGGTCCTTAAGATTTGGCTACAAAAATTCTGAAAGTTAAAGGAGAGTCTCAGCTCACTATTCCACCAAGAGAATAGAAGCACAATGAAAATATCAGAATTTTATGAAATGTGTTTTATACCCTGAATAGTATGGCCTGCTTCAACTGTAAATGCAATTTTTAGAAATAAGACAAATGAAATAATGTAGCTTCCTCACCCCCTCCCACAAGAACAACAACAAAAAGAAAAGAAGCCACACACAAAAAGTTCATGGGTCTTTATGTTATTTGAGGTTGCAGATTAAAATAAATTAAATCATTTTGTTTTCTACCATGAAATCCCACTAGACAAATCTTGCCTGTTGAGTCCTAGTATCCAATGGGATAAATCTGTAGGAAATATTTTTCTGCTTTTTTCCCTTCCTCTTGACCACAACCTTTTTCAAGTGACCCAGGAGCTGATTTCCAGACTATGAAAAAATTGTTAGAATGTCCAATTGGAAGAAACAAAAAATTACTTAATTTTAAATCTGCTTTACAAATGAATCCAGGTATTCACTTACTAAATACATAAAAAATAGGCATGTATTGATAATGTATCTTCATAATACCATTAATTATAAACCATTACAAAACTATAGGATAGAGAGCAACCACATTTAAAAGCTGCAAGATTTAAAGGGCAAAATTGGCATAAAAATGCATATATTCCAGGACCAAATGTCTCGAATTTTAAAAAATCTGATATATGCGAATAGTTCAAATAAAAAACTCATGGTGTATGAACAGAGAGCTTTTCATTAATGAGACTTACTTTTATTTGGGGGAGGCTTTTTACTTAAATATTCTGCTTCAAGTATTTCATAGAATATTAACTTTCCATACCCTAAAAATCTTAGTTCCTTACATAAGCAACATTTGTAGTATTTAGTATGACTTGCATTTCCCCGTATTTATACCTTTCTCTAAAAGTCATTCTTTTTCATGTGCTGTTAATGCACTACTTTCTAGAACTGATTCTGCATTGCTCATAACATGAACATTTCTCTGATATACTAGGTATATGATATGATCGTTATTTTCAGTGAAATTTGCTTTGAGGTACAGGGATTCAAATAAAAATTGGTAATGGGTGTTGAGTCTATTCTTTTGCAACGTGTCCATTCCTTAGAGAAATCCCACACTAAGGTAGATTAAGACCGACAATACTCTGAATTCCTTTCAAGATGGCTCTTGTACTGATGTGTAGGTAAAACCCACAGGAGAAAGATCTGGCATCACCTGCTCATGAAGAAGATCAACAGGAAATTCTGAAACAGGCACATTTATGAGTGCTTGCTATATATGTTACCATGATTACTAATGTTAAGTTTTCTCTTAAAATGAGTGATAACTATATTTTCTAAATGTATTTAACTTTAATTGCATGATTCTTTCAAATATGATCTGGCATTTAAAATTGTTTTAACACTACATCAAAAATTAATGATATACTGTATGGTGACTAACATAATTTAAAAATTTTAAAAAAAGAAGTTTTGAAGAAGAGCTGATTCAGCAGAAAATAAAATGAGTTCAATTTGAGAAATAATGAGTAAAATAAAAATAAGGTTATTTCTAGCGTGAGTTCACTGTAAAAAAATAAAATAAAAATTGTTTTAGAAGCATTATTCTCTACTAATTATTTAACTTATACTAAAAAAGAAAATTTCTACCCTGTGTCTAAGTTATTTCCAGCACTCTAAATATGCTGATCAAAAGTGAGACAAAGCTCTTAAGTTTATAGAGGATTTTGTTTCAGAAGAAAGTGGAATTGACTTAAAGAGGAGAGAGATGAGCTTTGTAGCCCAACATTTACATTGTCCTCATTCTGTGATATTTCCTTTGGATCAAGGTCAAGTTATAAAAAATATAACTCTATTTTAATTAGTTGGGGGGGATACATTATTTTTTTTTAAAATATTTTATTTATTTATGTGACAGAGAGACAGCCAGCGAGAGAGGGAACACGGCAGGGGGAGTGGGAGAGGAAGAAGCAGGCTCACAGCGGAGGAGCCCGATGTGGGACTTGATCCCGGTACGCCGGAATCACGCCCGGAGCCGAAGGCAGACGCTTTAACGACTGTGCTACCCAGGCGCCCCAGGGGGGATACATTATTAACGTCCAAGACCAATATTTAGTAAATCCCCATGAAGAGGATGATAGTAAAAATTCTAAAACATTGTTGCACCTGGGAATAAATTTTTTCTTTTCTCTTCTCCCCCCCATCAAAATCAAAACAAATTCTCATTTTTATGGAAAAACCATATCAAACAGGAATGGCAAAGATGGCGTCTGTGCCCCATGTCCTTCCTCTCGCCCTGTCAGGGAGACTGTGGAACCTTCCAGTTTGCTCAGGACAGTCCTGGCTCATGCCCGCTGTCCCTGCATAATTAATAATCAATCTCCATTTCACTGTCCTTTGAGAGTGGTTTGGACATTAAATATGTGCCCTATTTGTAGTAGACATTGCAGACCAATGTGGCTTCAGATATGGTGCTTTAGGCGCCTACTGCCAATCAATCATAGCTCAACACTAATTGAAAGAGAAATTAGGTGAATGGGCATTCAAATAAAACTGAGAGTGCAGTATGAAGAAACGGAAATATTCATCACATTAAAGTGTTGTTTTCCTCTTT
>NW_024423675.1:64792668-64816865 GCF_017311325.1 Ursus maritimus | reverse complement strand
ACTAAACTGTAGTAGAAAGAGAAAAGTACTAGCTATCAGGAAGTTTTATTTTTCATCTTGATCATCTCTTGGCTTCGATTTCTTTATTTTTGAAATTAAAGTGTTGAATTAGATGAGCTGTGAGATTCTTTCCAGCTCCCATTCTGTGACTGTGGACCTGGTATCTGACTGGTTAGCAAACTGAAGGTTTTGTTTTTTTAAGATTTTATTTTTATTTATTTGACAGAGAGAGAGACAGCCAGCGAGAGAGGGAACACAAGCAGGGGGAGTAGGAGAGGAAGAAGCAGGCTCCCAGCGGTGGAGCCTGATGCGGGGCTCGATCCCAGGACCCTGGGACCACACCCTGAGCCGAAGGCAGACGCTTAACGATTGAGCCACCCACGTGCCCCTGAAGGGGTTTTTTAATCTTAGAATTGGTAAATGTGCTGTAGTGGCAGTTAATGAAGGTGCCATCTTCTTCTTATTTTTTTTATTTTTATTTTTATTTTTATTATTAGTGTGTGTGTGTGTATGTGTGTAGAATATTCTTCAGAAAGAATTCTTCCCATCTTTCAGCTCCTGCCCACCCCATTCACACAGGTGAAAGGGCATAGTACAGACACCCTTCCTGAGCCCTATACATTGATGAGCTTATTAAATGTCTCTTCCCAAAGTTAACATATCCCAAACAGAATGACCATGTTGTTTCCTTAAAATGCTTCCTGCTCCCAGCGTGCCCATCTCAGATAATGGCATCACCATCTACCTTGTTCCTCAAATACTGGCTGTGGCTCACAAGGGTGCCAATAGGATTTGGCCAATGTTCAGGTCTCTCCTCTTAAGGAGTTTCAGCCATTCTGCCCTTTTGGTTCCTTGTATGATTCTCGCTCATCCTCCAGTACCTGCGCTCCTACTTGCCTTCTAATGGGAGCNCTCTTTCCCTTCTCTAGATGACTTGTCCTTTAGGTCTCACCATACTTGCACCTCTTCAAAGAAGCCTAATTTCTCACCCGAGATGATTGGCTCCTTCCGCAGTATCCCCATTGTATCATTCACTCACCCTTACATAAACTGTAGTTCACGTGCCATCAACTGCTCACAGTTTGCTGAATCTACCAAACAGGGCAGACATTGTGTTTCTCTAGCTCACTACTTTATCTCAGTGCCCAGCATTTCTATAAAGGTAAATATAGGCACGAAAACATTTGGGAATAAATGACTCCATGGATTTCTGAACATCATTTAACATTTAACTTCATCGTGATAATGTTAAGTATTAAAGGATTTTTAAAAGGTCCTTCTCATTTGTCAAGTGTCTTAGTTGCTCAAGCAAAAGAGGTTATCCCTGGGCTGAGCTGGACACGCGGCCTAGGGCTCAAAGGCCCTCATCAGGACAGCCTCACTGGCTCTCAACTCCACTTTTCCTCCTTCCACTGCCCCACATTCCCACTCACTGCAGGGTCTGCTGCATTCTCCAGAAAGCTCTCTCAACTGGTGGACACTGTTGCTCCTCACTCCTCACTCCTCACTCAACCTGAACTTCAGGCACACTCCTAAAGCTATGATTTGAGAAAGAGAATGTTGCCTTGGTTTTCCTGAGTCTGTATCAGTCTCATAGAAGAGGCCTGGAGTCGGAAGAAGCATCCCTGGCTGTGGTGCTAAATTTTGCGTCAACTTAGCTGGGCTATGGTGTCTACCTGTTTGGTCAAACACTACTCAAGATGTTGCCCTGAATCGGAAGAATAAACATAGTTAAAATGTCTATGCTACCCAGAGCAATCTACACTTTCAATGCCATCCCGATCAAAATACCAATGACATTTTTCAAAGAACTGGAACAAACAGCCCTCAAATTTGTGTGGAACCAGAAAAAGCCCCGAATTGCCAAGGAATTGTTGAAAAGGAAAAACAAAGCTGGGGCATCACGTTGCCAGATTTCAAGCTATACTACAAAGCTGTGATCACAAAGACAGCATGGTACTGACACAAAAACAGACACATAGACCAATGGAACAGAATAGAGAACTCAGAAATGGACCCTTGGCTCTTTGGGCAACTAATCTTTGACAAAGCAGGAAAAAACATCCAGTGGAAAAAAGACAGTCTCTTCAATAAATGGTGCTGGGAAAATTGGAAAGCTATATGCAAAAGAATGAAACTTGACCACTCTCTCACACCATACACAAAGATAAACTCCAAATGGATGAAAGACCTCGATGTGAGATAGGAATCCATAAAAATCCTAGAGGAGAACATAGGCTGCAACCTCTTTGACATTGGCCACAGCAACTTTTTCATGACACATCTCCAAAGGCAAGAGAAACAAAAGAAAAAATGAACTTGTGGGACTTCCTCAAGATAAAAAGCTTCTGCACAGCCAAGGAAACAGTCAAGAAAACTACGAGGCAGCCCACGGAATGGGAGAAGATATTTGCAAATGACACTACAGATAAAAGACTGGTATCCAAGATCTACAAAGAACTTCTCAAACTCAATACATGAGAAACAAATAATCAAATCAAAAAATGGACAGAAGATATGAACAGACACTTTTCCAATGAAGACATATAAATGGCTAACAGACACATGAAAAAATGTTCAACATCATTAGCCATCAGGGAAATTCAAATCAAAACCACATTGAGATACCATCTTATGCCAGTTAGAATGGCAAAAACTTACAAGGCAGGTAACAACAAATGTTGGAGAGGATGTGGAGAAAGGGGATCCCTCTTACACTGTTGGTGAGAATGCAAGTTGGTAATTTCAGCCACTTTGGAAAACAGTATGGAGGTCCCTTAAAAGTTAAATATTGAGCTCCTATGACCCAGCAATTGCACTACTGGGTATTTACCCCAAGATACATACGTAGTGAAGAGAAGGGCCATATGCACCCCAATGTTCATAGCAGCATTGTCTACAATAGCTAAACTCTGGAAGGAGCCGAGATGCCCTTCAACAGACGAATGGATAAAGAAGATGTGGTCCATATATACAATGGAATATTACTGAGCCATCAGAAAGAACGTACCCAACGCTTGCAGCAACATGGACGGACTGGAGGAGATTATGCTAAGTGAAATAAGTCAAGCAGAGAAAGACAATTATCATATGGTTTCACTCATTTATGGAACATAAGAAATAGCAGGAAGATCGGTAGGAGAAGGAAGGGAAGAATGAAGGGGGTAAATAGAGAGGGGAATGAACCATGAGAGACTATGGACTCTGGGAAACAAACTGAGGGCTTCAGACGGGAGAGGGGTGGGGGACGGACAGGCCAGTGATGGGTATTAAGGAGGGCACATATTGCATGTTGCACTGGGTGTTATACACAAATAATGAATCATGGAACACTACATCGAAATCTAAGGATATACTGTATGGTGATCTAACATAACATAATAAAATTATTAAAAAAAAAAAAAGAAAAAAAAGATGTTGCCCTGAAGGTAGTCTATAGATGTGAGTAACACTTAAAATCAGTTAACTTTAAGTAAAACAGATTGCCCTCCTGATGTGGGTGAGCCTTATCCAATCAGTTGAAGGCATTAAAGGGGAAACAGGTTTCCCAGAGAAGAAGGAAGGAATTCTGCCTTGAGACAATGACATAGACACCCTGTCTGAGTTTTCACCCTGACATCCTGCCCTAAATTTCAGACTCAAGACTGTCACATCTGCTCCTGCTTGAATGTCCGGCCTGAAGATTTCAAACCTGCCAGTCTCACAATCATGTAAGTCAATTCCTTAAAATAAGTCTCTTTATTTCTGTATATCCTATGGATTCTATTTCTCTGGAGAACCCTGACTATTACACTGGCCTACATAGATGCAGGCTGAATGAAACCTTTGTTCACAAATCTACCACAGTCACATTAAGGAGGCAAGCAGACAAAACTGTGAGAGACTTCTTACATATTCTCCAATATTAAAAGTTAGGTATTTTAATTAGGTTTTTAATATATCATTCTTTTTCCCCCAGAGAAAAATGTATTCTCCAATATTCCTATCTTCCATTCAACTTCTTGGACACAAGTGACCGTTCTCAGTCACAGAGACAGGTGGGGGCAATATTTGATTGTAACAATATTGCTACCTACTAGATGACAACAAACCATACTGTTTGGGGAAAGTCACATTAATCTGATGCCAATTTTATGAAGATCTGGGCAAATGTTAGCTTTTCTTTAATAGAAAGGTAGAAATAATAAAAGATTTCAGCTTTCGGATGTTTAAATAACCCAAAAGAGTTCAACCTAAGAGCTTTACTCTGATAGCTGGGAAAAAATGAGCACTAGGGTATATTATTATAGCAGAAATGTAGGAGTTGTGAAAATGATCAAATGATAAATATATGATCTTCTTTCTTGATTATGGTTGTTAAAATGTCTTCGAATTGAGGAACAAAGCCTCAAGGGCAACATTTGTAACAGGGTCAAACTGATAAAAGGATGCTTTATTTTCCTTTTGGGAGATTCGAAGAAAATAATTTGGCCAAATATGAAACTATAGGATTATTCTTGACTAAAAATTGATCTGAAAACTCAAGCAAAACCAAAGCGATACTGTACTTTTATTGTTAAGAATGATACCATCTCTACCTAAAAATCTCTTATCAGTGATAAAATTGACTTAAGTATTCTGTATACATCTCCTTGTTTTGCTCTTCTTTTGATATATTGTCAGAATAGCAAGCCATGAGTGTTTTAATAAGATAGGATAATGGTCTATCAGTTCATGGGCATAACTACAAAATGATAAATTAGAAGTAGATATGAAAGAGCATTTCATTTCTTAAAAACAGAAAAGAATATAATCTGAAGATGTTTTATGCTAGTATATGCTTAGAATTTCTACAATCACTCATAGAAAATAAACTACCTATTTCAAGGATATTTAAAGATATACAATCAGCCATATATTTTGCACAAAACATTAAAGGTTTACAAACCACTCAAATTACTCGATTGGAAATCCAAATTGATTGTTTCATACTAACAGCTATTTTCTTTGTGAATACAACACTATAATCTAAATAGAGAGCCTTACTACACGTTGATTGTGCATATGCAGAGGAAAACACATAATAAATTTTTTAAATGAAATGAAAAAAATTTAAAAATGGCAGAATCAATGTGTATTACAACTGCAAAGCCCTAAATATTTAGGGTGTACTGTGCAAAAGCCATACAGCAATGATTTTCTCTTGTCAAAACAAGAAAAACTCTTAAGAGTTTTGGTATTTTGATACACATGTGTACTTCGACACAATATCAAATGACATTAATGAAATATGTCTGTGTATGTTTCCTTAACACTTCCAACAGAACCAATATATCCAATAGGTGCTTGTCACTAAGTATCACCATGCGAAGAAACTCTAAGTATTTTAGTGATCCTGTCATTGTGCAAAGTATTTTTGGTTGTGCTCTTACAGAATTATTTTCAGAGTCTTCAACATGTTCTTTCAAAATCCTCAGTAGAGGTACACTTCACCTGTCAGAAATGGATTTGAGGCAAAGTCAATGACTTGAAATCTAATGAATAAAATGTGTGACAAGTGTGGGTAAACCAATTTGTTGTAAAAATTATAGTGAAACCACAAAGCAATGAAACTCCTCATTTTATATGACCCAAATAAAAATTCTGGAGAGACACTCTAAGGACTTCCTGAGTGAAGACAGACTCACAGGATCTAGGATAAGTTCCTACTGTTTTTGATTCTTTCCATCTCATTTTAATTTATAACATATAAGTGAAAACTTAGTCTTTGGTGAAGAGTATTGTATTCAACTGAAGAGTCTGGTCCATATTTTCATCAAGCTAACCTCTATTCATTATCCAGGACAATAGGCACCTTAAGAAAATTACCCGTAACTTCTTAAAGACAATCAAGATTGAAAGAAACCTTAAAAACCATTTATTACAAGAAGCTATGAATCTCCTTTACAAAATCTCTACCCCACAGCCACCCTGTCTATTCATGAACAGCTCTAGTGACAAGGAGACTCATCATCTCCCAAACAGGACCCCAAATTTGGACAGGTGTTTCTACTAGAAAGTTCTCCCTTAAATCATACCAATATTTGCCCCGTCAGCTTCTGCCTCTGACTCTGCTTTATCTCCTAGAGGTGACATAGCATAAATTAAGTCCCTCTTCTTCACCATGGTTCTTTAAATATTAGAAGATAGATGCCAATCTCTCCTGGTCTTTTCTGTGTCGGTTTAGTTGTGTGTATTATATATCATGTGTTGTATATTCATTAGTGTATTTATTCATTTGATTAAATATTACTGAGCTTGTATATACACAAACCCATTATTGTAGTCATGAAAAGTAATAAAAAGAAAATTAGATAGATAGAGTGCATATCTCAAGAATTCTAGGTGGAGATAGAGAATGAGCCAATTGAACAATTTCAGCTTATGAAAGGTCTTTTGAATAAAATAAACAATGTGATAAGATAGAGAACTGAGGGAAATAAAGCATTTGCAGATGGGTACTCAGAAGAAGTGACATTTGATCTAAACTTGGCAGAGCAGAAGAAGCCAGCATGCAAAAGGCACTGAAGGCAGAAAGAAAGCAGACACAAAATCTCGAGGCACCAAGGACTTCGCAGATTTGAAAGACAGACAAGGAGGGCGTGTGTTTGAACCCTGGGGAATTAAGAAAGATGGCAATAGAAGTGAATTTAGAGTAGTAGAGATGGTGGGGATGAAATCATGTAGGACTCTGGGATAGAAGATGTTCAATCTTATTCTAAATCCAATAGGAAACTATTGAAGGATTAGAGTCAGGAAATTATGTAATCCGATATGTAAATATAAAAGATAATTCTGGCTGCTGGAGAGACGATTATAGGGCATGTGCAGATGCAGGGAGTCCAGTGAGAAGTCTACTGCAATAGTCCAGGAGCAGAAGACAACATGGTGGCTTGAGCACATGAGGTGGTACTGGAAACGGGAGAGAAGTGGTTATGTACAGGATATATTTTGTAGAAAGAGTTATTAAGACTTGCTTATAGTTTGGATGTGAGGATTTAAAGGAAAGAAGAAGATTAATGATGATTTCTAACGCATACCTGAGCAACAAGTTAGATGTTGGTCACATTTACTGTGATGGGATGTGACCATTTTGGAGAACAGAAGAAACTGAGTTATATTTTGACATTTTTAACTTTGAGTCGACGGTCAAGTGGAGATACTAGGTGTTTAGAGAATCATCTGAAGGTCAAGAGGCAAGGTGGGTCTAGGATGTCTATGGAAGTCAATGTTAAAGGGATGGTATTTAAAACCATGATATTTGTCATGATTATCTTAGAGAGAAAATAGGTGAGGATCTAGGGGCTGATGAAGGGCCTTTGGTGCCCCATCATCTGAGATTGAGCACAGGTGAAGGAGGAGGAGAGAGAAGCCACTAAGGAGTAAAGTGCAGAAAATGAAGGAGAATATCAGAGAAGTTAAAGAGAAGAATCTTAAGAAAGTGGTCAATGGTTTCAAACGTTTCTAGCTATGTGTAGTAATATTGTTAGTTCAAGAACTACTTTAAGCAGCTATACCCATATATCTTCCTATTAAATTTAAAGTTTATCAAAGGAAGCGGAGTTATGGTCTTTTCATATTATCATTTCTCCCTAGGCATGGAATGCCTTAGAAGTAAGTGGTTGAGGAATAAGGGTGAGGTGGGAGAGGGAGTTTGAGAGAAAGGTATAAAATAGGTGTTCAAAATCCCTCAACATCACTCGCATCAGGAAATACAAATCAAAACCACAATGAGATATCTACCTCACACCAGTCAGAATGGCTAAAAACAGTCAAGAAACAACAGGTGTTGGTGAGGATGCAGGAAAGAGGAACCCTCCTACACTGTTGGAGGAATGCAAATTCAGTGCAGCCACTCTGGCAAACATATGTAGGTTCCTCAAAAGTAGAAAATAGAGCTGCCCTATGACCCAGCAATTGTACTACTGGGTATTTACCCCAAAGATACAAATTTAGTGATCGAAGGGGCACCTGCAAATTTTTATAGCAGCAATGTCCACAATAGCCAAACTATGAAAAGAGCCCAGATGTCCATCAACAGATGAATGGATAAAGAAGATGGGTATATTTATATAATGGAATACTACTCAGCCATCAAAAAATGAAATCTTGCCATTTGCAATGACATGGATGGAACTAGAGGAACTATTATGCTAGTAAAAATAAGTCAGTCAGAAAGACAAATTATCATATGATCTCTGATATGCAGAATTTAAACAAGGCAGAGCATAGAAGAGAGGGAAAAATGAAGAAGATGAAATCAGAGAGAGACAAACCGTAAGAGACTCTTAATCACTAGGAAACAAGCTGAGGGATGGAGTAACTGGGTGATGGACATTGGGGAGGGTATATGAGTAATGAGCACTGGGATTATATAGACTGATGAATCACAGCCCTGTCCCCTGAAACAAATAATACATTATATGTTAATCAATTGAATTTAAATAAGTTTAAAAAACAGATGTTTCAGAGATAGGGACTAAAGGAACATATGTGAGTGCTGTGAGTATGCGATTCCTCTTCCTGCTCTTCCTAGAGACAGAAGGTCAGTTTATAGAGGTATCTTAACACATCCTGGGCTCTCCACACTGAACTGATTCCCTCTCCTCAGGCCTCCTCCACAAAGTTCATTTCTGCTCCCCAGGTGTCTGGGTGTCGCACTTGCCCCTTCCCTGTTCTCATCTTCTGCATCCATCCAGGTGTGCAGGCTACCAGAATCAGAATGTTGGCCTGGCCTGGCCCAGCTCTGAAGACCATGAACAAGTCATTTGCTTCTGAGTCTCTTTCTCTGTAAAGCAGGGATATGGATGCATCCAGATGCCTCAATCAGTGCTAGGCTTTAATTCATGTCATCCTCCTGTCTCCAGATGACAAGCTTCACATATTTAACATCTTAATATTTCTCACTCCAGCAAGATTTCTTTCCCTGCCTCGTGCGATTACTTTAGCTCACATTTTATCTGCATCTTATCTTTTCAGTGCTCCACGGCCTAGCCCTGACTGGGAAGAAGGCCTTCTTACACAGAAGACAGCACAAGCGAAGGCTAAGGCAAGAAGGAGAGGCGGGACGGTCTCCTTCCAGGGTTTTGCAAATGTTCACATGCACGGAAGTCACCAGTGGGCATAACATACAGATTCTGGCTCAGAAGGTCTGATGGGCCTGTTCTCGTATCAACCAGCAACTAGTGGAGTGGTGCTGTGGTGCTGTGAAGCCACTACAAATTCCTGAAGGTTCAGCAGTGCTACGCACTGGCTGAGGGCTTAAGCTGTTTCTTGCCCTGGTTTCTGGTTGTTGGTGACGCTCCCTCATGCCAGTGTTCTCCCTTCATACTGCCTGGTAAGAGATCACCTCACTCTCCCTACAAGCACCTCGTCCGACCAGTCAAGCCACACCCGCCAATATTGCCCTAATTTTCAACAGTTAACACTGGACTGTTGGGATACATCAGCACACAAAAAGAAAGTTTTAGAACTTATTCAGGTTTGTTATCTTCTGGGGTGGGATGCTGCAGGGACAACCATGGGTGCTTGCTCGCCTCATGTGATAACCTAACTCTTGGAATTAAAGCATTATTTATATTTAACACCTGATGAGATTTTTTTAAAGATTTATTTATTGAATAGAGCCGGGTGGGGAGGGCAGAGGGAGAGAGGGAGACAGAGAGTCTTAAGCAGACTGTGTGCTGAAACACAAGGCTCAGTCTCACAACCCTGAGATCACAACCTGAGCTGACACCAAGAGTCGGGACACTTAACTGACTGAGCCACCCAAGGCGCCCCAACACCTGATGAGATTTAAACTCACTTTCTTAGGTTTTGAAATTACAAATGTACTTATTAGACATCTGTTAAATAGTGCATTTAGATATTAAATAATAAAACAGGCATGCAAACATTCTATTTTCCTTTAATATTTTATCAAGATTTGGTGGATTTTATTAATAATTCCAAATATCTGAAACACAACAAAAATTTTACAACCTGTTTTTTAAAGATTTTATTTAGCCATTTGAGAGAGACAGAGAGAAGCACTAGCCGGGCAGAAGGAGAGAGGAGCCCAAGCGAGGCTCGATCCCAGGACCCAGGAATCATGACTTGCTTGAGCTGAAGGCAGATGCCTGTCTGAATCACCAGGCACCCCTACAACCTGATTTCTAGTTCAAAATTTCTACAGGTGCATAATAATAATAATGACAATTGATCTATCATTTTTATTCCTGATAGTTTGAAAATTTCTTTCATCTTCACAACTCATTATGGGTTATATGTAGCATTTTAGAATTGTCAAATTGGGGAAATCCAAAATTTTCTCACACAGAGCTATATCTACTTCAGGGTTTTTCGACACTTTGTATGGAAACTAATCTTCCCTCTGTCTGATGGCGCTCTCAACTGGCTGTCACCAGGCTCCATGGCAGTGGCTCAATGGCACATCTACAACATATGAGGTTATCTTTTTGTGATGTCAGAACTTCATGTCAAAACAGCAGGAGAGATTCAAATCTTTTCCTGATGGGTTCATATGCATCACTTCTATAATTGGGTTATCAAACAATCTGAGAGCCTATTATTTATAGATATTGAATTTATCTCTTCCTTTTAATGAACTATTGGTTTTGGTAAAAATGTGCCATTTGGGAAGTGTCAGAATGCTTTTTAAGGACAAGATGATCAGTCTTGTTAAGACATGGTTGAATAAGGAGGAGGCACCTGGGTGGCTCAACTTGTGGCGTCTGCCTTCAGCTCGGGTCATGATCCGGGGTCCTGGGATTGAGCCCCACATGGGCTCCCTGCTCCGCGAGGAGTCTGCTTCTCCCCTCCCTCTGCTGCTCCCCTTCCTTGTGCCCTCTGTCTCTGGCCCTCTCTCTCTGTCAAATAAATAATATGTTGGAGGGCACAGAATATTCATTTTGCACATCGACTACTTGCTTATTGAAGTGCTACCACAGATGGCTTTGTCCTACAAAAGAAGGGATTGTGATCACTTTTATTTTACATAATTCACACACGAAAAAAAGAAATCAGTATAGAGGATACCTTTATAACAGCATGTATCACATTACTGATGAGAACACAACCTTCCTCGCAGCGTTCGCTTTCTATCAATGTGCGTAATTCTTAACGTATCAGAAAATTTTACAGAACTTTGCTCTGGCTTAGGCAGTCCCAGCTTGTTTCTCCCTAACTTGTTTTTCACGTGGGTCTGCTGCCAGCACCACAGGACATGTCCCTATTGAGACACAATTGCCGGACCTTCAGTAGTGACTCCTAATAGCGCTGATGGCGGAAGAGAAATGAACCCTAAAATGTACTGCACTAAACTCACCTCAGTGTATGTCCACCATCAGTATTCCCTGAGCCACGAACTCCGAACACCTTGAAGCGCCCTCTACATTCCACTACAAGCCTAAGGGAAATGTAGGGGAGTCAGAGCAGCTTAGAACAGCTCTAACTGCCTGCGGTTAAAATGTCTCAATGTGGCATTAAAATGCAGCACCCAGCCATGTGAGGTGCCCTGACACGCCCTCCCAGGGTTGAGAAAAGCACTCAACGCCTGATTGGCCACTAACCTCTTGGCAAACCCATCTCTGCACAAGCGCCAAGCAAAGCTACTGGGATCAATCTGGCTTGTGTCAGCACCTTTGTGTGTGCTCTGGATGAGAAATCTACTCCCTGTTAATCGCTAACAATATTATCTTGTAAGAGAAAGAAAAGGCCTGGCTAAACATTCACCTGTCTCACCGTAAAATATTAAATGACATAGATGTCTTACCCCTGGGCAAAGGCAGCATAAGAATTCACCAAGGAAGGCAGGCAGCAAAACACTCCCTTGCTTGAGTTCGTGTGTTAGGCGTCTATCCTGTATGAGTTACAATCCAGATAGCTCTGGTCAAGACTGCTGTGGCTGCCCACATGGTATGAAGTCCATTTGTTTTTGTGCAGGTTGTTCTAAGGTTTCAGAGAGGTAAGATTGTTCCTCATATATATAAACTATATCGACAGTTTTATCTTCAGGTTATATGGGTCTCAAGCCATCATAGGTGGAAAGATGAAGACCAATCAAATACTGACCTAGCTAGCGCGAGGCATTACTGTGTCAAGATTAGGCAGAAAAGGGTGTGTTTTTCATAAAGAAAGCCTTCAAATATATAAGAAGTAAGTAATCCAATTTCATCGGATGCTGAGTAAAGATGAAGAGAATATAAGAAACCATGTAGTTAGTTAATAGCTCCTCACATATGGGTAACTGACAATCATAGAGCTCCACGAAATGAGACTTTGGGTGAAACATCAGTGAAGCTAGCGCTGAGATGTGCAATGTTTTCCTTTCATTTATCATGAATTATCACTTCAAATAAAGTACATGTTCACTCAAAATTATGTTTTATAATCACCTAGAAGATATAGTTTATTTTTGTTTGATTGTGTATATGGTCTAATTTTAATCTTCAAATGTCTTTCAAAAAGATATTTTTTGGTATGTTTTTTGTCGGTGTTATCATCTTTGGTGTACTTAATGGACACTTTTTAACGTTCAGTAAATGCCTATAATAATAATAATAATAATAATAATAATAATAACAATATATCCCAACAAGGATCACAACTATACCAAATGGTTGTTAAATTTCTGATTTATTTCAATGAAAATGTGTCTACTCTAAAAATACACTCTTAGCAAAGCTGGCACAATTTCTTCCACAAAAAGCTTGTTTCATATGACAAAGAATAGAAAAAAATTCCAAATCAACAAAAGAATTTTGCCTATGACTTATATGAAGACTTTTACTTTTTAGAAAAGTCACACAAGATCATGCAGATTGTCATCTGAGAAATACTGAAAGAGCCCTGCGGACCACAGTAGTGGTCTAATTTTTCCACATAGGTAGGTGGATAACCAACTGCGCGCAGCATGCACCTCAGATGGATCTGTTCCTCAAAACCTTACTGACCCTTCGAGCCTTTAGAGACTGCAATCTCTCTTCCTGAATTTTTTATTACTAATTTTTTTTGGCCTCATACAATTTTAAAATTAATCATGCTAAAAAAGAGTGTTATTTTAGCCATTTATCTCAACTTGGTCCGTACTTCCAAGCAATTATAATTTCCTAGAAGAATATAAGACATAGACTTTGTGCTCATCTGACCATTTTCCTGCCTAACCTAGGATGGCATAACCAATCCAGAAATACTTGTTGGATTAAAGTCTATAATTTGGCTCCTAAGCAATCCTGCTCCAGATCATGGTTCTGGGCTTCCAAGGGGAATACCATACAAATATCCTTGTATTCATGAAGAATTTTTATCAGGGAGAGGAGGTTTATCCCACTCAAGTCCCAAACTCCCAAGCACAAGCCTTACCCACAACCCCTTAACAAATTCAGACAGAAAAACATTTATGCACACAGCAGTTTTGGTCTACCCACACATGTTATGCTTTTGTTGCTACTAATAACTGTGACTTCTCTGTCCCAAGATGTTAGTGATTGCATTAATGATCGTTGCGACTATGTCTTGGCCTGTTAGGAGCAGGCCTAGAATTTTATGTATCATCCCATAACAATTCTGGCCAGTAAGGTTAAAGATGACTTGATTGCCTTCCGCGCCCAATGCCATTGGTCACTTTCAGTTCAAGAATCGAGGACATATCCTGCACTTTCTTGACTGGATAACTCCCAACATACAGAATAAACTTTCCATGGGGTAAAGTAACCATAGAGCAGCCTTGTTTTCTCTTTTTATGGGGATGTCCCCATAAATCTGAGTGCTAGATGTCCTATTGGTTGTAATTTCCTAAACTCTTAATAAGTTTGGGTGTCAGAAGAAAGGAAGGAAAGCAAGTTAATGCCTGACTCAAACACAAAAATACGATTCTGGGGCCATGCTAGTACGCCTCTGAAAACTCCAGTGTTGGTTACAGCAGCTGGCACCCCCCCAGTAGACCTACTTGACCGAGAGGTGTACTTTGTGATAGTGCAATGTGACTTCCTGGCCAGCTGGTAAAATTTCAGATTTACAGTTCAGTCTGGATAACTGAGCCAAGTCCTTGGCTTTGGAAGGATTGCCTGAGAACCATCGAAATCTATCTGCTCTGTTTGTCCACACTACCAGCCGATCTGGGGCCATCCCTCCTGTTTCAACAGATTTCTCGATAAGTTAAAAGGGAATAGCAATCCAAACCTGGTTAAATCTGTCTGGCTTCAGCAAATGGAAGACCCAATAATCAGTTATATTTAAAGAGTGTTTATAATAGTTTGGGTGAGCTGCACCAAGTCATTTTCCTTTATAAGGAAGATACCTGGGATAATGTCTAAAGGACAAAGGTCATTACTATCCCTCCCTTCTCCATACCACCTTATGTCTGAGGTGTTCCCCACACAAGTGCTAAGGTTGTTGTCCTCATAACCCATTCAGTGGTGTTATTTCTTTATTTCAACGTCCCCTACTAACTCCAAACTTTCACCTGAAAGTGGGTCAAGGCAAAGAGGTACAAGGGTATTTTTATAGAACTTATAGAGACCCATTATGGTCATCACTTTGGCCCTGTGTGGAACCATTGTAGGGGGAGTCAGTAAGACCCATTAGCCAGTGGTCATTGTCCAATGAGCTCAGATCCATGGCAACCCCACAAGAGAATCCAAGGGGCTGAATTAGGAATTAGATTTGAATTTGAACGTGCCAGCCCTAAAGGGTACACTGACCAAGTGGTCTGTGGGAGGGTGCTGTTGGGGGTAAAGAAAGAAGCATCACGTTCAGAATAACCAGGGTCAGTTAAAAAGATGTAAATAAATTTTCAAAAATAGGTCTGTATGACTCCTTACCTATATTCTGATCATTACCCAGAAAGTGGACAGAGAAGATGATCCTTTCTGGGGATAGCTACATTCAGTGACCAACAGGTCTTACTAAGGTGTGTTGGACCGGAAGAGATAAACTCAGAATTTTTTGACTTAATTTGTGAAGAGAGGTTGTTCCAATGCTTAACAATGCCTGTTGCTTGTGGATTGTAGGCAGTGCAGAAGGTCCATCAGCCCCATTCCTGAAAGTGGTCTTGAGATAAAAAGGTATACCCTTTGTCAGACTGCAAACGTGAACCAAAAGTATGAACAGAATTTGTTTCGAGAGCCCAATGACATGGCTGAAGTGAGCTGATCAGACTGAAACAGCAACACCATAACCTGAAAAATGTTGGCAGTGATGAGGCACCACAAACCACCAGCCGCAGGAGGAGACCAAAGGTCAATATGGTCAGTCTTCCAGGAGCAGCTGGGAGGCAATGCCCCACATGCAAAAATACCCCTGTGATACAAATAGGTCACAGAATCTCTACATAGTGGTAGCTTTGTGTCAGAAACAGAAATGCCCTTCTTCACTTCTTCACTCAGTGCCTAGTCTACGATGGTGGCCATGTTGCCATGTCCAGCATGGCGATGGGTCCAGGCTGCCATGGTGGCTATGTGGGCAGTACAGTCTCGATCAGTAGCTTGATTCCAGTTAGTTTTATCAGAGCACAGATCACACTATAGAGCCTCTATGAATGACCCAGATGATGTGATCAGCAGTGTGATTTGTTTGCATGGTCTGTACCCTCCACAATACATGTGTTTATATGCCAATGGTAGATTTTCAAGTGGCAGACCAAAAGAGCTAGGCCATTGACAACATCAAAAATCAGGAAAACATATAAGGCTTATTAAGAGGAGTACTGGCTAGAGCTGAGAGCAGCCTGAGTTCTGTCCACCAAACAAAGCAACCACATCCATCTTTAGTTCTGTGGAGCTGGAGAGTTGGAGGTGGAGTTGAACTAGCTTCCGCAGCAGTGAAATTGGACACCACGGGGGCTAAGTGTATCCCAGTCATCGGTGAACCAAGCCCAGGCATTTCATCAGTGGGAGCCCCATGGAGCCACCAGCTTTGCTTCAGTGGCAGAGTGGGAGATAATTCTCTCAGTGATGAATGGCTGTCAGTTTCTCATGTAAGCCCCGTGTGCTACTGAGTCAGGCTGGAGTGTGTTCCTGAATACT
Source organism: Ursus maritimus (assembly GCF_017311325.1). Taxonomy (NCBI): domain Eukaryota; kingdom Metazoa; phylum Chordata; class Mammalia; order Carnivora; family Ursidae; genus Ursus; species Ursus maritimus. The sequence goes on along the minus strand of NW_024423675.1, from coordinate 64,800,822 downwards.
ATTTCCATTTGACAAAAGTGAGGCTGCTTGGGCCCTTCCTACCTCTTAGTCCATTGTGTCTAAGAAGTTGACTGCTAGGCCAAAATGTGAGTGAGGCCAAGGGAATTGCCGTCCAGCCTTAGATCAGGCACTCAGTTTTTGACAAGAGCCCAGTTATAAGCTAGCTGTAGCTGCTTTGCAAAAAGAGGTGTTTCTGGCTGATTAAAAGAGGTCCAAGACCTAAACTCTAAGGGAGCGCTTCTGGGGAGGAGACTTCCCAGGCTTCCTTTCAGGCCCCAGTCACCAAAACTATCAGTCACTGAGGCTTGTAGTCCAAAAGGGTCACAAGGTGTGGGGTCTTCAGGGGCTAGAAAGTGTGAACAGTAGCTTGCTGGAGGGCTTCAACATAACCTCTGTTGGTTTGGGTTCCACCCCAGAAAGCAGATTTGTGGGTTGCCCATGCGATATGAAGAACAAGAACGCCCAAGTGGGGCACATACTCTCCCCAATACTGATAAAGTAAATAGGCACTGGGCCTCGTTTTTGGTGTTGGGAACGAAGCAGAAGTTTCCCCTTGCCTGAGTGATCTTGAAGAGAAGAAGTGAAGGAACTGGTAGAAGAAAACCCTTAGCAGAGGTTGGCTCTGAAGAAGGGGAGAGCCCTGGGGAAAATACCCGGGGGAGAAAGTGGGGTCAAAGGGAAACAATTTTTATTGTGGTAAAAATGTGAAAACACTAAGAGTATTTACATGATGATGGTAACAAGCCAGGAAAACAAAAACAAAATGAACACACACACATACACACAAAATGAGAGTTTAAAGATCTCCTGGAGAGAAAAGGCAGAAAATCAATTAAGAACACAGCTGGTCAGGATTTCCAGAATAGAACCCAGAAAGAATGATTTCTGTACTACACATTGTCCTGTTAGACCATATATTTATACATATATATTGGGACTGATAGAAGATGTAAGGATCCAAAAGTAATGGTTAATTATTTAAGTTTTAAAACTAGACTGGATTTTTGTGTTCAATATCCAAACTGCAAGTTATAGCAATAGTCCCTCAGAATAATATATTTTAATCTCCTAATTTACCTAGCCTCAGCTCCTAATGACTCATCGTTTCTTCCTAAAAATACCTGCCAATTTTCCAAGATGTATTTAGACCTTCCTAATCAGTTTGATATACTTCATTTCAGGTCATAAAATTCCATGTCACCTCTACCTTGTCTCCTGACATGTTCTGCTTTTTGCAGCATGGTCTAGCAACTTGATAAGGTTATGTTAAAATGTGGAGTAACTGAACTCTTCTAGTAACTGAACTCTTCAACTCTTGAGGTTGTACCTCAAAAATAAGGTAGTTCAATAATATTGTGATTTAATGAGTATAAAAGTAGGTGACTGCATAATATTCAAGGGTCTTAAAGCAACTGGAAACAGAAAATAACCAGGTTATAAAGAAAGCTCAGTTAATATATTTAGGTAAATGCTGATGTAAGTAAAGTTACATATAAGTTGCATATAAAAAGAAGTTACATATAAACATTTCCTATAAACTGCTAAGAAGTCAGCGAAAGATTGCTATTCATATTTAAAATACAAGTGTACAAGGAGAACACCATGCCAGGCTGGATAATCATAGAAGACAGAATGTATCAGTTTACTCTGACTTTAAAAATCACTGAGAGCACTGCTCGACAAGTCTGATTTAGACAGTAAGCAATGATCTGCCATTACCGTAAAAGGATATCCATGAGATCTGGAGTTAACAAGCTATAAAGCACATTTTGTACTTAAAGCAGCAACTCAAGAATAGTCTGAAGCAAAAGACTTCTATTTTTAAACTACTGCAACATTGTTAAAGCTGGATTTTCAATTTGTCAACCTATCTAAAAAACTGAATATAATAGCCTGATTAATTGGCAAGCAGAATTCAAGGAAAGATTTTTAATGGATCAATGAATTGTAGAAAATTTGGTATCATCTGAACAGACTTAAAATAGAGTGCATATTATAGAACAATACAGAGTTCTTCATTACTATAACCACCTGGACAAATAACAGCTGAAAATATACATCCAAAAGCTTGAGGTCATAATGGCTTATCCAAGTGAGATGACTACTTCTTCATTTAACCCAGTTTGACACTTATCCTATAGTGTCATTATTATGTTGCTATTATAATGCTCATGTTTACTTGACTTAATTTTATACTTCTCTATCACAGGAAAATTGAGTCTAAATGCCAAAAATTAGCCTAATAAGAAAGCTTCTAATCTGATAACCACAGTCATAGTAATGATACCACGGAAGGATATTATTTTTGGAAATTTTTCCTATGCCCTGTTTCATTGCTATTTTTAGAATTCTGACCCTCTTTCCTATTGGGGCAGCAGCTAGATCTTGTTTGCCTTAAGAAGGGTTGTTATAACAGAAAATTCGAAAAGATTTTTGTCTTTTAAATTTCTGGGCGTGGTTTTCCCAAAGCTGAAGAATGTTGATGGGAACCCAGAGCTCTATATGGAAATGTCTGGCAGGACCCAGGCTCTAGTCCCCCATCCTCCAAAGCCAGGGTTTCTCTAGGCTGAGGCAGGGAGAGAGCCATGGTGAGCTTGGGAGACTCTCCTCTGACCCTTTTTCTCTTCACATTTCCCAAAGGCTCAGATCTTGGAATGGAAATGACATAAGCCTAGGAGCAGAAGTGATCTGTAACCTCTCTCCTGGAAAAAGCCCGGGAATGGGCAAAATCCCCATTTCCTCTGCAGGCCAGAGAGCTTGGCAACAGAGTAGAAACAGATCCGCTTTCCTTAGAGACAGAAGTAGCTGAATGATTCCATGGATGGCAAGAGGGTACAGATTTTCCTGAAGCTCCAGCAAGATGCGCGTCCTGACTGTGGTTGACACAGCATACAAGAAGAGCCCATGGGCCCCAAATGGACTTTTGTCTGGGTGTGAGGATGTGGCCATGCATCAGAGCGAAGTGTGTCTCAGTGAGTGCTAGCACGGACAGCTCACAAAAAAGATCAGTCCTTGCCCCATGCTCAGTGATGGGGCATACTGTCAACCAAGACCAATGGTTAAACCTGACCCCACATTCCAGGATGATGGTGGGGCGAGGCCAGAACTTTCTGGGATTATCTCAAGATTCAACTTCGATTTGATGAAGTGGTAAAAATAGCTCACGTTCTTAACATTTTCATATTATGTCCCGACAGCAGTCTCAGAAATATCTTTCGTTCTTTCCCTCTCAACATTTGTAGGAAGTTTGACAGCAAATAGTGATTCCATGGGAATACCTTGACAATTGCAGAGGTCACATGCAGTACTTATCCCCAAAACACTTGTGGTCACATGCATCAGGGGGCCATGTGTTTAGAATAACATCTGCCTAAGAACACTTGGAAGTCACATACCCATTATGCACTCAAGCCATCTTTCGTAATGTAATTGACAAAGACCATCCACAAGGAACTTTGCTTCAGTCTGGTAGATGATAAAGAACACTCCGCCAGTACCAAAGCTTAACAATTCAAATATGACTGAGGTTTCACAATTATTTTACAAATAACATTTGCTTCCTTTTCCCTTAGAAATTATTTAGAGTACAAAAAAGTTAGTACTATCTAGACTTTTTATAGTTCTCATCCCTACATGCTTGTCTCAAGGAAAAAAGCAAGGGACATGACTAATAATTACAAAAGTGGACACTTTCCCCCAGATTCATGTAACAAAAAATAAAACATGAAAATAAGTCTCCTCTTTGTGACACAACAATAGCCAAAACTTTAGCAATGAAAAACACTTGAAAACTGTAAAATAATTACTTAAACAAAATGAGCTGAAGAGCTATGGGCAGTGTCTTCTGTCTCTATGTCTCACATTCCACGCTGCCACAAAAATGATCGTCTTCAAGGACTGAAGGCACAGATCTCTGACTCGCTAGGAGATGCCTTGCCATATATTGATGTTAAGTCAAAGAAAGCATCATCAGCTTCACAGGATACATAAGAATAAAACAGATTTTGGAAAGAACTACTCAGAATAAACGAGGACAGCAGCGTGGCCCAGGGAGGGAAAGATGCAGGTAACAAGAAGGCCAGAGGAGGGGGAGCCAGGTCTCAGCCTCAAGAAGGATGAAGCTGGAGAGGTCTGAAGGGAAACCAGGAGATAGAGTTATCATGACAGGCAAGGGAAAAGAAAGCTTCCAGAAGGGGCGTTGGTCAAATACTAAACACTACAGATGACTGGAGAAAAACATTTTCTTGTTCACATTTTTATGATCCTGTAGTGTTTACTGCAGTATTATGTGTAAAAGTAACCTCAATAAGACCAAAATTTAACTCAGAAAATGATACTATGGTGATGGTGGCATCTAAATGGTTATGGTGACCTGGCCCAACGTTCAGCCTCTACTCCACCTCTGTAAACAAGGGTACTCCACTTAATGTTTATTATGACTAGAGAAGAGAACACCTCTGTCATAGGAATTGTGGATTACATGGCTGGATTTCTGTACATTTGCATAGGCTGGGTTAATGCTATGCTAATATATAAACCTGGGTCCCTGAAATCTTTGGCCCCACTGAATTTTTACTGCTGAGACAAGTTAGTCATTTGTGGAGCTGATGTCGTACCAATACCAACCACCGTGTGTGGTCATACACACACCCTCATGTACACACATATCTACGTGAAGAAGGTGACATATGGACTGTTATTTCATATTTTAGCATCACAAACACTATTTTAAAGATTTATTTATTTTTATTTTAAAAGAGAGAGAGAGAGCATGAGCACGGGTGGGGGAAGGGACAGAGGGTGGGAGAGAATCTCAAGCAGACTCCCCCACTGGCGCAAAGAGCCCCATGCAGGATACCATGACCCTGAGATGAAGACCTGAGCTGAAATCAAGAGCCGGATGCTTAACCAAGTGAGCCACCAGGTGCCCCACAAACACTATTCTATTCCTAAGTAAGTACAAAGCATTCATACCATGTACTGGGACTTATGAAGTATTAATTGGAAGTTTGCTTGTTGCCTTTTTTTTTTTGGCTGTTAGAGAAATAATTTCAAATTTACAAAATGTTGCAAGAAACAAAAATAGTGGAAATAATACCCACATGGTTTTACCCAGATTCACCTCTTGTTAACATTTTCCTGTTTTCTTTTATAATTTGCTGTCATCTATCATTTATCTCTGCATGTGCATGTGTGTGTATATGTACACTTTAAAAAAAATCATTTGATGCATTCTGAACCATTTGATGCTATCTTTTTGCTGAATAAAGACCAAGTATACTGAACTTGCCCCAAGACTGCAAAATATTAAAAAACTACTGAAATCAGAGATAAAATTTTTTTTAAAATTGTGAAATATAAAATCAATCTCTAAACTGGGTAACACTGTGAAAGCAATGTACATTAGCAGAGAACCAAAAGAACCTAGGACCTGGGAAGACATGTGTATTGCCAGACAGTTTATGACTATCAGAAAACTTGTGTTTGTAATTATAAGAAACAACACTTAAAAGAAAAGTCTAACAAATTAACTTAAATAATGGCCAGCAAAAGAGACAGCAGACCCTGATGATTTATGTCATGAAAGGAATGATAAAAGGAAAACTTGTTTATTGGACACTTCCTATGTACAGTAGCTATAATATCAGCAAATATATGTCTAAAAATAATATCCAGCAAATTATGTGAAAGAATGTTTTAAATTCTAATAAATCAGTGGTCAGCTAAAAAATCTGGTACTAACATGATGGAGCATAGGACTTTACTATTGTTTCAACTATTTAAAAAATTGCATTTGAAGTAAGAAATAGTAATTGAATGCCCTGTTAAGACACTCTTCAGAGGGGGTGAGGGTATCTCGCTGCATGAAAGGAACATGGCCCTGCCGGAGTCGACTCAGACAGTTCATCTCAAGCCTGGCCTTGGCCAATGTTCACAAAAACGCTCAGGCTCCACCCGGATAAGTTCAGTCGATGGATGGGGGTTTAGGAAGTAAGGATTCAGGGTGGGGGAGTGCTGGAATGGGGCTGCGCAAGGGATGTGGGGAGTAGTTCACAGGTAGGTCAGAAAAGGCTTCCCAACAAGGCGGTGAGTTTGAAATCTAAGGAAGGCACAGAAGAAGCTGCCTGGCAAAGGCCTGGACTGGATGTAGGAAAAAAACATGCTCCCAGGGGTGGTGTTCCCACGGATGAGTCTCATCAGAAGTGAGCATATCTACTCCCTCAGGATTTATGCGCCTGGCAGGAGTTCTTTACACGAGACAAAGGTCTATTGCATTGGAAACACGCTTTGGATTCCCTTTCTTCGGCCCCAGAAAAGACCCTTAGGTGTATCGTCTGCAAACCCGGAACATTATTACTGGAAATACCACTTTCTTAACATGCTAGTCACACGCAGTTGTTGGAGTGCTGATAGTCAACTCTCTGCCCTCTAATTTAAATTTCCCATGGAATTAAGGCCATTAATACCATTTTTTTTTCCTAAGCACTTACCTTTTGTGTGGATATATGTGTGGCTTAGACATGAAAACTAGACCTCCATTGTAGCCCCAAAGGAAAACAGGGTCATTAATAAGCAGCCATCATTGTTAAAATTGTTCATTCTGAAGCCAGTCATAAAGACAGAACTTGAAGTAAGGCCCTAAGGCAAAAATCCAGGTTTAAGTTTTAATATACTCTGAATAGGCACAATCCACAGAATAAAGTATATGCATTGAAGCTGGCCAAGACCACGGTCCATATGCTGGCTTTTAATCAATGCTATACTGACGTACCCTTGTCAGCATCTCATTAGCAGCTACCGCCATGGCCAGGAAAATGATAATCCATATCCAAAAATAATATCTAGAATATTTATCTCTGTGGACTCAGATGTGCTGTGTTATGTATAATGCTTAACCCCTCTAAGATGGCAGCTGGCATGGACTGAGGTGCATTTCTGATGCATGGAAATTACTACACATCTCGGATCTGGCTGCCATGGGCGATGGATTTTAGCTTACGGAGCCCCATTAGTATTAAAGTGATTTGTCATTTTTGAGGTACCTAGGAGGAGAATTGAGATAAGTGCGAAAATTTCTTTTCACTGCATTGTTATGTATGAAGCTTTGTAACTTATAGAAATTTAAGATAAATTTTATTCTAAAAAGAAATATAAATTCATATAAATTTATAAATTTTATAGATTTCTTGTAATTATATAATTCTATAAACTTATAGAAATTTAAGATAAGTCGTCTTATTAGAAAAGGAATATAAACTTTCACTTTATCTTTTAAAAAATATTCTTGATTAATAATCATGGCTGACCTTACTCCACATAATCTAGTGTCTCATGAAAAATTAAAAAAAAAACATTATATTTCACCTTTTTTTCCCATAAACATCAGAATGGCAAAAATTGACAAGGCAGGTAACAACAAATGTTGGAGAGGATGTGGAGAAAGGGGATCCCTCTTACACTGTTGGTGAGAATGCAAGTTGGTACAGCCACTTTGGAAAACAGTATGGAGGTCCCTTAAAAAGTTAAATATTGAGCTACCCTATGACCCAGCAATTGCACTACTGGGTATTTACCCCCAAGATACATACGTAGTGAAGAGAAGGGCCATATGCACCCCAATGTTCATAGCAGCATTGTCTACAATAGCTAAACTCTGGAAGGAGCCGAGATGCCCTTCAACAGACGAATGGATAAAGAAGATGTGGTCCATATATACAATGGAATATTACTGAGCCATCAGAAAGAACGATTACCCAACGTTTGCAGCAACATGGACGGGACTGGAGGAGATTATGCTAAGTGAAATAAGTCAAGCAGAGAAAGACAATTATCATATGGTTTCACTCATTTATGGAACATAAGAAATAGCAGGAAGATCGGTAGGAGAAGGAAGGGAAGAATGAAGGGGGGTAAATAGAAGGGGGAATGAACCATGAGAGACTATGGACTCTGGGAAACAAACTGAGGGCTTCAGACGGGAGAGGGGTGGGGGACTGGGACAGGCCAGTGATGGGTATTAAGGAGGGCACATATTGCATGTTGCACTGGGTGTTATACACAAATAATGAATCATGGAACACTACATCGAAATCTAAGGATATACTGTATGGTGACTAACATAACATAATAAAAAATTATTAAAAAAAAAAAAAA